>NW_020954608.1:33833091-34001820 GCF_900497805.2 Vombatus ursinus | reverse complement strand
GATAGATAGATAGATAGATAGATAGATAGATAGATAGATAGATAGATAGATAGATGGATGGATGGATACATAGATACATAGATAGATATGATGGCTAATTATCAATTTTTGTCACTTTTCAAATTGTTGTTCAATGGATTATGACATATATTTCTCTTGATTATTTCACTTACTCTACTTGTCTTTTGACTCATCCCATGCATTATCTCATGTAACACTATTGGGGAGCAAAGGGTGGGTAGGAATAGGAAGGGAAACATTTTGTGATACGCACAAAATTGGTGGCCATTAAAATAACTATAAATGACAAGTGTGCCCTCTGAGAGTTCCTTGAACCTGTGGATCATATAAACTGTATAGTTTCTACTCTACTATATTCATATCAAAATTGACCATACACATAAACACACATGTATGTGTAATATATTCATATATATAACATCCATATTTATGATTTGTATGTGTCTGTGTTTGACATGATTGTAGTTATATTCACACATATGTATGTGTGTGTATGTATGTATGTGTGTATATGTATATACACATATATGTATGTGTGTGTGTATAGTTTGGTTGACCTTTGTTCTGGAAGAAGACCAAAATGACATCACTATGTTAGGGTCAAAGGATAGCGCGTCCGACTGTAGCTGATTATGACAATACAAGCTCAGAAGGCTCTTCCACAGGACTAGCATGAATAGTCTGTATGAACATTTGAAGTGAAGATATCTCTAAATTTGTGCATTTCACATTTCTTTTGAGCTACTGCAATTCTGCTTCATTTGTAGAGCGCAGCGACTTCTTTGATATGGGCATGCCATGCTGGGTGGTCCTGTGCCAGTGTCTTCCACATTTCACAATTGATTCGAAATTCTTCAGAGAGACTTTGAGAGTGTCCTTGGATCACTTCTTCTGACCACCGTGTGAGTTACTTCCTTGCGTAAGTTCTCTATAAAATAGTTTTTTTAGGCAAAGATATGTTTGACATTCGAACAATGTGGCCAGGTCATCGGAGTTGTGCTCTCTATAATAGAGTTTGAATGCTTGGCAATTCAGCCCAAGAAAGGACTTCACTGTCCAGTACCTTATTTTGCCAGGTGACCTTCATAATCTTCCTAAGACAATTCAAATGGAAGCAATTCAGTTTCCTGGCCTGGCACTGGTATACTGTCCAGGTTTCACAGGCGTACAAGAATGAGGTCTGCATAATGGCTCCGTTGACCTTCAGTTTGGTAGTCAGTCTAATACCTCTTCTATCACGTTTTCCTTGGGAATACTGAGCTAGCTCTGGCAAACTGTGCACCAACCACATTATCTATGGGTACATAACTGGAAAGTGTACTATGTGAACTTATTCACGTCATTCAAAATTTCTCCATTTGCTGTAACTAATGGTGTTAATTGTTGGGTCAAAATTAGAACAAACAACAGAGAATCAATCTATTACTTTGTTGCATCTAAGCCTCAGAGGCTGCGTTGATCAATCATTGCACAATCATCTGCAAACAAAATATCACACACCAACTGTCCCTCCACTTTCATCTTAACTTATAGCCTTTTCAAGTTAAATAATTTTATGTGTATATACACATACATATATATGAATGTGTATATGTGCATTTTATACATATATATTTTAAAATATTTATTTTTCTAATTACATGTAAAATATTTTAACATTCATTTAAAAAAAATTGAGTTACAAATCCTCTCTCTCCCTCTTTCTCCTCTCCTCTCATTGAGAAGCAAGCAGTTTGATATATTATACATGTACAGTCACATGAAATATATTTCCATATTAGTCATATTGTAAAAGAAAACACAGACCAAAAGAAAGCTTAAAAAAGTTTGCTTCAATCTACATTCACACTCCATCAGTTCTTTCTCTGGAGGTGCATAGCATTTTTCATTATGAGTCCTTAGGAACCGATTTAAGTCATTTTATTGCTGAGAATACCTTGCAGTTTTGCTATTACTATGTATAATATTCTCCTGGTTCTGCTCACTTCAATTTGTATCAATTCATATAAGTCTTCCCAGGTTTTCCTGAAAGCATCCTGCTCATCATTTTTTTAAATAGCACAATAGTATTCCACATATACCACATCATACCAATCATATACCACAACTTACTCAGCCATTCCTCAATTGATGGGCATCCCCTCAATTTCTAATTCTTTGTCACCACAAAAGAGCTGCTATAAATATTTTGGCACATGTAGGTCCTTTTCCTTTTGAAAAAAATCTCTTTGGGATATGACCTAGTAGTGCTATTGTTGGGTCCAAGGATATGAGAAGTTTTATGGTTTTTTGGGCATAGTTCCAAATTACTCTCCAGAATGTTTGGATCAATTCACAACTCCACCAACAGTGCATTGATGTCCCAATTTTTCACATTTCCTCCAACATTTGTCATTTTCTTTTTCTGTTATACCCCATTCCTCCATTATAGGCACATTACATAGTGCATAGGATGAATCAAAGGACATATAAGATAAATGAATAATCAAGGAAAATTCATGTTATAAGCCATATATAAATATAGTGTGTGTGTGTGTGTGTGTGTGTGTGTGTGTGTGTGTGTGTGTGTGTTCATCTAAACTGCAAAATTCTGGAGTTAATGATTCCACAGAATGAAGCACTTCCAAGAAGTCATGGTAATCACAAGCTGCCCTTGGACATTTCTAAGAATCCAAGTGAATGAAGCAATTCTAGTCCCGTAATAACTGATTACAATGGAGATCATCACCAAACTCCTGACCCCTTTGAGATACCATGTGATAACCAGAGATCCTCACCATTAACCACTATTAAAACATTCTGCTGCATTTGAAACATCATTTGAAGTTAGAAGACCTGTACAGGAGTTCATTCTGTGACTTCTTAGCCCTATAATTGTAGACAAATTAATTCATTTTTCCCTGTAAAATATGGATAATAATAGGTAATATTTATATAGTGCTTAAAGGTTTGCAAAGCACTTCATAGTCATCTCATTTTGTTCTCACAATATTCTTACTATTATTTTCATCCCCATTTCATAGATGAGGAAACTGAGGCAAAGATAAGTTATGTGAATGGCCCAAGGTCACACAGCTAGGAAGTATCTGAAGTTGGATTAGAACTCAGGTCTTTCTGAATCCAGGTCCAATGCTCTATCCACTGTACCATGCTAATTAAGTGTCCATCTTTTGTTGTAAGAGGGACCCTAAGTTCTTAAAGGCTATGCAAGTCCAACCTGTGGCAGATGCTAACAAACTGGGAAGAGTCATGTAATGAGAGGCAGCGTGGTGCAGTAGTTAGGATGCAGGACTGATGGTGAACAACCTCCCATTTCATTTCCAATTTCAGGCTCTTGCAACCCATGTGACCCAGGGCAAGTTATTTAATCCCCCAAGGCCTTAATTTTCTTATCTTTAGAATGACAGCATTATACTTGATTACATCTAATGTCCTCTCTACCTCTAAAATCTATGATCTCTGAAAGTATTTACTATGAACCCAGTGATGGGTTATTTGTCTGTTGTTCAAGGACCAACCTTGCTAAGTTCCTAGAGGCTTATGAGCCAGTTGGCTAAAAAGCAATGAACTTTTTCTCCATAGCAACTGCTGAAGAAATTTTACTAAATTATACCAGGAATTTAATCTGCAATGAATTAGGTGGAAAATACTTATCCCAGTATTATAGACCATTGAAATATTGAAGAGATATGTCTACCCCTCCTGTATCAAAGAGCTGCTATAGGGACAGGCATGTGTAAACTATGGAGGTGCCATATAATATCATCTAACATTTATATAACATCTTAAGGTTCTCAAAGTTTATCAATATTATTTTATTTTATCCTCATAACAGCTCTGCAAAGGCAGGTGCTATTATTATCTTCATTTTACAGATGAGGAAACATAGGCACAGAGGCACAGAGAAGTTAAACAAGCTGCCCATAGTCACACATCTAGTAAGTAACTAAGAACAGATTTGAATTCAGGTCTTCTTCACTCCATTTCCAGAGCAGTCTTGACTGTGTCACCTAGCTACCTCTAAAACACCAGAGCTATTAAAATGCCAGCTGTCTCTAGTACCCAGGGAAGATGGCACCAATGATGTTCCACCTAATTCCAAACCTGTGAAAAAGTTTATTTTGCATCAGCAAGGATAGAGAAGGAGCTAGAGTACAGGGAGGTTTTGAATACACGTAAAGAATCAGGAAGTAGGGAGTGAATAGGAAAGTCTCTTTGTTACTTAATGATTTTTATGAGTATAATTGATTTTTAAATTACAAGCCTTTTCATCTGGCATCACTAACTTGTGTCTCATCTTCTCTCATCATGTATCATCTGTCTTGCTCACCTCACCTTAATTATACTTTTAGTCTATGACAACAAGTATCAATAATACCCTCCATTGCAAAGGTACCCTTATTCAGGATGTGGAAGGAAAATACATACTCAGTACACAGGGTCAAACAATTTTCTAAGTTCGTAATGTTGGGGTTATTAGAAGCAGCTTTCCCTCCAGCATCTGATGGATGGCCACCATTTACACGTGCACTTGCCTGTACATGAAGAAACGCATAACACTCAATGAGAACAAAGTCCTGGTGGTTCTAGAATTTGTCCTGAATCTCAATATTCTCTGTAACCCTTAGAAGTCTGAGCACAGGCAAGGGTCACAGCCGACCTGCAAAAAAGAACAGCTTGTACTGGTTACTGAGATCTCAGGCACCACAGAAGTAGGTACAAAGAGGTTATTTTGCCAGAGGCAGAAAGGACAATAGCTGAAGGTCCAGGTCAGGAATAGCTGACCAATGAAAACAACAAATAGGATAAGAAATGGTTACATCTCAACATATTTCTCTTGGTCCTCTTATACATGACCCTCTCTCACTTGCCTTTTTCGGGGACAACGACTATGTGTCAAGGTAGAAGACAGTCATAACCATTATGATAGATAGATACAGATAAATAGATAGATAGATAGATAGATAGAGCACTTATTAAGCATTTGCCATGTTTCAGGCACTGTGTTAAGTTCTAAGATTAGAAATAAAATGAAAAAAAAAGAATCCCTACCCAGTAAGGGCTGATATTCTACAGGGAGGAAACAACACATAAAGGATAAGTAGAGACAAGGCCAGAGAGGAAAGGTAGCCATGCAGGGGTGAAGTGGCCAGGAAGGCAAAGAAGGTTGAATCTGGAGAAAGTTATAAGAAGCTACCTGGCGTTAGCCAGACACTAGAAGGCTTTATGATCAGCACTAACTGTCCATTTCTCAATCCTTTACATCCTTCATCTAACTCTCATTCCTAATTCATCCAAAGTTGAGCTGAAAGACAGCATTACTTAGCAGAAAAAAGCATTCTCTCTTGAATCAGAGGTTGTGAGTTCAAATCCTGCCTTTTACTTCCTATGTGACCTGGGGAAAACAATTTAACCTCCATGGGCCTCAGTTTCCTCATCTATGAAATGAGGGAGTTGGACCAGATGGACTTTAAGGTCACTTCCAATTTTCAATCAATGATTCTATAATACAAGGTCCAATAGTTAATTAGATTATTTCACAGTAAAAAGATTTCGTCTTTCAATGGTGTTAACCAACTAGAAAGCTATACCTCTTCATGATAGATGTCAATTTTCAAACAGATTAGACATTGTGCAGCGAATTCTACCAACTATTCTGTTGCTGTTGTTCACCTGTTTCAGTCATGTCCAGTCTCTGTGATTCCATCAGGAATTTTTTTGGTAAAGATACTGGAGTGGTTTGCCATTTCCTTCTCTAGCTCATTTTACAGAGGAGGAAACTGAGGCAAACAGGGTTCAGTGATTTGCCAAGGTTCACACACAGCTAATAAGTGTCTCATGCTGGATTTGGACTCAGGTCTTCCTGACTCCAGGCCTGGTGATCTACCCACAGGGCCACCTAGCTACGTTTACTATGTGTTCTACCTTTGACTTTTTGTTTGATTTAAGAATAACGATTTTTACCTCTCTTTGTCTTTGGAATTTCTTTTGAAAAATAGACTTAGAAACATTCATCTTCCTCAGAAATGTTGTGAGTAATAAATAAACAAAAACAAAACATCTCAATATAAGATTTTCAACTTCTTTGGAGAAGTCTGAAAATTCATCTGAAATTTGGCAATGTCAAGTTCATCTGTCAATGAACCACCCACTCATTTCCCTTAAGGGGTATCATGACTCACTACCGAATTATTTTTTCTGACATATTGTTTTTCTTTATTCCTTTTATTTTAATCCTCTTTCATCTTCCTTAATCAATTTAATATCCTTTAATTGTTTTATCTCAGACTATTTGTTTCATCTATTTCCCCTGATGTTGCCTATTCCCAATATGTGACTTTCATTTCCTTATAAAAAAAAGAAAAAAAGAAAAAAATTGGAACCAAATTAAGAAGTTTTGAATGTGGACTAGCCTGAGAACTGATATGAATATGGGAAACTAAACATGTTGAAAACCAACTTCCCAAAGAAAAGATCTTTAAGTTGAGATGTTTTCTTTATGAATTAATTTTTTAACATATTATTCCTTTTTGTACATATTTTCATTTAAAAAATGTTTAATCTGAAATGGACATAGAAAAACATGCTGTGTAGGAGAATTGGACACTTGTAAAAGAAATGCTTATCATAGGAAGCATTTTTCTTAAAATCTGACTGATAAGCTTTAGCAGTATTGATTTTGATTACTCTTATGTGGTATACATCCTTACCATCAAAACAAAACAAAACTGAATTATTATCAAGAGCCCTTTACTTCTAGAATGAGAGTCATCATTGCATGTGGGTGTATTTCCACTGGTTACCTAGTGATTTTAGCATATAATATATAGTTCAACCAAACTAGTTTCCTGCTCCACAAATTTTCCAGCCTCCATGCCTTTGCTATTGTCAGAATGTCCTCCTTCCTACTCTTCACAGACTGAATTCCTGCCCATCCTTTAACAACTGAATTAATTGTTACATTCTTAATGAATCAACAAATTTTAGAATTGCAAGAGATATCAGAGGCCCTCCAGACTATAGGGAAGATGATCTCTTGACCGGCTAAAGTAGTCCATTTCATTTTAGGATAGCTCTATTTGTTAACAAGGTTTTCCATATATCAAGGTGAAATTTGCCTCTTTCTAGTCCCATTCATTGCTTCTGGTTCTGCCCTTTGGGAACAAAAAAAAAATTTAATCTATTCTACATATGAAATCCCTTCAAAGACTGAAGGCAATTTTCTTGTCCACCATAGGTTTGTTTCTTTTTTCTGCCTCAGGCTAAACATCATTCAACCCATCTTCATACAGAAGTAACTCAAGTACCTCCTGATTCTTTTATACAGTGTTAGCTATCCCTATTAGCTTTTTTGTCCTCTGTGGATTTAATAAGCATCTAATCCATACCTTTGTCCAAGTTATTAATAAAAATTTTAAACAGCATTGTGCCAAGCATAAGGAATTTCACTAGAGACTTCCTTCCAACTTGACTTAGAAGTATTAATGACTACTACTGGGTACTGGTTGCTCCCCCAGTTTCAAATCTGCCTATCTGTTGTGCTTTCTCATTCATATCTCTCCAACTTGTCTATGGGAATATGAGAAAATTTATCAACTGTTTCATTAAGACCTAGGTAACCTTTATCTAAAGAATACCTCTGATCTACCAGTTTAGTGACCCCATCGAAAACATATACTCTTAGTATTGTGTGACCTTTTCTTGATGAAGCCCTGCTGCCTCTTTCTAATCACTACTTCTTTCTCTAAGTGTTCACTATGCATGTCTTTAATATACATTGTATGTTTTGTCCAAGAATCCAGGACACCTCACTGGACTATTATTCCTAGATTTCGTTCTCTTCTCTGCTTTTGAAATCAATAAAATGTATCCTTTTGCAATTCTGCAGCTCCTCTCTCATTATCCACCATTTTTCATAATGGCCTGACAGTAACTGGCCAGCTCTTTCAGTTCCCTAGGATATAGTTCACTTAAGCTTGGCAATAATCTCAGCAGGGGGTAGCTTACTGATCTCTTCTCCCTTTTTATCTTGAATTTAAACTCCCTTTTTTTTAGAGCAATTTCTGTTCTGTTCTTTCCAGTCCAAAGATCATTCCTCTTGGCAAAGAAAACAGAAACATTGAGAGAGAGACAGAGAGAGAGAGTGACAGAGACAGAGACAGAGACAGAGACACAGAGACAGAGACACAGAGACAGAGAAAGAGAGAAGAAGAAGAAGAAGAAGAAGAAGAAGAAGAAGAAGAAGAAGAAGAGAGGAAAGATTGAAAGGAAAGAGGAAGAAATGAAGGAAGGAAGGAAATAAGGAAGGAAGGAAGGAAGAAAGGAAAGAAAAAAGGAAAAAGAAGTTGTGACATTTAGCCTTCCCTTAATTCTCAATTATAATTTTCTCATTCACTCCCAGATATAAAAGCCTCCTCTTTTCCCCAGTATAGCTTATAAAGAAAGTAATAATACTTTTAAGGCATCCTTAACTTTCCACATCATCCTCAGTTCATTTAGAATTCGAGTATTCTTGTCCCTATTCTTCCAAAGTCCTGCCACATTTTTCATTTGTACTTTGTTACTTTTTCTAATTTGTGCTTTTTCTAATACGTACTTTAATCTAGGATTGGGTTCCACATACTTCTGCATCAGACAACTCTACTTCTTTTTTTCTTTGTGGGAATAAAAATAGCATCTAATTTCCACGATTGTTTTGAGCTTAAAAGAGATATACAATTTTTAAAGGTACTTAATCAACTCTTGTTTTCTACCTTTATCTGAATACTTTGAAAATGGCTTTCTTAAAATTGAAGGCCTGTGTCAAACTATTCCCAACTCTTTCACAAATTCTAAGGTGGAGAATTCACTTCCTTTTAGGGTTTCTGTCATTTCCACCCCCACAACCAGGTCACCCCTCTTAATATCAGAATCCAAATGAAAACTCTCCTTGTTGACTCATTCACTTTTGAAAAAGGAAATTACTCATAAGAAAAATCAAGGAAATTATTAGAAGAGTCACTTTTGGAAATGAAAGTCCTGGGAGATGTCTGGATAATGGAAATTCTCCAGCACTATTCAGCCATGCTTATATATCATGCTTATGATATTTCCTTAGTTCCTCACCTGCTTTTTTCCCTCTCAACTTCTTTCTGTTCAAGTGGTCTTGAAGATGCTGTAATAACAATATTCCTTCTGTTTCTTCCTTTTTTTATCAATTTTCTCATTTTCTTCCACTTTCTTCCTCATTTTTTGTTTTTGGACTTCCTCAGAGGGGAATATCATATATTGTTTCCCCATTCCTCTTCCCTCACTCATTTTTCATTTTCTATGTTATTTGAATTAAGTAGATCTGTACAGTTCCAGTCATACCTCTTATCTGAAAAAGTCCCCATCATATCTGGAAGGTCAAATTTGCCTCCTTGCATTAAGATCTCTAGTTCAACTTGATTATTTCACATACTTTCTGTATTTATGTCTAGAATCTAAAGCCACGTTTTAACTATTTTTCTCAGTTTTTGTTCATTTGTTTTGTTGTTTTTTTTTTTGATTGACACTTTTCTGGGCTTTAATAAACTACGGATTTCAGGATAGGTGTTCTGATATTCTTTTGCCTTGTTGTTGCTGAGTTGTTTTCAGTCATGTCCAACTTTTCGCTGTCCTCATTTGGGGTTTTCTTGTTAAAGATATTGGAGTGGTTTGCCATTTCCTTCTCCAGCTCATTTTACTGATGAGGAAACTGATGCAAACAGGGTTTAATGACTTGCCCACAGTCACACAGCTAGTAGGGATCTGATGTAAGTTTCTGAGTTGAACTTGGGTCTTCCTGACTCCAAGCCTGGTGCTCTATCCACTTAACCACCTAGCTAACCCATTCTTCTGTCTATGCTCTTGCTATTATTCTTGCATTTAAGTCATCCACAAGCCACAACATCCATAATGGCTTTCTGATTCATACTTTTCATAGTATTTTTGTAACAGGTATCTCGTACATGTGCACACTTTGCTAAGATGATGTCATACCTATGGTAGTTCCTTTTACAGGAGAATCATGAGGACTGGAGGCTGTTTGGACATTCATTTTCTGTTGTCCAACCTACCATATGGCTGGGAAAACCTTTTCTTCTATTGGCTGGAGGAGCAGATTTCTCAGTGTCTTCAAAAGGCAGCCAGAGTCTGCACTGGCCGCGGCTTTGCTGAGTGTTAGTCTGAGGAAGGAAGATGATTCCATTAATCAGGCAGTAAGGGCCGTTGGCCTCCTCAGGAGCAGCTTTCTAGCTTCTTCCCTCATGCTGACATCATCTTTGCAAACTGATGGTATCTGTACATGTATCAGACCCTCCATTACAATTTGCCTTTTAATTTTCTTATGTACTTAAAACAAAATTTTGTAAATTATAGTTATGTCTATGTGTATATCTTAGAACCCTAGTAGACTGTAGATAGTTAGGTAGACCAGTGGATAGAATGTTGGGCCTTGAGTCAGGAAGACTCCTCTTCCTGAGTTCAAATCTGGTCTCAGACACTCACTAGCTGTGTGATCTTAAGCAGATCGCTTAACCTTGTTTTCTTCAATTTCCTCATCTGTAAAATAAGCTGGAGAAGAAAATGGCAAAACACTATAGAATCTTCACCAAGAAAATCCAAAAAGGGGTCATGGAGAGTTGGACACAACTGAAACAACTGAACAATCACAACACTCGAGTAGATTGTATACTTCATGAAGGCCTTTCAATGTAATTACAGCACAGTAGCACCAGAATGTACGTGACAAACATTGAGTACACCGGGAATCCATTTAGTTTATCTATTGGATTCAAAATTCGAGGAGGAAAAGGCGTTTGATTTAAGCCTTGAAGTGTGGTAAAAGTTTCTGAAAGTGGAGAGATTTGAAAAGAGTATTTTAGGAAGAAGGACAAGAATATGTAAAGGAATAGAGACAGGAAGGTACAATAAAGGTTAAATAAAAAAGGGTGTGAGGATAATACTATGAAGATGAATAACAATTAGGTCTCTTCTCTTTTCTTACTATAAATACAAATAGCCTTGCATCTTTTTTTTTTCTCTGTCTTCTCTAGCTCTTCATTCTTTCCTCCCAGGCATCAGAAACATTCATTTTAAGTGCATTGTAGCCGAAATGACTTCTGAATTGTGTCTCATTATAAAATCAAGTAGCGGAGACAAATGCCTACTTCTCAATTTTCCTAAAAAGTTGTGTTTAGGTTTGATTTTAATTTTTTTTTATTTTAACACATCCTAAGTAAGTGTTCACGTTCATAGTAGTCTGCTTGTTTACCCTTTTGCCTGTCTTTTTATTTTTTTTGCTCACAAAATGAAATTGGTGTGGTCACAATGGTCTTCCTATCTTTAGGTATGCAATAATAGCCTTTCATTACTTAATCATAAATTGAGCATTCCTTCTTCCTTGTTGGATGATGCACATATTGAATTAGGAAAAAAAAGTCCTTTACTAGATACACTAATACACACCAGCCTCCTCTTCCTAATCCAATCCAGTCAGTGCCTGGGTAATTGACAACATTCACTGTGCTAGACTTTTTGCAGATCTATATACCACCTTTTTTTTTGAATCTTCTTTTTTTGTTTGTTGTCTTGTCCTTGTCATCTAGCAAAATGATTGGCAATTATTAAGCACTTAGTCAAAGATTGTTAATTAATTGATTTTTCTATTTATCCACCCAACTACTTACTAATATATGCAGAACTCTGTGCATGGGTGGGGTACTAGCAGTTAGTAACATCCATCAATAAGTATGGCCATACCCTGATAGTAATGGCAGCAGTGAATTAAAATTGATTTTATGTGAATGGGTCAATAAGCAATTGTAAAAAAGCAAAGGCAAGGCCTTTAGATTCAGGCACCTATTTCCAACATGAATAAGGAAACTCTATAACAACAGCAAAAAGTTGATAACTGCAAAGGAAAGACAAGTCCCTTCTGATTCTACATAAAGGTCAAGGGAAATAAAGCTTCCTAGACATATTTAACCCAGACTGAAACACCTCCATTTTCCTATACTGGGTCCAATGGCTCTCCCACCCTTCATTCTCACTCTCCATCCCATTCTCACCCATGCTTTCTCTGTTATTCCAACTCCCAATTTCCAACTCCTACTCTCACTAATGACCCATATGGGCTATGCAAAAATGTGGAAATGAGAGTGTGTGTACACATGAATGAGAGGATGCATATGTGTGAATTAGAGCAGATAAAACTCTCTGATGAATTAGTCTTTGAAAATCAGAATTCCATTTGCCTCCATGGCTTGTTCTCTCTCTCCTCAGATTTTCTACTGCATAATTGACACCATTGGCAATTTGCCCTCATATCATAGGATGATAGATTTGGAGTGAGAAGGAATCTTACAGATCTTCTAACCCAGGTTCAGGGAAGCTAGGTGGTGCCATAGTGCACAGACTGATGGGCCTGGCGTCAGGAAGACTCATCTTCCTGAGTTCAAATTTGGCCTGAGACTTCGTAGTTTGTGATCTTGGGGCAAATCACTTAACACTGTTTGCCTCAGTTTCCTCATCTGTAAAATGAGCTGGAAAAGGAGAAGGCAAGTACTTTTACCAAGAAAACCCCAAACGGGCTCAAGAGGAATCTGACACAACTGAAATGACTGAACAACAACAATACAGGTCCACAATCGATTAATCAATCATAAAGCATTTCTTAAGTGACTGCTACAATATATGTCAAAGACTGTTTTGGCTGAGGAGATATCCAAACCAGTTGAATCATTCATTAGTCACTGAAAAATTAGTCTCATCCTTAATTTCTTCTTTTTCAGATACGATCTCTGTCCAAAGACTATCAATGCTATTTGTTTTATAACTTGTTGATCTCATTGGTGTTGGCACAACCTATAGTTACATCCCTCTTGGAACCTATCACACCTTTAACAGTGTACTGTGAAATGAGTGATTTAAAAATTAAATATTTTTTTAATTAATTTATTTTGATTTATCAACAACCACTTCCATAAGTTTTTGAGTTTTAAATTTTTCCCTCTCCCTCCCCACCTTCCTTCCCAAGACGATGCACAATCTGATATAGGCTACACGTATACATTCCTATTGAACATATTTTCACATTAGTGATGTTGTAAGTAAGAATTAGAACCAATAAGATGAACCAGCAGAAAGAGGAAACAAAATACAACAGAAGAAAAATAGCAAATAGTATGCTTGGATCTGTATTCAAATTCCATAGTTCTTTCTTTGGATGTGGATAGCGTTTTCCATCATGAGGCCTTTGGAGATGTCTTAGATCCTTGTATTGCTGAGAAGGGTTGAGTCTATCAATATTAGCCATCACACAACATGGCTGTTACTATGTAGAACGTTTTCCTGGTTCTGCTCACTTCACTCAGCATCAGACTATACAAGTCTTTCCAGGTTTTTCTGAAGTCTGCTTGTTCATTATTTCTTACAGCACAATAGTATTCCATTACATTCATATACCACAACTTGCTCAGCCATTCCCCAATTGATGGGTATCCTCTCAATTTCTAATTCTTTGCCACCACAAAAAGAGCTGCTATAAATATTTTTGTACATGTGGGTCCTTTCCCCATTTGTATGATCTCTTTGGGATACAGCCCTAGTAAATATCATTTTTTTAGTCACTAAACTGAAAAGAGTTCAAGTTCAGTGTCATAAGACCACGGAGGAAGGGCACAATTCTCATTGCCTCTAATAACAATAATTATTGAATACTTCCTGAGTATAAGATGGCACACAAGAAGTAATAAGAGACTAATAAGATTCAGGAAATTCAGATTCTGGAAGTTTACAATTCAGTACAAGGAATAAGTACATAAAAAGATAAATTAGAAGAAGGGAAAGGAATAAGCATTTATATATTTTGTTGTTGTTTAGTCATTTCAGTCATGTCTGATTCTTCATGACCCCATTTGGTCTTTTCTTGGCAGAGATACTGGAATTGTTCACAATTTCCTCTTCTAGCTCTTTTTACAGCTGAAGAAATTGAGGCAAACAGGGTTAAATGACTTTCCCAGGGTCACACAGATAGGATCTGAGGCTGAATTTGAACTCAGGTCTTCCTAACTCCAGGCCCAGTACTCTATCCCCTCTGCTGCCTAGATGCCCCAAATATTTTTATAGTGCCTACTATATGCCAGGCACTGTGGTAAGTGCCTTTTCCAAATATTATCTCATTTGTTTAATTAAATTATTACTGTAAGAGTTAAAAAACAGTTAAAAGACAGCACAATAAATGTGAGAACATAGCTTTTCATAGTAATCATTGATATAGTGCTTGGCATAGCACTTTCATAGGAGCATGGAGTTATAGTTGGCATTGACTTTAAAGGGGCTCTAGTCCAACCCTTTCATTTTGAAGATGAGAAAACTAAGGCCTTGAGTAATTTAATCACTTGCCCAAAGTCACATTGGTAGCAAGTAACAAAGATAGATTTAGACCCAGGTGGACAAACTTTTCTTTCTATGATCCCACGTTGACTCCTTTAGGTTTACAGCGTGCTGTACTTCTCAGTCAACAAGCCCTTGTTGAATGTTTATATATCAGGCACTTACTAGTTAAAGCACTGGAGAGAAAAGAAAGGAAAAAAAGCAGTCCCTGCCCTCAAGGAGCTCATTTTGTAATGGTGGTGGTGGCGGTCATAGGAAATACACAAATGACTCTGTACACATAAAATATAGAGAGTGTAGATGGAAGGTAATTTCAGAGAGCAGGCACTAGCAATAGTGGGGTGGTAAGTGAGGGGACTGATAAATGCCTTTTACAGCTGAAGGTAGGGTTTGATTTATCTTGAAGGAAGGCAGAGAAAACAGGAGCTGGAGGTGCAAAGGAGTCCATTCTAGGTCTGGAGGACATCCCAGAAAAAGACATAGGTCCAGGAGTTGAAGGATCTTATATGAGGAATGACAAGTATGTAAAGATAGCTGAATGATCGAGTCCCTCTAGGGGAGTGAAGTCTGAAAATACTCTGGTGTTCAACTCAATAGACATATTTTACTGGGATATGGAAGACCATGATAGTACAATTAGTAAACAGAGAGCCAGCCTTAGTTAGGAAGTCCTACTTTTCTCTTGCCATGTTAGCTGGCACATGTTACCTAACCTCTCAGTGCCCCCAAGCAATTCTCTAAGACTCCAAGTCATAAAGTCTGTGTCATTTGGCATAGTTATATGTTTTTATCTGGGGATTATTTACACCAATCAAATCATAGATCTAGACTAATAACAAATTAAATATATATAGTATATAAACAAACACACCAATAAATTGAAGGTACTGTGTTAGGCACTAGGCATGTAAGATGAAAAAAAAAAACAATGTCAGAGTTGTTGACTGTTACTTAATTAGTAATTATCCGTAATGATTGCTATGATTTCCAAGGGAAAAAAATAGGTCACCGTGTACTCAAATAGTTTAAGAGGAAAACACAAAGGAATTGGGTATTAAACTAAGAATAGGTGGGTCTAGGATAAACAGAAAGAAAAAAAATGGAATGCATTGTGACTGTGGGGAATGAGACGTGCAAAGGTATAGAGGTAGGAAAACTGTGTCGCCTAGGAACTGAGTGGACCATTTTGTGTGGAACAGAAAGCCGTGTCAGTGAAAAGTAGAAGAAAATGCAGGGGAAAAAATAATTTGTAGATGGAGTACTGGAGAGTGGGAGACCACAGAAAGCTAAAGATAAAAATTTGAGGATCTCATATAAGGAAAAGATCAATGAAGTCATAGAAGTTGGTTAAATTTCAAAGGTAGAGGCAGAAGAAAGAGCAAACGAGGTCATGCTGCTAAGGATTAGTTCACCCACATTTAGCAGTCAGAAGAAGGAAGAGGATACAGCCAAGAGAGAAGGAGTAATCAGAAAGATGGGAAGATATTCAGAATAATCAAATGACAAATTAAAGAAAGAGAGTTTTCAGAATGAGGGAAGAGCTGTTTTCTTCTTCCCTCATATTTATAGAGTTAGTTCATGCTAAGGTAGACAAGTATCAGTAAGACACCCAGACTAGTAAACAGGCAGATCAGAGCAGAGAGAGGAAAATGCAAGCATCATCAGTGAACCTGTATTCATCTTGTCTTACGTTGACACCCTCTCTCATTCCCCTCGCCATTGATCAGCTCAGCCAGGTGACTAGTGAACAAGGAAATAAACTATTCTAGAGATAAAGTCCATTAGCAGATAGAGGCTCCAGGTTACTCTGCCCTACTCTCACCCACCTGGGCTCATTAAGAATTTGTCCATCCTTGGTCAGTTCCAAGCACTGTACCCTTCCACCAATAAACCTCATTGGTCTCCCTTGCTCCACATCACTGACCACATTTACGGCACCAAACTATGGGGGAAAATGATTCTCCATTATACTCCCCAAAGGATCAAATAAAAAATTTCCAAAGGAAATAAAAATTCACAGATAAGCAAGGCAGCCTGACCACAGCAGTAGAAAGTACTGATATGTGATCACAGGGGTAGAATGGGGCTGATCTGAGGATAAAATCACCTTGCTCCTTGCAAGATCTTACCTTGATCACTTGCAAATGTCTATTTGTTGTATTTGCTTATTGTCTCCTAATGATGGGATCTGGACCCCAGAAAGGAAAAACTCTGGACTTCCCCTCAAGGCCAAATCTCTGGAATTCCCCTGAGGCTATGGTCCCATCAACTGGCCTTTCATTGTGGCTACACCCAATCTCCCCTCCATAGTCTTGCTTTCCTATGACCCCAGGCCACTTCCCACCCTTGGTCCCACCTAGGCTCCATTTCCCACCCTTGGGAATTCTATTACCTCATGGACTACCTCCCTATGGCCCCTGGCCATTTCCCACCCTTCTTCATTCTTCCTTGGCAGGAGTTCTGTTCACCCCAGCTTACTGGCCACTCCCATCCAGATCTCCTTAGACCCCTCCTTCAGTCACCCCAAACTACTTGGCCACTCGTAGATCCTTCCCACAGTCTTTCTGTATATAAGGTTCATCTTGTCTCCATTAAGATGCTCAGATTCTTAAAATCTAACCACTGCTATACCGCATCACTACTATACTGGGCTCTTTTCCCCTCCTTTTAGCACTGAAGTTCTCTTTATGGGAAAGAAGTCCACTGATAATATTTAGTCATTTTCAGTCATGTCTGACTCTGATTTTCTTGGAAAAGATACTAAACTAGTTTGTCATTTCCTTCTCCAGCTCATTTTACAAATGAGGAACTGAAGCAAACAAGGTTAAGTGACTTGCCCAGGGCCACATAGCTAGTGAGTATCTGAGGCTGGATTTGAACTCAGGTCTTCCTGATTCCAGGCTGCTCTATGCACTGCACCACCTAGCTGCCCACTATTAAAATGCCTATATGATTAAACTTAAATTTCAACCTGGAAAAATAATTCTAAAACAAATTAAACTACCAGGCATTGTGCTCCATAAGCTACATATCTTTTTGCCATGGCTTTGAAATACTGATGTGTGTAGGAGAGAAGACTCTAATTTTAATCCCTTTCTTATGGATTCCTATTTTCTCTAAAAGTCAGAATCTCCATTTCTTATCCCCTGTAACCAGATTGGTGTAAAAAAAAAAAAAAGATTTCATCCAGTTGCACAGAATCTGAAAACAGCACCAGTAAGGTTCTGGTATGATACACACCACTATACAAGATGAGGAAGAGTAAGATTGGTCAATATCATTATCATTTTTCTTATTGAAGTTATTGTTGCTACTTGTATAATATTTTGCGCTGGCTCTAATATTTATTCTTTCCAACAAACCTTGATTGAGACTCTGTTAATCTGATTTTAAAATTCTGTTCATCTCCCTTGGTCACTGCTTTTTTTCATGCTCTTCTTTATTAGCTATTTAATTATTTGGTTTAACTTGCAAAGCTTTCCCATGAAAGATGTAATCCTAAATAAAGTCATATTGCCCGGCAGAAAACCTAGATACAAGAGCACTGGTAAACACTCCTTTTGTTTGTTTTTGCCTTAACAATAATGCCATGCTTTGCATGTTAATTCCCTTTGTTTCTCATTTCTATAGCAGTTTTGACAAAAGGGGGGAGGGATGTCCAGCAACAACTGTATCTTTGACCCTGCAAGGATGCCCTCCACAAATGAGAAAAATAGTAAACATCTTTTCCATTCATATATGTTGGCAATAAAACCGTTTTTGTTACATATGTTTTCACTTAGAGTTTCCTTTTTAAAAAAAAATCATGAATTGAAATTTTGATCTTTGTTATATTATGGAGATTTTAAAAGACATACAATTAAAATTTGTGGAGATGCTTCTATAATTGGCCATTTAAATTTGTTTAGTCGTGTCTGATTTTGTGACCCCATTTGGGATTTTCTTGGATCCTGGAGTGATTTGTCATTTCCTTCTCTAGCTCATGCTATGATTGAAGAAATGAGGCAAACAGGTGAAATGACTTGCTCAGGGTCACACAGCTAGTAACTTAGGAAGACTCATCTTCCTGATGTCAGGCCCAGAATTCTAACCACTGTGCCACCTACCTGCCCCATTTAAACTATTAAATGGTCATTTACCTATGGTGTTAATGTACTGTAATACTGTCACTATAAATAAAACTGCTGTATTTCATCAAAAATAGAGTTACTTTAAGAAGTGCTTTACATATGGTATCTTACTTGATCTTCACAATGAACCTATGAGGTAGGTGCTATGATAACTCTCATTTTACAGATGAGGAAACTGAAGCTAATGCAGTTAAAGGTGACTTGACTAGGGTCACACAGCTAGTAAGTATTCAAGGCAGAATTTGAACTCATCTTCCTGTATCTAAGTCCAGCAGTCTATTCACTGTACTGCATAAATGCTGAAAAATTTGACCAGTATAGTACTGGCATAGTATATAGAAAGAGCACTGGATTTAGAACCAGAGAACCCAGGAATATCTTTGCTATTTTCTAACTGGGTTCTTTACTGAAAGTCATTTAATGTCTCTGGGTTTCAGTTTTCTCAACTGTAAAAAAGAGAAGGCCACATTTCTTCTCCCTTTAAATTTTTAAAGAAATACCTTAGAATTTTCTTCAAAATCATCTAAAAAATCTAGTTCTTATATGAGACACTTCCTGGATTTCCCATGTACTAGTGCTTTCTCATTGAAATCTCCTTTTGTGTGTTTTGTATGTATATACATACATTTCTATGTGTGTATATATATATATATATGGTCACAAGATGTATATTATTATTTACAAATGCATATATATGTAGAATTATTTATATCTATGTATGCACACACATGTATATATGTACATATATATAGTGTACACACATACAAACACACAAATATATGTACTTTTATATAAGCATGATGTCCTCCTGATAGAATGTAAGGTCCTTGAGGACAAGGATAATTTGTTTCCCTAGTGCCTAGCACTGTGTAGGTATTTAATAAATGCTTACTGATTTCTTATACTTCTCTTCCATCACTAAAATCATATGCTAGCCAGAACTTTGATTTCCACCCCCAGGATAAAATGATATGGTAATTTTTCCAACTATTTTCCTAAAGTCATATTTTTTCCAAAAGTCAAGACATTCAAGATCTTCTGGAAAACAAAATATAACAACTTAAGCTTATTTTTTAAAAGCCAAAGTCATCAGATATATCTTTGTCTTAATTTAAGAATTATTGAAATTTTTCACATGTGATTTTAAAATGCTATTTTAAAAACCTAAAAATGTGACCAATATCTAAAATAAAACCACATATTTTGAAAATGGTGTTGTGAGATCATGTTATGTTGATGCCAAAATATCCTGAATATAGCCATGTTCAAAATTTAGAAGTGGATTTGTTTTACACAGTCATTAAGTAGGATGACATACCAAAAGCTGTTACTGATTTATTCTAATTTGCTAAACTTCTTTTGAATTTCAATCTAGTAACAGTGAATACTGCCAGAATTCCATGAAATAATTGCCAAATATGATAGTAGTCCTTCCTAGAACGTTTGAGATTTGAGCAACAATCATTGAGGCTGGGACTAACTCTCTCTCTCCGTCCCCCCTCTCTCCCTCTTCCTCTCTCTCCCACCCCCTCTCTCCCTTGCTCTCTCCCCCCCTTTTCTCTCTCTCTCCCCCTTTCCCTATTCCTCTCCCCCTCCATCTCTCTTCCTTTCCTCTTCCTCTCCCCTCCCCCTCCCTCTCCTCCCCTCCTTATCCCTCCCTTTCTCTCCCTTCTCCTTTTGTTTCTTCCCCCCTTCCTCCCTCCCCCTCTTCCCCTATCTCCTCTCTCTCATTCTTACCACATATCACTAGCATGTTCCAGTATATTCCAAGTTTGTAATGCATGTTTCCAGGTTCCAAATCAAAATTGGTAATTGTGTATTCAAAGGTAGAGAAAACAAAAGCAAAACCAAATGATGTAAAAATTTAAGCAGAGTTCATTTAATACTAAAGAAAATAAAATTCCTTTCTGAGTAAGAGTTCAAGCAAGGTGAAAGTAGGCTTACCTGATTTCTAGTTACTTAGAATGGAAGAATTTTAACCAATATTTTTTTTTAGGTGCAAGAGGCTGAAACATGACTGCTTTTGGTTGTTAAAAATGCTAGTTGGGTATATTCCTCAGACTTTTCTTGCCAGCTGGGTGAACGTGGAATGAGGGGTGGGAAAGTGAGTAGCACAGTGGATAGACTACTGAAACTGGAGTCATTAGAACTCCAGATTAAATCTGGTATTGAATACTTATTAGCTGTGTGACACTAATCAAATCACTTTTAACCTGTGTCAGCCTCAATTTCCTCATCTGTAAAATGGTAATAATCCTAGGACCTACTAACCAGAGTAGTTGTGGGACTCAAACGAAGTAAAATTGATAAAGTTTTTCATTCATCTTAAAGAACTACATTAAGCACTAGGTATTATTTTCATCATCATCATCATCATTATTATCTAAATGAAATAATACAGTAACAGAAGGGTCATGAATACACAAGGTGATTTTGGTGTCATGATTTTAGGTGGATTTTGGGAGCTCAGAGAAAATGAAATTGTGTGAATCTGAATATTTGTGTGGTTTCTAGAAGGTGAGGATTTAAAATTGGTTCTCATAGCTTGCAATACCACAAAAGTATCATTTAGATCAGGAAATAATCATGGAAGTAGGTCTGGAAAGGACCTTGGAGACCATCTGGTCCAATCCCCTCATTTTGTAGAGGAGGAAACTGAGATTGGGAGAAGGGAAGAGACTTGCTCTATGGCAAATAAATCAAATTTAGTTAAGCAGTCATTTTTAAATGACAGTACACTTTTCTCCTTTCCCCATGGCAAAAGGAGAAAGGAGACCCACATAGATCTGTTCTGCTCCATAAATTTTTGGGGGGAAAAAAAAGTCATTGTTCTCTTCATAGGGAGAAATTAGAATATAGTTCCTCAGGCTAAAAATGTAGGCAACTTCTTCTGAATATAGGAAACATTTGAAAATCTTCAAAATTGCACAGAGTCAGAAGCCAAACTGTAAAGGATATAATTAATTGGTCACGATGGGCAAATGAAAAAAACTTCTATCAATGCTGAGCAGCTCATAGCCAGCCAATATGGTGCAATAGGGTGGCAAAGTAGATAGAGTGCCTGGCCTAGAATCAGGAACACTCCTCTTGCTGAATTCAAATCCGGCCTCAGACACTAAGTGACCCTGGGCTAGTCACTTAATCTTGTTTGCCTCAGTTTCTTCATCTGTTAAATTAACTGAAGAAGGAAATGGCAAACCATTTATCTTTGCCAAAAAACAAAACAAAACAAAACAAAACAAAACAAAACAAAACAAAAACAACCTCAAAATGGAGTCAGGAAGAGTTGGACACGAATGAATAACAACAAAGTGGTGCAATAGAGAGAGCACTGCATTTGGAGTTAAAAAACTTATTAAGTTCAGATCTCTGCTTTGCTACTTATGGTGTGAGCTTGGACACAACCTCCCTGGGCCTCATTTTCCTCACCTATAAAGTAAGGCTAGATGGCCTCTAAGGTCCTTCTAAATCCAATGATCATGTATTTGGGGATGCAATAAACATGCGATGGTAGAAAGAGATTTGGAGTCAGAGGACTTGGGTTGGAATCTTTGCTCTGACCATTGTGGATCTTTGGCAAGTCACTTCATTCCTATGTGCTTCTACATCTACATCCACAGAATGAGGCAAACAAGGTTAAATGACTTGCTCAGGGTCACACAGCTAGTAAGTGTCTAAGCCCAGATTTGAATTCAGGATAAGGAGTCTTTCTGACTCCAGCCCTAGCACTCTAACCCAACAAATCGGCTTAAAAGATCTCTGAAGATCCTTTTGGTTCTAAAACAATGATCCTCTGTTAACCAAACCCCAAAAAAAATTCTGGTGAAAAAATTCAATGATAATAATACTTTATGTAACTATAATCACAAATATGATATTTAATCCTATATGACCATATTGATCTTAGAAGTTAGACTCAAATTCAATTCAATGCAATTTGATTAATGTCAATAAGGATTTACTAGGAACTCATTGTACCTGGGTCCACAATAGTCCTTGGTGACATGGTAGTACCTCCCATCCAAGGACTTCCACTTTCCTGGGGAAAACAATAGACAGAGAGAACATAGACAAAAGGATATGCAAGGAAAATGCAAAGTGATTTTGGTGCTGAGAGCAATAATGAGTAGAAGAATCAGGAAAGGCCTTGTGGAGGAGATGGCACTTAAGCTGAGGTGTAAAGGGAAAAAGAGGGGAGGAAGGACAACATTCCAGTCTTTGTGGAAGCACAATGGTGAGAGATTGAATAGCAAGTGTAGGGAATAGCAAATCAGGAAATATGGTTAAAACATAGAGTGTGTCAGATAGGGAGTAATGTAAAAACAGTCTGGAGAGATAGGATGGAGCCAGATTTTAGAGTTCTTTAAATACTAAATAGAGGAGTTTCCATTTTAACCTTGATGCAATAGGCAATTCCTGAAGCTTACTGAAGAAGGGAAAAACAGAGTCAGGTCTCTGCTGACATAGGAGCCTTTTAGGCAGCTCTGTGGAGGATGGATAGGAGAAGGCAGAAACAGGAGTCAGGAAGATGAATAAGGAGACTCGTGCAGTAGCCCAGGTAAGAGGTGATAAGGCTGATTTTGTTGACACATTTAAAGCAGAATAAAACAAAGGGAGTATGGACACTAGAACACAGGAAACCTCTTTGTTAGTTCTATCTATGTTATTAATTAGCTGTGTGACCTTAGGTAAGTCTCAGCCTCTTTGGGATTCAATTCCTTATTGAAACATTCCCTACTGGAGCTTTATGTATGAGTAGGAATATGTATAAAGTATGGCCTATACTATTACAAGTACTTGTAAGGTGCTGTTACCTTTGAAGAAGGTCAAGAAAACTAGGAGACATGATTTCAAGTATTTAATAAATAATTATGGATTTGTCAACTTGGCAATTTCCCTTTTTAATTCTGGGATAGTTGTGTTTTGGACTTTAACTTTATTAAGGAGAAATGTGATTTAAAGTAGGTAGGCCTATCACATGGATATCAGAATTCTCCTCTTCTTCCTCCTCCTCATCCTCTTCTTTTTCTTCCTCCTCTTCTTCTTCCTCCTCCTCTTTTTCCTCCTCCTCCTCCTCCTTTTCATTGTCTCAAGTATAAAGTAAGGGGATTACATGATGCCTTGGGATAACATGTAGACCAATCTATAAATTTAGTGTCCTTTTCATGTATATAATGTCACTGGGGAATATGAAAATGAGCTTTCTAGATATCATACATGTGAATGATAAAACCTTTTAAAAGTCCAGAGTAGGTTTAGATGTCTATTTTTATTCAATGATTTTAGTAGCATTTATTTTCACATTTATTAATTTATTTAATGAGCATGTATTTAATAGTCTACTTTCTATAGAGGTGGAGTTGAGAGTCAAATACAGACACATGAGTAATAATGATAACATATTTCAACAAAACTTTAAGGTCAGTATTTGATGTGTGACTAAAATTCCTCCATTATTTTATTTAGGTATCATCAATATTTAAATCAAGAGGATCTGGATAGAGCAACAATGACAGCTTTGGAGAAAGCAGAGACATTCCTTTGGAGAAAGGGACTTCCCTCTACCCCACAAAATTCCCCATACCAATGCAAGATAATTATGTTATCTGGAAACAATGAATATTTTTAGGATATTATTTGTACTTCAGAATTTATTTATTACCCTGACACATATTGACTGTGTGACCATAGGCAATCACATAACCTCTAGGTGCCTTAGGAACTCAATCAATCAATCAACATGCATTTCTTAAGGACCTACTAAGTTCCCAGCTCTGTGAAACAAACTAGCTCAGCTTCAAAAAGTTAGAGTAAACTGAAAATGGGTTCCCAAACTCACTGCCATGTTCTAGCAGCCCCCAGACGCCAGTTTTAATTATGAACTTGTCATTCTAGTTTCAACCCTCTCTCTCCCCATTGAGGGAAAGTACTTTCCTTTTGTGACCAAGCAGAAAGGGCAGGCCAAGATCAATGGGTGCATTTGTCCTTTAAATCTCTGTAGAAAAAAAAAAGTACAAAATGCACCCAAGAAATAATAAAAAATTTCTCCCATTGGTTTCAGCCAAATTAAAAAAAAAAAAGAACACTGAAAAAAAATTCAAGAAATGTGGGCAAAGTGCATGCAAAACTCTAAGCAGGCTGGCGCCAACCTAATGGGCCCTTCTGGAGGACAACCTGTACGGGGACTCCACATGGCAAGCTTGTGAATCATGCTTATAACTTGTCCTCACTTCACTGAAACCTTGGATGAGTGTTTGTCAAGGTAAAAAAAAAATATGTAGAAGAAAAGGAAAAGACCAGACTTGGTAAGCCTGGGTGGCAGTCACGCACATCTTACCTCTCACCGGGCAGTGACCTTAGTATGTTTTCATGTTTATCTAAAAAAGATAAAAGGTATGATTGCTCAGGAATGAAAACATGGGCAACATTCAAACAGAGGAAAGCAGAAACAGCAGTTTAAGACTACGAGGGAAATGTAAACCAGCCCTGAGAAACATTTGACATTGCCTCTCTCTCTGTAGAGGTCATGGTTGTATTATATTGAAACAAATAAGACAGGACCGAGCAGAAGGTTTTGATAATGGGGAACAGAGCAGTTCTAGGAACATGTCTTACTGTCAGAATTTGTAAGATCCCCAAACTAACAACGTGACTCTATCCAAGATTAATGACTTTGGATTTTTCTGAACTGCAAAGAATTACTAGACTCAAGCATTTTAGCAAGGAATGAGCAAAAACACACAGATTTCCTTTGTTTAAATGTATGTCGGGTTGCATTGTGCCATAAAGCGATCTAGTAAAATTTAATCATTAGAAAGTCCTAAGCCCCAGGTGAAAAGAACTGCATAATACACCTAGGTAGCATATATACTTATACCATTAAAGGGCTTTGGGACTTGGACAAATGAATGTAGTCTAAGAAAATATTTTGTTTACCAAGGAGAGATTAAATAGGTTTACATTTCCATCAACCTACCCAGGGCTTGTGTTTGTCCCTTTATGAACCAAACCATGCCCACTATTGGCACCATCTAATGTGTGATTGTGACTATTCCAGTTTTCTTAAGAATTATAGTATTGATTGCAATTGCAAAAAACTGGAAGCAACTTAAATACCCAACAATAGGGACAAATAATGTGTGAGACATTAATGTAATGAAGTACTAGAAGGTAATTAAGATAAAAAAGAAGATTGAAAGATATAAAGACACATGAAAAGACCTGCATGGAATAACACAAAGTGAAAAAGAATAGAAGCAGAGGGAAAGAGCATATTCTTACTAATAGGAATGAATGAGAGTGAATGGAAAAATAATCCTGATTGATGCTTTGGAGTGGTCAAAAAGTTGTTATGATATTTCTTTGAGTATAGTTTCAAAGAATGTCCAGGTGGTTGTATTGATATACATATGAAGTTTATAATAAAACATCTGAAGTAATTACAATATTGGGATGATTGACTAAAGGAACTCCTGGCAAAATATCTATTTCATGGAAAACAAACACCATGCCTCTTATGCAAAGTTTCTTCATCATAGTTTTTTTCCTATGGTTGAAAAAAGTACTTAAGGAATAAAAAAAAAAGATCAATTTTTCATTTGACACAAAGTAAATCATTACTTCCTTCTGGGATGCAGTACCTTTTCCCACTGTTGGTTCCATTTCCCATCATGCCCTTGACCTTGGAGGTCAGCTGTCATTGGAAGATGAAGCTCTGAATAAACAGAGAAGACCCTGTGGTGTCTCTTATCTCTCTGTTTTGCCTCAAATCTCCGGGTGGAGCATTAAATTATTCATCCACTAGTGCTCTCTAGGAGTTACACATCTCCATCACCCACTCCCCCCTCTACCTACCCATTTGTGAGTGAAGGCGGTATCCTTGGGAACCTTATCAGAGATCACAGATTCAGGCTCCAGAAATGAAATAAAAGAGGAAATTGGCTGTATTAGCATAAGAGGAGTCAGCCTGGAGTTGAATACACACATCACCCAGGAGCACACTGGCTTCCCTTATCAGTAGCGTTTGATCACTACTTTCTTTTTTTATATACATTCTTTAATTCCATCCAGCCCACTCCTTTGTTCCAACTCATATGAGGGAACATATGAAATAAGGGCAGATGGCATAAGGTCCTGAATAGTTTTCAACACTTCCAACCTTTCCTAGGTTCAATAAAAACAGCATAAATAAAATGTTCATTTTAAAATAGCTTTTATGCTATAACCCCTCTCTCCTATCCCCATAAAAGACTTGTTACTGAGATTTCAAGTGAGAAAAAAACTATAAATAGTTAAAATTTGATTTAAAGGATGTTGTCAGAGAAAGCTACACTATCATTCAGTGAAATAATCCAAGATATACATTAAAATACAGTAATATATTTTCTTTTCAGGAGGAAATACACCTAGCAAAACAAGATTATTCCATTATGCACTTTTTTCTTCTATTTTCTCCCTTCAAAACTATTTGTCAAGAGACAATGTTCTTTGGGTATATTCCCACTAAGAATGTTTCATAAATAAGTAGGTTTTATATGTAAGTCAAATAACAGCTCTGAGTCCCATGTATATTAAAGAATCTTTCATAAAAATAATCTATAAACATGTGCATATGTTATTTGGATAAAAAATGTGATGGGGGAGTTAGTTTTTGCAAGTTTTTTCACTGATCTTTTTTTCCTAACATAGAACTTTATCAGTGAACTTTTCTTTCATGTTTTTAATTCTTCTTCAAAAAGCTAATCAGCTAGCCTGCACAAATTTCCTCCAAAAATACAGCAAAAATGTCAAGCAAACATAATTCTGAGTACTCTGAATTTTAATATACTGCCTATTTGGCTGGGTTCACCATGATTTATAAAGTTCCAGTTTATCTGAAATGGTATTTATTGGTCATTTTCACTGTCATTGCCACAGGCTCAGACTGAGTGAGTTAGTATATCCCCAAAGTGTGGCATATATAATACTTCCTTCAATTAATGAAACATTTACTTTTCTTAAGAATAACTATCAGCTTTTGCAACTCGCTTTCTGGTCTGAAAGCTACTTTAAGAGTGCATATTACACAACAACCATTTGAAGTAAGTTAGCACTGT
The DNA here is from genome assembly GCF_900497805.2 of Vombatus ursinus. Lineage (NCBI taxonomy): Eukaryota > Metazoa > Chordata > Mammalia > Diprotodontia > Vombatidae > Vombatus > Vombatus ursinus. The sequence goes on along the minus strand of NW_020954608.1, from coordinate 33,974,177 downwards.
TTTTCCCAGATGCTGTTGTTGAAGGGCTAAAATTGACATGTAGGCAAGAAAGTACAAGAAATGAACAATACAGATTGTCCACCTTTCAATCTCCTTCTCAAAAAGCAAAGAGATAGAGAAGATGGATGATCATCTCAAATCTCTACTACTTGATGGCCTGCTTTTGTTTTATTTACTAAAGGGGAGAGATAAAACTATCAACAATATTTATCTAACAATTTTCAACTGTTGTCTTGGGTCATTTGGAGCCAAAACTGGTCATTACATTTCATTTTAATTCTGATGTCTTTTAATGTTGTTTTCATTTGTTATTTGTGTGTATATTGCTCTGTGGGTTTTGCTTTATTTGCTATACTTCAGTTCATACAAATCTTTTCATATTGCTCTGAATTCTTTACATTCTTCCTTTTTTGATGGCAAAGTAATAATCCATTACATTCACATATCACAGTTTATTCAACTATTCCCCATGCATTGTACACTCACTCTGTTCCCATTTATTTGCTACTACAAAGGTGCTGCTGTGAAAATTTTGGTATTTATGGGTCTCTACTTTTGGTCTTTGCTCTCCTTGGGGTATGTCATCAGTAATGGGATCTTTGTATCAAAGGGCATAAACTGTTCAGTAATTCCAAATTACTTTCAACACTTTCTAAGGCAAGAACTACTCATATAACCTTCATAGAATTGTTTTGAGGATAAAGATGGAATCAGTTTATAATCAAGTAAAAAATAAAAGCCTGGGTGTGCCTAAGATTAAGCAAACTCTGTCCCCTCAATGCTTTCTTTTTTTTTATTTATTAACTTAACAGATATTTTACTAAATACCTAATGCAAGTAAAATCTAAATGATACAGAATATGTCAATTAACCAAATGCAAAATTTCATGGAAAATTATTTTTGCTTAAAGTCCTTCTGGAATATGGTTTTCTCTTGGTTATTTTTCTCACTGGCAATCAGTATGAAAGGAGAGAAACCTTGTTGTGTTAATCATAGTTTCATCAGAAATACATGTGAACTGTTCCTTCTATTTTTTTTTTATTTAATAGAAACTACACCTTTCAACACTGCTGCCACCTTCAAAATTCAGATGCCTTAGACAACTTCCCAACATCCTCATCAATGTTCTTCTCTGCAGTCTTAGGACATTGAATTTGTAGGGGTAAGATGGGGAAATGGATAGAGGAAGGGAGAAAATCCAATCCTGAGGGAGAGCTTCTGTAAAACTGATTTTAATTAATCTGTTGACACTCTACTTATACCCTAGTGGGTATTTTACATAGCTTTCCCAAGATCTGTACTCCAAAGATAAGACAGAAGAGGAAATCCAAAGGACATTTTACCAACAATTTTCCATATATCCACACTATTCCTAAACTTTTGGTGAGGAAAAATGAAAAGAAGCAATTTTGACTCTGGCCAAAATAGGCATTTAATAAATGTTTAGTGACTGAATGATTGACCTATACATGAACAAAAATCCTCTCTATTATATCAATAGTAAGTGGCTCTCCAGTCTTTTATTTGATGGTCTCAAGTGAGAGGAAAACCAAAGAAACTCATTCCACTTTGAGATAGCTCTAATCATTAAGATAACTATGATGCTCTAATTGTTGGGAATTTTTCCTTACTAAATTTGGCCCACTACTAACTGCTCATAGTTCTTTATTCTGGGGCAAAGCAATTAAAAACTAATGCTTCTTCTACATGACAGTTTTTCAAATATTTAAATAAAGCATCCCCAAATTATTTTCTCCTCAGTACTTCTAATTCACATATGGCATAATTTCCTGGGTACCCCTAATTATCTCTAAAATATTTTTCTCAGAACTAAATCCAACATTTCTGATAAGGTCTGACAGTATGAATAGCATCTTCCTAGTGCTGGTCACTATTCCTCACTTCATAAAGTCTAAGATCACATTCACTTTTTTGGCTATTATATGATAGTATTGACTCAATTTAATTTAGAATCACTTGTATATGTATGAATATATCTGTGTGTGAACACATATCATATATGTATACTTGGATATGTAAATTGCACACATATATATGTATATAGAATTTATGCATGCATGGATATATAATATGTAAATATACACAGATATGCAAAGTGATTTTCCCCCTTTTGGTTCATGGTTTTCCAGACTACAAGTGATGGAATATCACAATATCCAAAAGATTCAAGTCGTGGGTCATTCAATGGACATGGATTAGATTGATAAATAATAATCTGATATGAAATTGCTCTGGAGAAGTGTCATAAAGAATGTTCTCAAGAGGATGCATCATAATAAATGGAGGTTAGACTGTATTGATCCATAATGGTAAATTCCTCCAACATTAAATTTAGTGACAGAGGGTAGACTGAGAACATGTATATTTGTTAAAGTTCTCAGTCTATAGAGAGTCAGCTAAACATGTCTAAGAATAATCAATAAAGTAACGCAATATCCCTGCAAGAAATATTAGATAATTATTCAGGCAGGGAAATTACTTGTTTACTTTCTTCAATCACCATAAGTAGTAAAGATAAAGAAAATGAGATCAGGAAGAAATGTCTTCTACTCATATCCTCTCTTCTGTGGTGTATTAATAATGGCCACAAAAAAACCAAAACTTCTTTCAATACCAAACCATGTTACATGCAGACTTATCATTAAGAAGGCTGACTGGAAGGAGACAGATGATCCAATGTTACCCACACTTATTTTAGTAAAAAAATCATACCAGACCAAAGAATGATCACAAAATTTAATAAGAAACTACATTAAAAGACTTCTTCCACCCTAGAATTGCACAAAAAAGCAGCTAGAAGGGAACAGGTAATAGAAAAAGGAATCATTCACCATTAAAGCCAGATTAGGCATAGGCAAAGAAGCCTAAAGCATCCCTCAGTGACCAGAAAAAGGTCAGAGGTAAGTATAGACAGCAAGGTCTGTGGCTAGAAGCAAATAAAAGCAAAAGGTTGCTTGAGGAGAGCCCCAAGTTTTTTTAGAAGACCCCAGGGTAGGAATCTTGGAAACCTTGAAGAGGAACAGCAACCAAAATAATATAGCATTATACAGACAGAGATATACCAGGAGCTCAGGAGCTGCCAGGTACCTAACACTCAGTTCAGATTATCATAATGGACCCTAAGTATGAAGCACTTTGAACCTCAAAAATACATGGAAACCTAATCACAGGAAGTTGAGGTCAGCATAAGCACCTTGGAGACCCAGGGTGAAACTGAGCAGGGGTTAATTACTACCTCATTCAAAAGTTCAGTAGGGAGTAGATCCTGGGTCAGGCACAAAGTCTCAATTTAGGAACTAATTAAGCCTAGAGAGAAGAGTAAACCAAAAAAAATATGAACTAGCATTTTAAATTATTCTAGTTCTAGAAATCCACCAAAACAAGGAGAAAGTAAATGCATAATATCTTCAAGTAGAAATTTAAGGTAAAACATCAGGTTTTTTTTTTTCCCACACAAGGACTATAGAATTTCCTGAAAGAAATACCTACAAAAAAATAAATAAATATAAGTTCTGGAGGATAGAATTGGAAAGAAAATAAAGGTCTTAGATGGAAAAGTGGCAAACTTTATTAAGTATATATTCCCTGAAACTTAGAGGAAACAAAACAGAAATAAACAACTCTATGAGATAAAAAAAAAATTAGAAGAAAATCAAAAGGCTAAAAAATTATGAATATATAAGATATATTTTATTTTGAACAACTATCATGAAGAACAGATAAAGAGGAGATAATTTAAGAAGCATCAGACTCTCAGAAAATCGTATTTTTTTTTTGTTTTTTGCTTTTTTAGGCTATTGGGGTTAAGTGACTTGCTCAGGATCACACAGCTAGTAAGTGTCAAGTGTTTGGTCTGAGGCCGGATTTAAACTTAGGACCTCCTGACTTCAGGGCCGGTGCTCTATCCACCGCACCAACTAGCTGCCTCCAAAATCATATTTTTTTGAAAAGCTTTGGACACCATTTCAAGAAATCATAAATGAAAGCTGTCTATATTAATTAGAGTGACAAAGTAAAGGCAGAACAAACCCACTTATCACCTCCTGAAGGAAACACAAAAAAGAAAAGTCCAATGTATAGTTTAGCCCATACCCAGAATTCCCATATCACAGAAAAAATATTCCAGGTATCCAGAAATAACCAAATATTAAGTAAACACAGCATTAAACAAGATCTTCCAACTTCTACTATAAATGAGAACAGATCTTGGAATACAATATTATGAAAGAAAAAAGACAGAGACATATAACCAAGACTAATACACCATGAAAAACTGATCATAATTGCATGGGGGAAGGGAATGAACTTTAGTATAATATAGGACATGGAACAATTTCTGCTAAAAGTAAATCCAGAGTTAAACAGGTGCTTTGAAATACAATCACAAGAGTTCAGAGAAACCTAAAATGATGACTTTTTAAGGGAAATTAAAAGGGATTGTATCATGTTAACATTCAAATAGGTTAAAAAAACACGTGTCCCTTCAAACCATTAATGTCTTCCAAGTCTATTTATGGAGTTAAATAAGAAAAACTGAGGAACTGGGCTTCATTTGGTTTCAGTCTGAGAGGAAAGAAAAGGGAGGCTAAAAAGGAGAAATAACAGCACTATAGAAAAGGGGATAGATCTGGTTATTTCTCCCTATTGGGATCAAGGAGAAGAACATACAATAACAGAGGAAGGAGTGTAGGGGAGGAGTAAGAATCAGAGGAAATTCTTATCTGAAAGGGACAAAGAAAGGGTGAACACACCTACACATAAAAGAGTTTGGTGTAGAAATATATCAAACTTGGGGCAGCTAGGCAGCGCAGTAGATAGAGCTCTGACCTTGTAGTCAGGAGGACCTGAGTTCAAATCTGGCCTCAGACACTTGAAACTTACTAGCTGTGTGATCCTGGGCAAGTCACTTAACCCTGATTGCCTCACAAAAAAGCAAAAAAAAGAAATATATTAAACTCCACAAAGAGAGTGGGAAGGGATGAGGGAAACATTATAAAGGAAAATAATTCTTGAGAGAGAATAGTTGAAAGCAAAACAGATTTGTTTTTTTTTTTTTTTATCCTGAAGGAGGAGAATTAAAAGGGAAAATATATATGATAAAAGAACTGAAATCTAAAGAATGCCTCTTGAATAAATTGTGTGTATTATATATTATATATAATATATACACACACGTATTTTGCTGTAAGAAATGATGAAAGAGATTATTTCAAACAATTCTAGGCAATATAGACAGGTACAGAGCAAAGTGAACAGAACCAGGCTTCACAACAACATTGTAAGATTAATAAACTTGAAAGACTTCCAATCCAAAGCCACAAAGTCTGATTCTGTTTTGTTTTGTTTTTCTTTTCCACTAACATCAAAAAGAAGTTTAGAAGTTAAGAGATCTGAATTATATTCCTAGAATTTCCTAGGACCTATACGTGGCTATGTGCAAGAACTACTTATATTCTCCATGATTCAGTTCCTTGTCCTATAAAATGACAGGTTTGGAGTAGATGAGCATTATGAGCTATGTTGAACCAATATTTAAACTACAAAGGAAGTAAGGAGAAGCCACATAAATATAAAATCTTTCATAAGGTTTGATAAAGAGGTGACAGGTAAATGGATGCTCTGTGTCAATCATCCTAATAGTTCAAGGGGTGGGGGGAGGATATATGGTTGGATGGCAGTAGATGTCCTGAGGAGGGAAACCTAGAAGGTTAGAATTCAGAGATCATTGTAGAAACTGGAATCAATCACCCTAGAGACTGGATTATTAACAGGAACACTAATACTTACCATAAGACATTTGGCAGTCCTATCCCATGGAAAAGAGATTATATTTGAGATGTGTTGCTCCGTAGGGTAGAACTAGAACCAATGGATGATAATTACAGGAGGCACTTTTATTTGGTTCAGAGTAAGAACTTTTCAAGAAAGAAAATTAGTTCTATAAGTGATACAGTAGTCATCACCTGAAGTATTTAAATACTAGAAGTAGCATCCTAAGAATTCTACAGCAGGCAATTCTACATTGACCAGAAAGAATAGATAACCCCAAAGATATAATGGGAAAAGTTCTGATTTGGATGTTAAAGGGTCTAAGTTCAAATCCACACTCTCATTCTTGGCATTCATGTAATCTGGCAAATTAGTTCATTTCTCTGGGCCATAGTTTTCTTTCCTGTAAAAAGAAGGGTTTGGACTCTTCATATAATCTCTAAGATCTCATTCTGATATCTATTATCCTATATATTAACTTCTCACTCAATGACTCTATAATTCTATATCATAAATACTTTAGAAATTGAAGACTTGGAGATTGCTAAAGAGTAGAGTAGTCAGGGGGACAAATGGGTTATGAGAGAAAATGCAAGTTTCTAAAATGGGACAGACCTTAGGCCACACATTTCACTCACTCTGCTTAATTGGGAGTAGAAATTAAAGCTGCCCTCCCCTGCTGAACCATCATGCCCAGTGGTGTGAGAGCAATTTTAAACTCTTTTCACTTGACTTGGTAGCCACAGAGACCTTGCCAAATCTCTCTGGTGTCTATGTGTGTATGTATGTGTGTGTGCATGCATGTGTTTCCCCTCACACTGCCCTCATGAATCAAAGGTGGCATCATAAAGACCCTGAAATTTGCATGATTTGTGAGAGGCTCAAAAGCACTGGCAAGGTTGGTGGCAGCCCACACAAAAAGAGCATCTGTCCTAATTCCCAGCTTCCTGGCTCTAGTCTCTCAGCAGCTCCTCCTTCCCATTTTCCTTGTGCCAAACAGGTCAGCCCCACTTCCTTACTTTAAAGTAATCACATCCAAATCATTAAAATAGATAAAGTTTTATTCCATGAGTTACTTTGCATAACACAACCATTGTGCCAACAATTCTACATGAAAATTTTAGTTGCAAGTATTGTGTTCGTCATATGAATTTATTCCAAAATTTGGACTAAAGTCTGAAGTTTGTTAAACTATACTGAGATTACAAATCACATAGAACATTTAAATGTTACACATTCTTTCAGGAAAATATGAACCATTTTCCTTCATCAAGAGCCTCACAGGGTCAATTTGTGTCAAAGTAACTTGAAATTATTGCTTTTGACTGAGAAATGTTCTGAATGTTTTCAAATAATCGGGATATAGTTTTATATACATGGTTTTATTCATTCTCACTGCATTCTACACAAAGACCTTCTAATTTTGCAGATGTGTAAAATGATTAATAGAGAAGCCAGTAATTTCCTAGGTCTTTGAAGTGAAGAATGGTAAATGCAAATGCAGGAAATAGAGTTGAGATCTATTTCCAAAGTACCACACTTCCTTACTTATGCCACACTTCATAAAGTCAGTGATAATCTCTAACTGAAGAAATTCAAAATAGCAATAATGAAGAATATACATTTTTAGGGGAAGTTGATCATTGAACTCCTCCCCAGTCCCAAAAATGAAAGTTCTTTGAGTATAGGGAATACTTTTTGTTATTGAATCTGAACTTAGTAGGTTTGGCACATAGTACGTAGGCATTTAAGATATTATTGTTGAATTGGATTGGGACAAACAAAACCCTAAAATTCTCTCCCACACAAATCTAGAGGTCCTTAAAGAAAGTCTAAATTACCACTTTAAGATATATGATAAAAGAATTCTCTTTCAAGTATGAGTTGGAGGAGATGGCCTCAAAGGTCATTTGTAATTCTTAAATTCTGTGTGATGTTTAGCATGAGATCTCTGTTTTGATTTATGCCAACCATAGATAAGTATGAAGAGCTACAAATTTACTTTTCAAGTTTTATTAAAGGTCTAATTTAGTTAAATTGAAAAAAATAATTTGAGGAGATAGCCTAATGGTCAGATGTATTATTTAAAATTTGAAATCTCTGGAACTACTTAGATGGTATTTTTAGAGCTGGAAGAGACCTAGGTTGGGGCAGCTAGGTGGTGCAGTAGATAGAGCACTGTCCCTGGATCCAGGAAGACCTGAGTTCAAATCCAGCCTCAGACACAAAACACTCACTAGGTGTGTGACCCTGGGCAAGTCACTTAACCCCATTGCCTAGACAAAAAAAAAAAAAAAAAAAAAAAAAAAAGAAGGGACCTAGGTCAATACCCTCATTTTATAAATAAGGAAACTGTGATCCAAAAAAGTTGGATCACTCCCAAAGTCAGATAGATAGTAAATGATAGCTGGGATTCAATGTATTATTTGATTCCAAATCCAATACCTTTTCTACTGAATTATGCTGTATACAATTGTAAATCAATATTTGTTTGTGAATCTTGAAGGATGACACATCAGATTAAATAAGGAAGAAAGCAAAGAAAAAATAGTCTTTGCCTATAATCTACCCAAGGTATCTATTTCTACAGTATCTGTCAACATGACCCCTTAAAAATGGGTCAGTTTAGCAAGAATAATAGTAAGGCAGTAGGTGGAAGTGGTAATATTCTTTCATTATAATCCATTACATTTTAGTTTAGTATTAATGGCTCAAAGATCAAAATAGCTGACAAAATCCGGGTTAAACAGTTCTAAGAGAAGGCACCAGAACAGCCTGTCCAGGGCCAAATGGAATTTTTTAAACATTGAACACACTTTTGATATCTACTTTTGATTATAGCATCCACCATTTTGTCAGGGTACTAATGAATTCAAACAAGGCTATACCAATTAAGACAATTTATTTCTCAGCTTTCTGAAAGTGAGGCTTCCCAAAGAAATCCCAGATGGGATTCAACCAATAGACCTTCAAACATGTGTTCTTATTATATTAATATACTTTTTACTTTACAAATAATGTTCAAGCATAAAAAACCACATAAATTGATCATCTTTGGATTTCTGTATCTTAATTTAAAGATAAATGTCATTGAGAGTATCCTCCTATCTAAAACACATGACTCACTATTATCCATACAAGAATGACAGAATCAGTTCAATTGGTCTATGATGCCACTGTTAGTACATTATAATACTATTTTCATCCTTTTGTGTCTTTGCTAAAGAAAAACAAAACAAAACAAGTGAGAGAGTGATAACACTATTTTGTTAGTTCAACAACAACAAACCATTAAGTATAAAAAAGTATGACACAAAAAGACTTCTGAATGTTGGCAGTACCCAAATAAAGTTTCCAATGTATGGTATTAGATTTTTAGTTTTTAATCCTAAAGTATATGTAGTATCTATGTATGTGCATGTAAGCATGTAATCATGTATGTATGCGTACACTTTTTTTTCCCCTTAAGACATAGTGTGGCATAGTGAAAAGAAATTATACTTGTAGTCAGGAAGACTCGAGTAATTTTTATAAATGCTATTTCTGTAACCCTTGGCAAGTCATTTAATCTTTCAGTATAACTAGGCATCCAACTCTCTAAGTTGTGAATGTTTTAAAATACGTTTTAGTAGAAGGAGTTTCCATCTCACGGGTTGCCATTGTTGCAGTCATCATCATTGTTATCGTCATCATCCTTCTTCTTGTTCTTCTTAGTCTTCTCCTTCTCCTCTTTCCCTCTCCTTCTCCTCTTCTTTTTTCTTCCTTCCTTCTCCTTCCCTTCTCTCTCCACCTGCCACCCATCTCTCTCTTTGACTTTATGTGTTCCTCTCTGTCCCTCTCTGGCTCTGACTCTCTTGCTCCCAATCTCACTTTCTCACCCTCCCTCCCCCCCTCCTCTATCTTTATCTCTGTCTCTAATTCTCTCTTATTCTGTATTTCTTTTTTTGTGTTTCTGACTTTATCTCTCTTCCCCCTCTGGTATATCATCCTTCTGAGTCTCTCTGTCTTTTTTGTCTCCATCTGTCTCTAATATATGTAATCACCATTTAATTTTGCGAAATTATTATTGGCATTTAACATAGCTATAGGTCTATGTTTTATAGTTACAGAATATAATTATTGGTGTAATATATTTGGCTCTGTTGATTATAGTTGGTGTGTTTTAAACTTAAATGCAAGTAAAAGCAGCATGATGCAGTTCTAGGGGCAGGAAATGAAAATTATCAAATTAAGCAAGCACTGCACACCTAAAAGCATTTCTAATCTCTGTTATATTCTTTTGTTGAATGGGGGAAAAGGAAAAATGGCAGCAGAAATACAGACCACCCTGAACTTTAAAAAAAAAAAAAATTTGATTTAAAATGGGTCCCTGGAACTCTTACAAAGCCAAAGAAAGAAAGACTTGTTCTTTTCTCCCACATTGTTGATCTCTGTGCCTGTTCCATTCTTTCACACCAACACATAATGTCTTTGGAGGCTTATCGCAATAGTCCCTCTTGGTAAATGAATATTTTTATTTCAGTAGCCTTTGGAACTTTCACAAAGAAAGATGGGTAGAGATTCCCACCCACAACATTAAAGTGTTTTTTTTTCCCTTATTCGCTGACACCAAACCATGTCCAAATGTTTAAACAAACCCAAATGCTTGGGAAAATTTAGATTTGGCCCCAGTGTTCACAGTAAACAATTTATATTAGAGCAAACTCTCATTTTCCCTAATGTGTGTAGCACTTTGGAATTTTGTCAAAACAAAACAGTTTCAAAGTTGTATGATCTTTACCCAGGGGCCTAATTGAAACTACATGAAAAATATTTTTCCTCTTTTTTTCTTCATATTCTTATAAAATTGGATCTGAAACTGGGCCTTGTCCAAAAAAGCTTAAGAAAGAAGCAGACAAACATTGACCTCAAATTGCAAAACTAAACAGGTCTATCATAAATTTGGGACAAAGGTCAGGCAGGGGAAAATGTATTAGCAAAATCATGAGAAACTAAATTATTTTCTAACTCACAAGCCCAATCAGTTGCTTTTCAAAGTTTCACTCATTTTATGTTGATTATTTTTAAAAAGGTCTAAGAGATGGAGCATTGGAAAATAAAGTACTAGATTTGGAATCTGGAAGATCTGGGTCAAATTTCTCTTTGAACACCTACCAACCATGTGACCTGGATCAAATCACTTAACCTCTCTCTACCTCAGATTCCTCATCTTCAACATGTGGTGGGGATTCAATTGTCTCTAAGGTCCCTTTCAGCCCTAAATCTATGACCCTTTAAAATTCATCAACCCATGCCCTATAAATTTCCATTTTGAAGCAATTGAGTGTCAATTAATGCAGTTATTTTACTGTATATTGTTTCGGTAGGCAATTAATAGTTTTAGTTTTGCAATAGGATTATGGGGTGTTAGAAGTTGAACTGGAAGGTATTTTTGGGATCAGAGGCTCAGAGAGTTTATGTAACTTGCCCAAGAAGACTGAGCTAGTAAATTACAAGATATAGATTGGGTTCCCTTCAGGTAACATACTTTTAAGTATCATTCACTTACTCTGTATTTAACTTCAGCACACTTGTAGAAATCCATACCCAACCTGAATTAAGATGTACAAATAGAGTACTCAGTCTTGTGGTCATTACTAAAGAAAGACCAATAAAGCACATGGATGAGATCTTTGCCTCTATAGTTTAGGGGAATGAGTTTTCATTAAATTGAGAAGTAACTGGGAGAATCACAAAACTGAGAGACTTTACACATGTTTAAAGATTAATGGCTGCATTTTAAATGAAGTGTATTGACAGTATGTCTACTAGCATTGTTTAGCACACCACCTGGCACATAGTAGATACATTGTTTATCGACTGACTACTAGGAAGAATATTCCATAGACAAACAAAATAAAAAGACAAAATAATATTTTGGAGTCAGAATCACACTGTATTTGATGGCAGATTTCCTTCCTAAGACTTAAGATACCAAGTACTTACTAGTAACTTCATGATTAATAAGGAAGCTTATTTTAAAAAAAATTACATTTTCAACAGATGAGTACATTTCATTTGATTGTGATTGTGTTTTCCAATTCTTCTTCCCAATTAGATTGAAATTTTGTCTTTAGAAAATGTTTATTTTATTTTTTTTTTTGTAGTGCTTGAGCTACACGTAATGGGGAGTAGTTACAGAGACTATCAGGAACCAGTGTCAATGATTTTTATTTATATGAATGGATCAATTAATCAGTCAATGAGTCTCTCCGTGCCTCAGTTTTTCTTATCTATAAAATGGGGATAATCACACCTAATTCACAGGTTGTTGTGAGTATCAAATTAGACAATTATTGTAAATTACTTTTCAAACTTTAAAGCACTATACAAATGCTAACAACAACTATTATCATATATTATTATGTATCATTAATAATATACTGTACTTTATTATACAGTATTATATGAGGACAGTTAGGTGGCACAGTGGATAGAGCTCTGGCCTTGGAGTCAGGAGGATCTGAATTCAAATCCGGCCTTAGACACGTAACATTTACTAGCTGGGCAAGTCACTTCAATTGCCTCACAAAAAGAAAAAAAAAGGAACACCCAAAAAAGTATTATACGATATCTAATTTATTATTATTATTATTATAAATGTAAGATTATTAAGCCATTATATAGCATTTACCAATCAAGATGGACTTCAGGGAGGCAGAACTATGAAATTCTTTAACTAATCAATCAAAGCATTTCGCAATACCTACCAGACCCTAGAGATAAAAACGAAAACAAAAAAAGAGACAATCCCTCCCCTCAATGAGTTTGTATATATGATAGAGACACGACCTGTGCTTTCCTATGTATATGAAATTCCCAGGTGAAGAAACTCACTTCTACCAATATGCATCAGCACCTTCTCTGAAAATTATAATTTTAGAGAGCTGTCAAGGACACAGGGAGAGCAAATAAATTGTTCAAGGTCACACAACCATGTGACAATATATACAAAAAAAGTATAAGAGATGGGAGGCTACTAGCAGTTCTGGAGTGGAAGAGATAAGGAAAGACCTCATCTCAAAGTATGACTTGAGTTGAGCTTTGAAGGTAGCTAGAGAACTTTAAAGGATGGATGTGAGAAGAAGTCCATTCCAGACATTGGGGTACAAGCCATGCAAAGACATTGATGTGAAAGATGAAGTATCATGTGTGAGGAGCAACAAGAAGGAATTTTGGAAAGAGTATAGAATGTGTGAAGGGGAGTAACGTAGAATTAAGCTGGAAAGTTATTTTAGGGCCAAGTTATGAAGTTAAATACCAAATAGGAGAGTTTTACATCTTGAAATTTCTAATAGAAGTTTAATAAGAAGCATTCAAGAGATAATCTTTATTTACAACAATTCTTTATTAAATTATTTTTATATTCCATGGCAAATACTTTGAGCACCAAAGCAATATAAGCATAGAAGGAAATCATGTTCTTAAATCAAAGTTTGCATTTTGATCTCATTTCTCCAAATAGCCTCACACCAAGTCAATTCAACTTGAACACAACTTCAAATTCAAATATCACTGATAGTATTTGTCCTGTTGACCAACCATCAGTAAATGACATCATTTTATGCCTACTTCTCCCATCTTATTTTTTTTCCTTAGAAGAGCCATTCTAGGAAAACTTTACTTTTTGTCCCAACACTACATTATTTAAGATTACAGTGAAAATATAAGTATTTGGGCTAGTGGCTGAGTCTACAAAAGCTGAAGGTAATGGTATGGATACTTTTGGCAGGTGAATGAATAAAGGAATAGTTGAGATAGCAATTTTTCCAACCAACCAGTTTAAATATTCTCTGGAATTAAATCTGCCAAACTATAACTCTGGATATGTTTTCCTAAGGCTCACAATGTTATTGATTGATGGATATGAGAGGAAAAAATAAATCTCTCTAGTAGTTCTAATGCAAGCAGTCTGGAAGGAGGTTACAGTATGGGAAAAATGTTGCAGGTCCTAGATCTACTTTCGTTGTTAAAGATTATACCACCTTCAGTTTTATATCCATGTTTTGGTATGATGTTACTATCCCAGAAATGTTCAGTAAGAGACAAGAATTTGTTCCCTAAAAACTAACATTTTTCCAAAGTTTATTACATGTTATCCTTGTGACAACCAAATAGGATGGGTCCCATTTTACATATGAGGAAACTGAGGCAGGGAAATATTATATATGTTACCCAGGATCCTACCTGTAAGTATCTGAGAAAAGGATTTGAAATTGGGTCCTACTGACTCAAAGTCCAGAACCTTAACCATTGTACTACCCAGGGGGGAAAATGTAACTCTACAAGAGCATCTCATATTTTATATTTTGGGGCTACACACATTTGAGTCATTTGGGAGTCTTTAAAGTAATTGATTTTGAAGTAGTTAAGAAAGGCATTTTAATAATGTTCCTATAGTTGACAGGTGTTTTCTGAACCTTTATGGCAATTCATTTCAATCTCAGAGTTGGAAGATCACCTAATCCAATTTGTAGCTGATAAGAAATATTCCTCAGAATATCTAACTTCCCTCCATTTGAAGAGAACTAATTAGAGAACTTAATGAGACACCAATTCCATTTTTTGATATCCCTCATTGTTAAAAAAAATTGTTCCATATGTCAAGCCAAAATTTTCCTATTTGTTGCCTTTGGCATCAAGCACAACAAATCTAACTCTTTTCATGTCTGATTGTTCTTTGAGTATTTGAAAAAAAAATAACTCCCAGCGCAATCCTTTCTCCTCTATATTTCTAGGTTAAGAATCCCTACTTGTTCTAGCTGTTTGATAAACAGCATGGTCTCCAGGCTTCTTACTATTTCAGTGGCCCTCCTATGAATAAATTCCAGTTTGTAAAATCTTTTTGTAAAATGCAGGACCCCAAATTGGACACAATACTCAAGATGCTGTCTGACCAGGAAAGCACAGTAAAATGGTCACATTAAACCTTTTTTTTTTTTTAATCTTTCAATTTAGCCTATGATGCTACTGTACACCATATCACTTGGTTAATCATGTTGAGATTAGAGACTACTAAAACTTCTAGGTCTTATTCAGGAGTATATTAGCCCTTTTTATTTTATACTTTATTTTTTTATTTTTTTTTTATAAAATTTTTATAAAATTTTATTTTATACTTTATTTTATACTTTTGAAGAATAGGTTTTGAATCCAAGTAGAAACCCTATGACTCTGAACTTACCCCCATCAAATATCATCTTATTACATTCACTTTTTTTTAATCCTAATACATCCTAACTATTCTTCTCTGGTAATAATTCTGAGGTCAAATCCTCTTCAATATATTAAATCTCTAGTTCAGCTTGTTTATTATCTGTATCCAAGCCTTTTGTCTGTTTCTGTTTTTGAATATTGTCCCGTCTAAATGACTGGTTCTCTCTACTGATATTTTCTTTCTGTTATGTACCCCCTATCATCATGATATGGTGTGGGGATATAAGTGGACAAATTTTTGCTTAATTTTTAGTTTAAAGCTTTCTTAATCAGGTCTGCATATCTACAAGAAAAACACATTTTTACTATCTCTCATTAGATACATTTCATCCCTGGTCAAACATCTCTTATTTCTTAGAAGAGAAAACCCGATTGAGGAGGAAAACAAGGCCATGTTAGAAGATGTGTGTTTTAAACCGAGCTCTATCATAAACGACTTGTTTGGCTTTGGGCAAGGGATTCACTCTTTCTGGCTCTCGGTTTGCTTATTTGTAAAATATAGGGTTTGAATTGCCTGTTGTTGTTCAGTCATTTCAGTTGTGTCTGTTTCTTTGTGACCACATTTGGGGTTTTTTTGGCAAAGGTACTGGAGTGGTTTGCTGTTACCTTCTCCAGATCATTTTACAGTGAGGAAACTGAGGCTAACAGGGTTAAGTGACTTGTTCAGGGTCACACAGCTAGTAAGTGTCTGAGGTCAGCTTTGAACTCTGAAAGACTCATCTTTCTGACTCCACACCCAGCCCTCTATCAACTGTGCCACCTAGTTGCCCATATTTGGATTATAAATTACCATAATTTCTTGCATTTTTTTCAGAGCTATCAGGGAATGCAATATGTGCTATCTCACTCATTTTCTAGACAAATAAACAGAAAATTTTCCAGGGTTATGGAAACAGCATCAGAGTTTGAATTTGAACTCAAGTCCTCTCAGTCAAAATTGAGCAGCAAAAGCCTGCCTCTCATCCTAACTAGATGGTTCTTCATTATGCCTTCCAGGTCTGACAATATATCAATATTAAGTTGTGGTGCAAATGCCATTCTCAGATATCATTTTCTTAATAAGCAGTTTAATTTTCAAATATGTCTTTCCATTTTCAAGTCCTTACCTTCAACCAGCATATATATAAGGCACATTAATCAAGGGTAGATTTATGTTAGTAGGAGTTAGGAGATGAATTGAATTATTATTTACTGTGATGTTCACAGTAAATTAGATTATCTTAGTAACAACTGATTTAATTAAAATGTGTATTTAATATTAAAGTATCCAATAATAAAGTATTTTAAAGTTAGAAGAGCACTTTATATACATTAACTTATCTGATCCTCACAATTACCCTATGAGGTAGATGCTATTGTCCATTTCACTGATAAGGAAACTGAGGCACACAGAGGTTAAATGAGTTGCTGAGGTTCACACAGCAAATAAATGTCAGAGATTGGATTTAAATTCATATTTTCCTAACTTTGAGCCCAGGGCTCTATCCCAGCTATATTATTGAGTACCTACAATTAACCTTGGAATGAAATTGTGTACTTTGATGGGTACCATCTCTTTCAGGTTTTTGTATCACATTTAGTAAATTGTTACATGAAAGACCCTAAAAATGTTAGTGCATCTCCAAAGTGAATGATTTTATTGTGAGTAATTGGAATTGGGTGCTTTGCTCTTCATTCTCTGATAAAATAGTTATGTTACAGGAACAAACTTCCCTGAAAATGAGTCAACTTTTAGTTACTTTCTTTCCCAACAAGAAGAATATGCCCAATCAATTCATTCATCCCTTTTCTTTCCAAACTCAATCCCCATTGAAATAAAATGTTCATGTGATTTTGATTACAAATTTCTGAGAATGATGTCCAAATCTGGTTCTTCATTTGTTCTTGCTCTCTCTTCAGTCTACTCTCTAATTATCCAAA
The DNA here is from genome assembly GCF_900497805.2 of Vombatus ursinus. NCBI lineage: Eukaryota > Metazoa > Chordata > Mammalia > Diprotodontia > Vombatidae > Vombatus > Vombatus ursinus. The sequence continues at coordinate 33,957,211 of NW_020954608.1, read as the reverse complement.
GGGTATTTTCAGTTCACTATCAAAACTGAATATGTCCAAACAAGACCTTTTTCTTTTTCTTTTTTTTTTTTGTTAATTGATCACCTACTATACATTTGATACTATGCTGGGTGCTGTGGGAAATAGGCTATCTTCTATCTTCAATGACCTATAGGGGAGACAAGATCTATGTACATGAAAATTCAACTAAGACTGTAATTTAAGCAATGTAAGATACAATTACAAAAATACATACATTAAATGCTTACTTGAAACTACTGGTACAGTTAGTAAGTGTTATCAGTTCTCAAAGAGATCCCATTTAGTTTGGAATGATTGGCAAACATTTCATAGAGGAATAAGAATTCAATTCTGCCTTGAAAAAATGGATAGTCTAAGAGGAAGAGATATTGTTGGTATTTACTATAGGAAAATACTTTTTTTCAAGGATTCACTGAAAAATATGAACCAGAATCTCAAAAAAAATACAGGAAGATTGTATGAACTGATACAGAATAAAGTTAGCATAATCCAGAAAAGAATATGCATAATGAATAAAGCATTGTAAATAGAAAGAAAAAAATAAGAAATAAATTGGATGCTGGTCAAGCTTAACCCCCAAGAAGAAAAAAGAAATTGTACCTCCCATACTTCTTTTAAGGAACACTAAAGATATTGAATATTGCACAAAGTGTCAGACTTGGTTGATGTGTTGATTAATTTTAATAAACTCCTCTTCTCTTTCTCCTTCCTTCCCTTTTCTTCTTCTTCTGTCTCCATCTGTCTCTGTCTCTGCCTCTCTCTGTCTCTTTCTCAGTCTCATACTTTCTCTCTTTTTATTTTAAGCATTCCTGGCATAGTGTAAAGGTTTTGTGGAATGTAAAGAATTCAGTCAAGTCATTGCATTTAATAAATATTTGTTGATTGATGGATAGAAGCTTATATAGTAAAGAACCCTATTAACCATACCATTTTATTTTTTTCACATCACCAACTGAATTAAGGTACTTCACAATAGGTCTGACCTCCCCAATGTTCTGTTTACTGCATTTTTTTTTTAGTTCATCCATATTTATTTTAAATTATTCCTTAAGGACAAGTATCTTTTGTAGGAAGTACATAAAAACTTTCCACAGAGAAGCCACCCTTCCACAAGACAATTAGATTAGGTAGACTTCAGTTTTGTTTCTACATCTGTCACTTGCTGAATGAAGATACCATCTTCAGGATGTTCAGTGTCACCCATTTCATACATATATGAGGATCCTATTGCAAGTGTGGTCCCATCATTACTGAAGGCAAGTCTGCTAGAGGGATACCGACAGAATTGGCACAATCATTTCTTGTCAAATGGATCCCAAATATTAACAAATCTTTCAGATTCACTTTTAACAAACGTGAATGTTGTGAAAGGAAATGGCATTGACAGGATAAATTTGCTCAATGTTGTTTTCTTTTAGTATGTGACATTTGAATGCATATTTCCTCCCCTGTACCTCAGGACTTGGGTCCAAATACTTAACTGCCACTTGGCCTTCAACAGCGCTTAACACATAACCCTACTTGTTTGGAGATGTTCTTATGCAAGGAGTTTGATATTTCAGACTATTCTCTCTTCTCTGATGCACATAGCCCATATACCTCAAGTCTTATAGTGATGGGGTTGGAATCTGAGCCCCAGAAAGGAAAAACTCTGTCCCTGATGGGGTTGGAATCTGAGCCCAAGAAAGTAAAAACTCTGGCCCCAGACCATTTCCCACCCTTGGTAATTCTTTTACCTCACGGACTTTGTACTTTCCCACATGGCCAAATCTCTCCTCTATTGTGTTGCCTCCCTATGGCCCCAGACAATTTCCCACCCTTGGTCCCACCTAGGCTCCATTTCCCACCCTTGGGGATTCTATTACCTCATGGACTACTTGGCCACTCTCCCACAGTCTTTCTGTATATAAGGTCCATGTTGTCTCCATTAAGATGCTCAGAGTTTTACAATCTAGCTAACAGCCCATAGATGCTCAGATTCCTTAAGAGTCTAGCTAATATGGCGAATCTACAATAAACTTTGTTTTTGGCTACAGGAAGGCTTGGGTCGAATTCTTTCGGGCAGGACCTGGGTATTGTGAATTTGGGAGATCTAGATGGGAGTGGCTAGTAAGCTGGGGTGAACAGAACTCCTGGGACCTGGACCTCATGGCCAAGGAAGAATGGAGCCTAGCTAGGATTAAGGGTGGGAAATGGCCAGGGGCCATAGGGAGGCAAGACAATGGAGGGGAAATTGGGTGTAGCCACAATGAAAGGCCAGTTGATGGGATTATAGCCTCAGGGGAATGCCAGAGATTTGGCCATGTGGGAAAGTCCAGGGTATTTCCTTTCTGGGGCCCAGATACCAACCCCATCATATCCACTGTGCCACTTAGCTGCTCCAGCAACCCCTTTCTTATACTCTCCATAACAAGTCATTTGCAGTATCCAGGGAGCTTATCATCTTTCCAGCCTTCTCTTGTTATCATTGAAACCTACCTAAAGACACTATAGGATAGATTCAATTCATTAAAATATAAGTGACTGATGTGTCTTGGTGTTTTATTTCTTCCAAGACTATTTGCTTCTTAACAAAGAACACAGATAAAGTAATGCAGAGGAATCTCAAGCGTCAGGGAGTTTGGAGAGCTGGGAAATGATGCTCCTCCTTCTGGGAATACTAGAGATTTTACATACATACATACATATATATATATATAAGTTCAAGTCTTGAAATAAATCAAAGCCATGAGTTGAATAATTAAGTGTCTTCAATTGAGATAACAAGGTAGCAAACCTGTCACCCTGGGGGATGTCCAGTGGATTTCCCAACCAAAGAGACCCATGAAAAAGTTTGTATAGTTTTAGGAGAAGGGGAGGCAGTAGTATGAAGCAGCAAGATCTGGTCATGAGACCCTCGTGGTCCTTGGCAATCCAGGCAAAGAAAGACACTTCATTCTGGCTGTTTTGTCCTTCATGCCATGAATCCCAATGAAAGGGTGCAAGGACACTAGAAGCTGAGATCCAGCTTGAGCTGGGCTCCCCACAAGGCAAACTCCATGGGCGGGTGGGTGGAGGACCTAGGGTGTGGTTCAGCTCAACTTAATCAAGAGTAAATGTCTTAAGACTAGGAATGTGAGGACATTACTATAATTTTGACATTGTCATGATGACTATGAGGCTTAGGCAGTTCATATTACAATCTGTATTAACAATTTTTTGTCATCATGTTAACTATTATATTAACAGTTTTGTCACAAGCATGAACATTTTGGTCATTCCTTAGGTCTTCCCTGATTCCAAGGCAGTACCTTACATCCTGAAAATTCTTGTGGACCATATTCAGGAGAGAGGCAGACTTTCACTCAAGTATACAACCTCTTGGCCTTCTCTTTGTCACAGTTTAGTGTATGGCGCAGCCGGAGAGCATCTCTTCTTGGGTGCTCCTACTAAAGGGGTTTGTAACACTGTGTTCCAGGCACCTGCAGGGTTTCACAAATGTCTTAATCCAATTGCTGCAGTCTGGCCAAACCTAAAAGGCATTTTGCCACCATCAAGTTGCCCCTTAGAATTTAAATTTGTTTTGCAGGGAAACTTAAGCCACGTGTTTCAGGTTTATTTCCACTCCAATGGAAATCTCATTGTCTAAAGTGAGGCAAGGCTTCTTAAATGGCCATGGCATTGTTTCCAAATATACATCCCTTCCCTCCCACTCCTGTCTCAACCAAGTCATGAATATGAAAAGAGGATTTGAATTGGTAGTTATTGAAAGAAGTTGGATGGAAAGTCTGCCTTTGGCAAGAAGTGACTCAAGCTTTTGCACAGTTATTGGGTATTTCAGGCAAATAATCTAGATAGATAGATAGATAGATGGATAGATGGAAGTATGCATATATATCTACATGTGTGAGTACAGACAAGCACATGTAATATATTCTGATCCAATTGCCTTATACCTCTGGGTTTTTGTGTGAACTTTCTCTGGTTCACCTATATTTACCTTCCTTCTCAAGGTCTTTCTCCCCAAGGGTACAATCATAACTAAATATCCTTCTGCCTTCAGAAGGCTACTGCCTGATTCTGCCACTCTTAGAAGTATCTGTACCATGATAGCAGCAATCTTGTTTCTTAGAGGAAAAAATTGCTATTGTTGTTGTTTTTAAACAACTTGCATTTATACTGTTGTTCAGTTGTACCCTACTCTTCCTAACCTTGTACAGTGTTTTCTTGGCAAAGGTACTGGAGTGGTTTGCCAGTGGATTGGGGCAAACAGTTTAAATGACTTGCCCAGGGTCACATAGCTAGTAAGTGTCTGAAGCTAGATTTGAGCTAGGATCTCATTGACTCTGGGTCCTGGTGCCAAGCAATCCACCTAGCTACTTCTCACATTTATATAGCACTCCCTAAATACTGGGAGTGTAATGTAGGCAATCAAAATATTATTGTATATACTTTACAAATGAAGAAACTAACACTCAAAGAATTACTGACAATCAAAAATCTAATAAGTACCAGAGTTGGGGCTCAAACCTAGGTTTTCTGATTCCATATCCAGTATTTATTTCAATAAACTACACTGCTTCTCATTTGCCAGGGCGGTGCTCCCCATCCAATGTTTGGCATTTGTCTATCAAACCCTCCAATGTATTCCAAAAACAAACAAACAAACAAACAAACAAACAAACTTTATTCCTGGGAGGAAATCTCTCTCCACCCTCACACTTGACAATTAGAACAACTCAACATACTGCTGATGCTACTGTTTAGGAATGGACAGCTGGAAAGGAATCTTTTCCACTGTGTCTAAGAAGCTCAGAATATGATAAAAATTGGTGGACTGGTCCTTTAGATCAGACACTTTACCTTAACCCTCTTCTCTCAATTTGTTATGTATTTTCCCAGGACCCAAGACCATACAGTTATTATTATTTAACAGTCCCTGTCTGTCTCACACCTACATAGTTCCTTTAGAATATTCCCTTTATTTATCTTTTAGGATTTCTGTGCTTCAGGCAAGAAAGAAAATTACAGGGAAAAAATCTCTTCTTATTAGAACTTCAGTCTATAGAATATGAGAATTTACAGAGGTGATCTGTGGTAATGGAGATAATTCTCTTTGTTTTTTTAGAGATATTGGCCCCTGTTAAGAGATTTATTTTAGCTTATTGCTATTATGCCCAAGGAAGATTATGATATGTAAATTACTTCTACAGGAGGACATGCATGTGTGGACATTATTTGATAATGTAATGCTAGATAACAGCAATTTGTATATATACACACACAGACACACACACACACACACACAAGATTTGTGAAGTATGGTCCATCGGGAGAAATCAAAAAGTCTTCATGTTTTGAATTGCACCTCAGCCATTTCATTGTTCCACAGACTTATCAATTTTATCCCCCCCCCCAATTATTTAAATGAACAACTAAGGAGGTTAGTAGAGAGATGCAGACACATTAATTATATCTTGACAGGCTAATAACTAAAGAGGTCTACACATGTCCCATTAGAGGGCATTTTGATATGCTTAGATTAGGTTAGAGTAGTCAATGCAATTGGAGAAATGATTCCTTGGTTATTTCCTTCCCAGGCTGGGGAGACCCTAGTGAAAAAAATCATGGGATGCAAGCATATAACCCCCTTTTCCTGTTTCCACAAACCTGAGGTCACATAACTCAGAAGTCAGAGTAGAATAATCAGAGTAGAATTTTATTTCCCTCTTTAAGTAGAACAAGGGTTTTTAACTTTTTTTTTAATCTCCTGGTCCCTATTGTGAGTGAAGAAGTCTGTGGACCTCATTTCAGAATACTTTTCAAATGCATAAAATAAAATATATAAAGTTACAAAGCAAACCACATTGAAATACAGTTATCCAATATATTTTTATAAGAAGTTGAGGTACCCCAAGTTAAGAATGCCTGATGATAAAGAGAGGTGTTGAGCAGAAAGGTTATTGGCTCCAATCTCTGAGGTGACAACCAGAGAAAGGTCACCAGAATAGGAAGGCCCAGGAACTTGCCACTTCCTCGACTACATAATACCATATTCTGAAGTCAGAAAAGGAATACGGGAAAAGATGCAGCCAAATGAACAAAAGCAAGATGATCAACCCTCTACCTGAAATAACCTTGTTGCCTGCGGGTGATAGGCAGTGAATTAAAAACTTTTCACTAAATTAAATAGGCCCCAGCCAATAGAGATCCATGTGCTCACAGAGGGCAAGGCTCCGCATGGGTATGCACTTCTATTATTGAAGAGAACACTTTCTCTGCTTTTTACTCCCATTCCCCTAATTTGTTATTCAAGATCCAGTATCTTGTTGATATGTGGGTTTGAGGTAAGGTTCCCAGAATCTTGATCACCCAGCAGAATTATATTACCACAGGAGAGATAAAAATCATCCTAAGACTGTGTGTCAGCTCCTCTAGTTCTCTTATCTCTTTAACTGTGGAAAGGTGTGTTAGACCTACACAAATATATTAAATGAGTAAAATCATAACATTAGGCATTTGTTAGCTCCAAAGATCACTCAAGGGAAATATACAAAAGGTTGCAATGCCAGTAAAACTCATGTTAAAGTGGAATGAAGATTCAAATGTATGTGGGGGCTGGGGGCACAATTTACAAGGCATAAGGCTTAGAAATTTGCAGCGACTGCCGTCCATTGTCTCAATCAGAGGATTGAGATCTTGGTTTCACTTCAAGAAACTGACCGTTTGATTTAGTGATTTGTTCCTAATCACTTCACCTTTCATTGCCTTGGGATGCCCACCTTCAAGACAGGTTTGGTGACTCCTTTGCTAAACCAAATGATGTTAAGTCTATCGTCTGGTCATAACTATAAGTGCATCAATGAGTTTTGGCAAGTGGTGGCAAGAGGAAAAGGAGGACTCTCTTTTCCTTCTCTTGATATGAGTCACTCCATCTGAGAATAAACATTCATTTCAGTGTTAAATGGACAGTCACAGGTAATCTATGTGTTTTACCTTTCTTTACCCCAGTTCCTGTGCAAAGAACTGCAAAAGACAAGTTCTACCTTGTCTCAGATATCAAAGGCCCCAGTGACAGACTTGCAGATTAGAAAGATCCCTTTTTTCACCCTTGAGACACAGCAAATAACATGCAGGGCCAGTGGTTAAGGAGTTGTGAACACAGAGTGATCCTCTGTTTTTCATATTCTAAAAGTACCTGAGGAGAATGGCTTATATTTAGAAACTAACTTGCCACATGGGAAAAGAGTTCTCAACGTGCCAACTGATGGTTCTCCCTGACTTAGCTTATAATAATGTATGGAGAAAATCCTTTTACTGGCTTGTATTCTAATTGGTAAATGGTGGATTTTCTTGCCACAGTACAGCAATGAATGGACCAATTGTCATAAAATGCAGAATCTATTCACAGAAAGGCAACATCTATAGTGGCAATTAAAATGGTCTTATTTTGGTCCTTGGTGAGAGGATGCCACAAACTAAAGCACTATTTGTGTCATAGGCAGAAGCAGAGTGGGAAGGAAAAGACATTTTCTACCACAACTAGAGCAAAAATGGGTATTTAAACTAGTACAAAGAATGGTACAACAAGAAACATGTACAACAGAAAGTTATTGCTCTATTGAGAAAAGTATTTATGCCTATCCATCAATTAATCAATAAATATTTATTAGGTGCCTACTATGCACCAGGTACTGTGCTAAGTGCTAGAGATAAATACATAAATACATACATACACACATACATAAAAGAAAGACGAAAGATAGTCCCTGTCTTCAAGGAGCTTACTATGTAATGGAACCATAAAAGTGATGTCTTGTCCTATAATCCAGTTCAAGACTCCTTGGACTTTCCCATGTCAATGGTTGGGGCTGGCCTTCAAATATGGCCCTGGGAAAGTCATTTAAAATCTTCTGTCATTAAATAAGAAATTACCATGCATTTCCCATTCTCCTTCACACTATAAATGAACAAATATCAGTACACTACAATGTACTGATTATCAGATGGATTTTTAATACTAATTTTTTTTAATGTACCAATATAGAATCAGCAGGCTCACTGGGACCTTTACTCAACCCTTGCAATGAACTGTGATTCAACCTTTCAGCTTGGGCAAACTTCTTCTCTGATATTCATTTTCTATTTTCGGTTGTACATGTACGAGAATACTATGCAAAAGGTCATTCTCACAGTATATTGTGCTCAGGATAAGTTGTACAGGAAGTAAAAATCTCCTAGAAAACCTGATCTATCAAGATTTTCCCTCTGACTTATGGGGCAAAGAGGTTGGATCAATTGAGATAAGCTTCTGGTATGCATACCAGCTATTTGAGGTTTGACCTAACACCCTATTTAACTTTGTGTGCCAACATTGTTTGGTAAGTGCTGCACAAAATGCAACCCACAATCCACAACCTAAAACTAGGGCAAGAGATGAAGCCTACTGTGCCTGTGACCCCTGTGTGTCTGCGTGCTGACTGCATGCCAAAGGTGCTGCTTTAGACATAGGCCATGTCAAAATCAGCATCATCATGATTCACATACATTTAGTGGTTTATGGTTGAAAAGGTCCTTCCTCACAGCAGCCAAGCGAGGTAGGTTGTATACCATTTTTCAGGTGAGAAAGCTGATCTTCAGAGTCAAAAGTTATAGGTTTCATTAATAACCATGTCAAGACAAGCTTAGATATTCTGATCCTGAATATAGCATTTTTTAAAAAAATTTAGTTTATTTATTTCTGTTACATTTTAAGTTCCAAATTGTTTCCTTCCCTCAGTCCCCATCCCACAGTAGAGAAGGGCCACCATTTCATACAGATTTATATATATATGTAAAATCGTACTATGCCTACTTCTACTTATCAGTTCTTACTCTGGAAGTGAATCTTCCTTCATAGGACCTTTGAAGGTGATTTGAGTATTTATAATACTCGAAAATAACTTGTTCATTCATAGTTATTCTTTGAACAACACTGTTGTTACTGTATACAATGTTCTCTTGGTTCTGCTCATTTCACTTTTCATTATTTCATGCAAGTCTTTCTGTTTTTGTTTTCTAAAATCAACTAGCTCATCATTTCTTACAGTACAGTAGTATTCCATCACAATCATATACCACAACTTGTTTAGCCATTGCACAATAGATGGGAATTCTTTCCACTAGTCAGGGTGGTATACATAGCTCAAAGAGCACTGGCACTAGAATAAAGAGGCATGTGTCTGAGTCCTAGGTCTGAGACTTTACTTTTCTTATCCATAAAATGGGTCTGATACTATTCACATTACCTACCTCTTAGCATTGTTGTAAGAAATATACTTTTTAAATATCAAAACACTACAAAAATGTGAGTCATTGCTTTATACAGTATCAAACAGAAGCAAAGTTGGAAGGAATCAGAGAGCTCAGCCAGTCTAATCACAGATGCACAAGAATCCTCTCTTACCAAAGACCCCATAAGTGATGATGCAATCTTTGCTTGAAACCTTGAGGGATAATACCTCTCAAAGGCACCGACTCCTCTTTGGGCTGGCCTTACCTACTTTGTAAGGAGGAACCTGGCTCTTCCTTCAAACTTAAATCTCAGTTTAATTTCCCAAATAGCTCTTAGTTTGGTCCTCTAGGGCCACACAGAATAAGTGCAATAATCCCTCTTCAATTTGACAGCCCTTTAAATAAATACTTGTAGAGATAGTGATTCTATGCTTTGGCAGTTTGCCCTTCTCCAGGTCCAGTGCTTTCAATACCTATAGGCATGATCTTGGGGTTCTTTGAAATCCTGACCATCTAGTTCAAAGTTTTGCCCAGCTTAGCAAGGATGTTTTTAAAGTGTAGTGTCCAGAATCAGAGAAAAGTATGCTTATGCACATATGCAAACATTCATATTAGAATGCATATATCTATGTGTATTGCTATTTGCTTGATTTTTACTGGATCTGCGACTTCATTATTTTAGGAGATTCCCGGTTAGGAGTAATCTCTACCAATGTAGATGGGAACCTTCTCTGAAATGTAGAATTTTAGACTATTGTTTGCTGGCACTGAGAAGTTAAACGATGAACCTAGGGTTGTACAGTCTGCATGTATTTGAACCTAGGTTTTCCTGACTTTGAGACCAGCACTATGCCACATTGTCATATACCTACATATACACATGCATATATCCCAAAGCAACATGAACATTGATTGCGCAGATGTATGAATTCATATAATACATATACCCTCATATAATTATATATAAACACATACACACATGCATATATATATAACATACACATATATACATTACATATTTAGATATGTGTTGTATGAATGCACACACCTGCATATAATATATATGTGTGTATAATATATATAGTGGGGGATATATGTATATGCATATATGTATATGTATATATGTGTGTATTGTATGAATCCACATATCTGTACACATTCACGTTCAAGCTACTTTGGTTTAGGATATGTGTATGCATGTGCTTACAGGTACAAACACATATTTTCATATATGGGTTGTGCATTCATGTTCCTGGTATAAGAATATACATAAGTAATCAGGGATGACAAATAATAAAGGAATGAGATCAGAGTTGATTACTTGGACTGAATCTGTGAAGGCTTGCCTGAGAAGAAAAGTCTTCAATAGGATTTTGAAGGGTAAAATGATCATTTGGCAGCAAGGAGTAGGAAAAGTGTTTCCATGCTTGTGTATTGATCAGTCAGGAGACATTGGAATGTATAGGGTAAAGCCAAGGAGAGTTGCTTGGATATCTGAGACCAAAGATCTAAAGATAGAATGTCAGGAATAGGAAGAAGGAAAAGAAAGGGATTCAATTTTTGAAGGGAGCTTGAAAATCTGATTTAAAACAGAAACAGATATATGTTGTTTTGTAGCTAATCGGAAATCAATATTCATTCCTGTCCCACCCATACATACACAACAATCATTTAATAAATTTTGTTTCAACTTCAAGAATCTGTGATTTCACTAGCATAAGTGCAACCTCCACTAACACAAATCACACCCCCTCCTCATGCTAGTGTCCCTATGGCATCCCCATGTCTCAATAGATGATTTCATGCATAATTATGATCAAAGGGATTTATCACTTGGGTGATAACCTCCTGATAACAGCCTTCTCTAACCTAGTTAGGCTGATCCTCAAAGACTAGGAGCATGGTCAGTCAACAGCTTGTACTCAAAATATGTCCTACTTGTTAGGACTTGCCAGAGTTTGTATTCTGCTCATACAGCTTTTAAGAACTTAGGTTCACCTCCACACCATGATGAGATATAGGAAATTAGATTCAGTGGTGATCCTACTTCATTCTCTCACACACATTTCTTCTAACGACTTCATAGTACAAATTGTTTTTTTCAGTTGATATCAGGTAGTTTTTAGTATCCATATAAGGTTAATATATAAGGAAAATAACTCTATAATTTAATTAAATCCTATCATTACAGCATAAAAAGCAAGTTCCAGTGTGTTGAGAGATGGATGGTGTTTTAACCCTATCCATTATGCTAGAATCCCTTGCTTCCTTGTTATCTCTGATTCTGCCTTGCCAAACTCCAACCTTGACCTACTACTACCATCCTATTGATGGTCTTATATGAATGCACATAACTATGTACATTCATATTCAAGCTATGTACATATTGCTATACTAAGTGCTAGAGAAAGTCATAAAACTGAGGCAGTTGGGTCCCCAGCAACATTGTTACATAATCTTACCTGATCACTCACTGCAATAAGACAGTTCTTTCACTCTTCCCTAACAGGTTCACTGTCCCACTCACAACTATTGTTATTCCAAAACTTTTCATCTTTCTTCAAACTTGCCATGGTACCTCTCATTCTACCATCTTAGTTGAGGTCCTTATCTTATACTTGATTGAAAAAAATGGAGGTTATTTGATGAGAGCTCCCTTTTCTTCACTCATTCTCTTCTCATACTTCCAACTCTAATACATCCTTCACTCCTGTCTTCTCATGAAGAGGTGGTTCTTCTCCTTGCCAAGGCAAATCCTTCTACATGTGTACTGGAACTCATTCATTCATCTATTCTCCAACACATTGCCCCTTCTTTCATCTCCTCTCTAATCTTCAATCTCTCACTGTTAGTAAATAGCTACTTCTATGCTGCTTACAACCATACCCATGTCACCACTACCCTGACCTTCTTACTCATCCTATTTAACCAAAATCTAATAGTTCCCCATTACTTCCAGGACCAAATATAAATTCCTGGTTGACTTTTAAAGCCCATTGTACCCTGATCCCCCTTTACCTTTCCACTCAAACTTTCCTCACATTCTCATACTCTACAATCCAAGGATATTACCCTTAACTGTTCCTCTCACAAGACACTCCAGCTTGTAACTCTGTTCCTTTTCACAGGCTGTCCTTCATTTCCAGAATGCCCTTACTCATCCACATCCTAATTTTCCTGACTTCTTTCAAGACTCAGCTCAAATTCCACTTTCTGCAGGAGGCCTTTATTGGTTCCCCAAATTGCTAGTGCTTTCCCTCTGGGATCATTTATCTATATGTATATAGTGGTTAGTATATTGTCTCCATCTTTATTTTTCTTTTTTAACATTTTTCCCAATTAAATGGAAAAATAATCTTTAAATTTATTATTTTTAAAATTTTGAGTTCCAAATTCTTTCCCTCCTTCCTTCTACTCTGCCTTCACTGAGAAGGCAAATAAATTGATATAGGTTTTACATGTTATGTCACACAAAACATAGTTCCATGTAAGTCATGTTGTGAAAGAAAACACACACACACACACACACACACACACACACTGACCCTCAAAAAAATAAAGTTAAAAAAAATTATGCTTCAATATGCATTTAATCTCCATTAGCTCTTTCTCTGGAAGTGGATGGCATTTTTCATCATAAGTCCTTCAGAGTCATCTTACATCACTGTATTGCTGAAAATAGCTAAGTTATTCACCATTGATCGTTGTATAATATTACTGTTACAGTGTACAGTGTTCTCCTGATTCTATTCACTTCACCTTGTATCAGTTCTAAGTCTTCATAGATTTTTCTGAAAGCATCCCACTCATCATTTCTTATAGTAGAATAATATTCCATCACAATTATATAGCACAACTTGTCCAGTCATTTCCCAATTGATGAACATCTCTTCAATTACCAGTTCTTTGCTACCACAAAAAGAGCCGTTATCGATGCATTTGTACATATAGTTCCTTTTCCTTTTTTTTTTATTTTTAATACTTTGAGATACAGACCTAGTACTACCGTAGTATTGCTGGGTCAAAGGGTATGCACAGTTTTATAGCCCTTTGGTCAAAGTTCCAAATTCTTCTCCAGAATGTTTGTATCAGTTCACAACTCCACCAACAATGCCTTAGTGACCCAATTTTCCTATATTCCCTCTAATATCTGTCATTTTTCTTTTCTTTCATATTATCTAATTTGATGGGTATAAGGTGGTACCTCAGAGTGGTTTTAATTTGCATTTCTCTAATCAATAGTGATTGAGAGCATTTTTTCCATATGACTACAGATAGCTTTGATTTCTTCACTTGAAAACTACCTGTTCATATACATTGATCACTTATCAATTGGAGATTAGCTTGTATTCTTAACAGTTCTCTACATATTTGAGAAACAAAGCCTTTATCAGAGAAACTTGCTGTAAAATTTTGCCCCATTTTCCTGCCTTCCTTCTAATCTCAGCAGTATTGGTTTTGCTTATGCAAAACCTTTTTATTTTAATGTAATCAAAATTATCTATTTTATATCCCATAATACTATCTATCTTTTGTTTGGTCATAAATTCTTACCTCATCAATAGACTGACAGGTAAACTATTCTATGTTCCACTAATTTGTTTATAGTATCATCCTTTATGTCTAAGTCATGTAATCCACTCTGCTATCCACTTCTATTTTATGGCTGAGTTCATCACATTCACATCCGCAGTTATGATTCCCAAACGTATATTTCCTTCCATCCTACTTTCCCCCTTGTTTATTTTTCTCTTTCTCTCCCTTCACCCTTTTTCTCAAAAATATTTTGCTTCTGACTACCACCTCCCCCAATCTGCTTTCCCTTTTATCAGCCTCACTCTTCTCTTATTTCCTGTACCCTCCTACTTCTGTGTAAGGTGAGATAGATTCTATACTTAACTGATTATGGAGGCTATTCATTCTTTGAGCCAATTCCAATGGGAACAAAGTTTAAGCATTGCCCCCCCCCCCACCTATCCCCTCCACTGTAAAATCCCTTTTATGCCTCTTTTATGTCAGATAATTTAGCCCATTCAACTTTTCCCTTCCCTTTTCTCCCAGTGCATTCCTCTTTCTCATACCTTAATTTTATTTTTTTGGATATCATCCCATCATAGTCAACTCACAACCATGCCTTCTGTCTCTGTATACTCCTTCTATTTGCCCTAATAATGATGAAGTTCTTATGGGTTACAAGTTTCATTTTCCATGTAGGAATGTAAACAGTTTAAACTTTTTGAATCATTTCTGATTTCTCTTTCCTGTTTACCTTATTCTACCTAATACAATAAGATTTTGCTGTTGATGGACTCACTTGGTGCAGTGGAATGATGATGTATTCATCTATAACCCTATCCATTGACTCCTCATTTTCAGATGTTACCCTGACAATCCTTCAATCCAACTAATTTTGCTTCTCCTGTCCCTCAGAATTGTTCCTGGAGGAGTTGAAGAACTTAGTAGAAATAAACAAGCTCTATGAGATAAGAGTCAAGGAAAAAAGATTTGAGAGAAAGATGTAGGTAATGATGTATCTATAGGTCACTGATAAGAAATGGCAACTTGGTTACTTGAACTGTACTGACAGAAGCAAATAGAGTTCAACCCTCTTTGAAGAATGGAGGCATCTACCTCCCCTGTATTCTGTTGAGACGGTAATATTGAATGTGAAATCAACAAACGAATCCAATGTTAATGGGCAGATGTAGATTATGTAGATTAGTAAAGAAAACAATTACAAAAAAAACCCCCAAAGTAATTGTATAGCTGTGCAATTAATCAAACCATTAAGAGGGAGGGAGGGAGAGAGAGAGAAAAAAAAGAGGGAGAGGAGAGAAAGGTGATTTTGTAAAAGTCAGCAACTAATTTTAAAATAATTGTCCCAAAGATGGAAATTCCAAGTCATTTTAGGGTCATACTGAGAAATTTTTGGTGTGTCCTAAGTTTTACATATTTTCATAAGTACAGATAGGATAAATGTTAATAATAATTGACCTTTCCCTATCTTGTAGGATCACAGAAGAAAGTCTCTTTCTCACCAAATCAAGTAAATTTGATTCTGACCATATTAAATTAGGTCATTGCATAAAACAAACGGTAAGGATGTTATGTGTATTTAAATACTTCATTTATCAAACACTGATTATTCTGAAGGAAGATTTGCTTCATTTTGCATAAAATACTATTTTACATAAAATAATTAGACAATTGGAAGGGGGGGGTGGATAATGAGGGAAGTCAGTCTCAGGGTCAGAGACCTGAGTTCAAGTCTTGTCTTGGACTTAAACTGGTTTTGTCTCCTTGATCTTTTAGCGACTCTGAAACAAGTGCAGAACATTTTGGTCTTCTACTGTTCTCCTTTGTTTGGACTCCATGAATATTATGATTCCTTTTGGAATGATCACTTAAAAATCTCATCTTCATGGAGATTGATTCAGTTTTGATCATCCTGAGAACCTTCAGTTGCCTATCCCCTGTGATTAGAGGACTGGAGGGCAGAGCCATAAATAAGCAATAAACTCTTCCCAATAACCCTCCCCCTTATTTATAAAGGGATCAGCTAATTTCATTTGTCACCAGCTGCTCTTCTAGGTTTCAACTCCAAGAGTACCTTCTACCCCACCCCTCACCTTTTCAACTTCCTTTTGTGTATTTTCTCCCATCCCCCACCCCACCTTTATCTTTAATTCCTTGAGGACAGTGACTGTCCTTTTCCTTTCTTATTTGTATCGCCAACACTTAGTATAGTTCCTGGAACTTAGTAGGGGTTGAACAAATGATTATTGACTGACTATTGACTACAGGACTACATTGGTGGAGGGAACTATTTCTGCAGAAGTTATTTATATCAATGAAGTCACAGGTTCTAGATTAAAAATAAAAAACAAAACCAAAAATGAGAAAATTATCATACTATAGACCTACAGTCTATAAGCAGACCACTTAAAACACCTAGTTTTCTCAATACCCAGATTAAAGCTTTTATAAATGAATTTCCTGACACTCCCAGTGATTAACTATTGTCTCTCCACCTTCCCCTTCCAAAAAAAAAATTACCTTTTTTTAATCTATTTAAAAAATACTGGCTTAGATTCTTAAAATCTAGCCACTGCTCAGATTCTTATAATCTAGTCAATAGCTCACTAACGTTCAGACTCCTTAAGAGTCTGCCCAATATGACGGATCTTTAATAAACATTGTCTTTGGCTGAAAGAAGGCGTGGGTCGAATTCTTTTGGGCAGGACCCATGTATTGTGATTTTGGGGTCCCAGCACTCCTGAACCCCTAAACCTCAACATTTTTGTGGCCCATATAGGGAAACTGCCTAACCCAAGTTCTTCACTAGCCAAGTATGTAAAACTCCCACCCCACCCCCCTTTCTTGCTCTGCAGTTGGGTGCTCTCTGAGCACCAAGGCTTGGAGGTGCTTCTGGGGTAGACAGTTACACGGCTGTCTTGCACTCAGCCTATTCTCTCAGGTTCTGGGTCCACTGGTTCAGTTCAAGGCCATAGACCTGGGTACACCTTTCACAGCATAGAGGACAAGGATGGACACCCTATCTGGAAATGTATGCACAATTCTGTCAATTCTCTTGGCACTAGGGAATTGGAAAACTACACTTGCTTTTTGGTTCCCTGAGGCTTACTTACTCCCTTCCTTCTACATACCTGAATCCTCCTTCATGGAGGTTAGAGGGAAAAGTTAGAAAACTAAAAATATCTTGGCAGATATTTTGTGATCAATCATTAAGGAGTTTTGAAACTCCTCCTTACAACCCTGGTCACTCTGTTAACCCCTCTCATAGGAGAACCCCTCACCTTTGATTTCACCTGGGAAAAAAAAGGAGGGGAGAGGGGTAGCAGCTACAGCATGCCCCCCCCCCCCCCCCCCAGGCCCTTGGCCCCCCGGCGACCCTTGCCCCGAAGCCTCACCCAAGTTCAGCACATCATGCTCAAGGTAAAGAAGCTAGCCTCTGAACTTGGGTAAGCATGCTCTTTTAAATTTGTAGTTTTAACTCTTAATGATGAGATGTTGATTCTCTGTGTAAAGTAATTTGGAAATGAATTTAACAAAATTGAATTCACCTGATTGGTAATAGGTTTCTTTCAAGTTTCAAATTGGTGAACTTTTTGTATCAGTTATGTCAAGCAACTTTTCATAATTTGGTTACTGCTAAAATAATTTTGGCTACTGCTGGTTATTGTTTTAATGTGTAAACTAGCCAAAAGCTTGTTTGGGTTTTCTCTTGCTAAGAATTTGCAATTATATAGGAATAATCTCTAACAATTGGCTTCTTATACCAGGACAAATTTAAATTTGAGATGTAAAGCCTGGAAAAGTTTCTCCTAAGCTGTGATTAGTGAAACTTGCTGTTTGAGCTCATAGGATTTTATTTTGAGTTGTCTGATGGATCATAATCCATCGATAATCAATAATTC
The DNA here is from genome assembly GCF_900497805.2 of Vombatus ursinus. NCBI lineage: Eukaryota > Metazoa > Chordata > Mammalia > Diprotodontia > Vombatidae > Vombatus > Vombatus ursinus. The sequence continues at coordinate 33,939,500 of NW_020954608.1, read as the reverse complement.
ACCATCTGAGAGAAATGTCACAAGCTACTCAGAGAATGTGATCCTGGTGGGAAGTCAGCATTGGGAAAAGCTGAGAGGACAGCTTTAGCCTCAGTCTAAGATGGGATCCTCCTGGCTCACTTTCCCCATTATGTTCTTTTGAAAAGGAATGTTACCCACCTGGCTATTCCTGAGTCTGGCTATGAGGTGGATTTGATCCTGCATGGTTGGAAAACTGAATTATCTGAATCCAAACAGAGCTAAGGATGTTTTATCCTGACATATCCGAGCCCTGAAGTGTTTTCTGTCAGATCTGTGTCTTCCAGACTACAGGTCATTCACCTACGATTGGTAGCAAACAGCGGGTACCAGTCAATGTACCCCCATACTTACCTGCACGCAGCCTGTGCTCGGTTCCAGTCAACCTCCTCTTTGGGACCCCTTTGAGGCAGGGACAGATCTATGCCCCTTGCCAGCAAGAAAAAGTTTCAGAAGCCAAGACCTTTGCCCCTTACCCCAAAATAATTTGGGTTCTATTTGTTTGAGGGGGGAATGATGAGGATGGGAGCTAGACCCCCAAAAAGGAAAAACCCTGGACTTGTCCACATGGCCAAATCTCTGGCGTTGGCCTAAGGCTATAATCCCATCAACCGGCCTTTCTTTGTGACTACACCCAATGTACCAATTTTGTTACCCTTAACCTAGTCTAGCCCTCCATTGTTTTACTTCCCTATGGTCCCTGGTCATTTCCCACCCTTAATCTTAGCTAGGCTCCATTCTCCTTTGGCCAGAATCCAGGCCCCAGGTATTCTGTTCACCCCAGTTTACTGGCCACTCCTATTCAGATCTTCCTTAGACCCCTCCTCCAGTCACCCCAAACTACCTGGTCACTCTTAGATTCCTCCCAGTCTTTCTGTATATGAGGTCCATCTTGTCTCCATTAAGACGCTCAGATTCTTACAATCTAACCAATAGTCCACTAACATTCAGACTCCTTAAGAGTCTGCTCAATATGGTGGATCTTTCATAAACCTTGTCTTTGACTGAAAAAAAAATACTTATATAGGTATATGTTGTTTCCACAGGCTAAGTTGTAAGCTTGTGAGGAGGGTCTGTTTGACTTCTATCTCTATGCTCAGGGCCTTTGGGCGTAATGCTTGGAACATAGTAAATACTCAATAAATGCTTACTGAATGAATGATTCAATTCATTACTTTTTAGTTTATAGCATGAAAAGAAAATGGATATTGAGAATAGCCTCCAATTTATTTCTCCTCTTCATTAGCCCCAGTACTGCTTCTTGGAATCCTACCTGTCCCTTAAGGCCTAGCTTAAATGCAATCTCCTTCATGGAGTATTTCCTGTCCCTGTTGACAATCAATTATAATCCTTCCCCAGTTCCTACATTTCAAAGCACTCATTTCCCACTTCTCTTAATAATAGTTGCCATTTATATAGCACTTAAAGGTTTGAAAATTGTTAAACGTATGTTACTTCATTTGATCCTTGAGCCAATCCTGGGAGATGGGAGTTGTTTTTATCCTCGATTTACAGATGAGGAATCTGAGGCTGAGAAGTTAACTGTGCTGCCCAGGGTCACACAGCTAGTGTGAAACTAAGTTTGACTTGTCTAAGTTAGGATTCAAATGCAGGTCTTCTTAACTCCAAATCTAATACTCTATCCACTATTCCACTAAGGTAGACAGGTTTGTATTATAGCTACTTGAATAGTTGGTACTTCTTTCAACTAGGTTTGAGATACATAAGAACAAGAATCTTATTTCATTTCTTAGTACACATACATATATTGAGTCTTTAGTACAATTTTCTTCATTGAAATTAAACTGGAAAATTATTTGCAAAGTTAGGTTGGGTAGGAAGACAACAAAAATAATGCTGAGTACTGAAAATTATATTAAACATGTCCTCCCAGTTGATGAATCAGCTGAATATTTGGGGCATAAACAGAAAATTTACTAAAATTCTCCAAACACTTATTCAAAATGCCAGATCACTTTGTGCTTGGACTAGCTGATCAATTCTTTTTTGTATATCTCCCTAAATTCCATTGTTAAATGAGTTGGTCAGTGTTCTACATTAATCATTAAGAAACATAACAGTTTGCCCCATGTACCTAGCTTGAATAAGATTTAAAAGTTACTAGGCATAATAAATGGATGCCTATAAATCTTTCCCCATGTCCATAGTTTAAGAGATATTTTTGTTGTTGTTGAATTAAAAATGCCATTTTTGGTGCTATTGAATATATTAAAATTGCATTTTATTGAAAAACAAGAGAAAAAAGTATTCAGTCTATGTTCCTATCTTCCCCTCCCTTCTTTTCTTCCTTCCTTTTTTTTTCTCTTTCTTTCCATTGCATCTGACTGACTCTAAACCATTTAAGACAAAAGAATGTTTTTTGTTATATCTAAAAATCTCCACTACAGGAAAATCTGCAGTTGGTCCATTTTTTTCCCCCTCCCATTTTGGTCCTTAATGACTTGGCAATTTCTTTTGATTGTGGGAGTGGAAGGCAGGGAGGGTTGACTCTTGAACTATCATGAATCTGTTTTCAATTGACTACTTAATTTTTTATTGGTAGACAAAAATTCAGAATCTGGAAGTTTCTCTTCTATGGTCTAGATGAGTGTAAGTTCAATGGTATAGATTGAGATATTTGCTTTGTCAAAGTACGTATTTCAATAACAAGATATAAGAAAACCACATCCTATAATTTTTAACCAGTACATTGAATGGTGCAAAAGGTTTACTCTTACAATCCAGAAAGGAAAAAAAAAATGAGAAATGTAAGTGATTTCACTTGATCTTGACCTTGAGTGTAATTGTTTCTTAGGATATGTGAACTTGTGAGTGCAATTTATTTTTTAGATCAAGAAAGAGGAGAAGCGCAAAAGAGTTATGGACTAACCTCAAGAGATATATGGACTGTGCACAGCACTGGGAAAATATGAGAGTATCACTTGACAAGGGAAACGCCAAGGTTGATGGGGATTGATTAAAATGAAGTGTGTCATAGAATCAGAGCAACTAATCAAGAGGACAGGCACCACAGGCTTGCTTTCCTTCTCTTTCTAACTTCTGGAAGCAGAGGAAGGCAAAGAGACTTTCATTTTCAACTCCCATTACTATTTCTTATGTTTTCATTAAGGCAATTTGCAAAGGAATAAAGGAAATATTAGGTGGTGGTGGTGGGGAGAGAGGAAGCACTGAAAAGCCTGATATCTCCCTACTTTCCTACTCACTAACTCAGCAGGTCTAAAAGTGAGAGTCAGGGACCTCTGGGAAGTCCTTAGGGTTCTTTCTCAAGGGATTCACAAAGTCAAAATTATTTTCATGATAATATTAAGATGTTTTAATTTCTAATATGGTAAATATCAATAAATATAATCCACACGAACAAAAGTTCTTTGAGGTCCTCAATAATTCGTAAGAGTGTAAGGCGATTGTGAGACCAAAATCTTTGAGAACTACTGAATTACCTTATATGGCACTGGGCAAATCACCTATTATGACTCAACCTCAATCATTTCAATTCTTTTGTTTTATGTGTTTTCATTTCAACAAACAATCAATCCCCACCATGTTTAGACATAGTTTTAGGTATACAGAATTTGGGGGATTCAGAAATGGGCAAAACACAATCAGTTCCCTCGTAGAGCTTACAATCTAAAGCAGAGACAACATGGGTGTTCTGGAGCCAGTTCTAACTGGTACAGACGTGCTAACTGTTAAATTTCAGTGTGAGTATTTGCCCCTCACAAATTGGCAAATGCTACAAATTAGGGCTTGATGTACTGTTTTGTTGACCATTAAGATGAAAGAAAGTGATGGAGAAAATATTAATAATGCAGATTAAACTTAAAAGTTTATCATGTATACTTTTTTTTTTCCAGAGTCAGTTGTTAAACATTTACTGCCACACCCTATTAGGAGTACTAATAGAGAGTTATACAACTAAGTGCTATTTGGGCTTAGAGGAGATGTTGTTCAGTTGTTTCTAATTCTTAGCAAAGATACCAGAGTAGTTTGCCATTTCCTTCTGCAGCTCATTTTATAAGAAACTGAGGCAACAGGGTTAAGTTGAAGAGGTCTAGAGGTTTGGGGTGCTCGAATCCCAAGATTGTGACGTGGGCCCTGCCTGCATGAATTCAACTCAAATCTTCTTCCAGCCAGAGAAAAAGTTTATTAGAGATAAATCATATAGGCCAGACTCTTAAGGAATCTGAAAGTTAGTGATCCCTGTAGGGACGAGCTGGCATGAGAGAGTCTCAGCCTTTTAGGCATGAGAAAATCTCAGTGTTTGAATGGGGGCCAGGGTGAGTCTTACATACACTAAAGTAACTTTGGGTGGCCAGAGGAGGGGGCTGGGAAAAAGGTCTACATGAGAATTCCCCTTGAAAGATCTGAGAGATTGAATAGACAATGGGAATAGATAATGAAGGGCAAAAGGTGGGGCTAGGGCTTTCAAAGGGAGATAAGGGGAGTTGATAAGGAACCTAAAAGTTTGAGGGTTTTCTGGGGTCTGTAAACAAATGGGAGACAAATTACTTTTGGCGAAATGGGACAAAGGTCTTGGCTTCTGAAACTGAATGATGGGCCCATACCCCATCAAAGTGACTTGCCCAGGATCACAGCTAGTAAGTATGTGAGGCCAGATTTGAATTCAGGAAGATGAATGTTCCTGATTCCAAGCCCAATGCTCTATCCATTGGGCCACCTAGCTGCCCCATAGGGGGAGGTAGTATTGGAGTTGTGAAAAAGGAGGGAGATCAGAGGTGAAATCTGAGCAGAAAGAAGATGTGTATGTCTTAAGATGTTGAAATGGAGTTACCAGTGTGACAGAGGTGGGCATGTCAGTTTGGCGATTGGAAAGACCCAGGAATATAAAAAGAGAGGACTACACTGGAGATGTAGCTTTGGAAGGCATGTAGAAAGAGAGGTAAGTAAAAACTATGGAAAAGTACTTGGCATGAAAGATCTTCTAACTGTAAGGAATGAAATTTTACAAAAGGGTACTCTGAGGCAATTCTTCAAGCAGGACAGTATTTATTAACAGAGGTATGCTACCTGATAACAAAGGATGGTGTCTTGATAGAAATTCTAAGAGACAAAGTTCTGACCATAATCAATTTATTAGTTAGACTAGCAATAACCCATTGTCCTCTCCCAATGGGTTCTCCCAAAGCTCCAGAGTGAGGGCCAACAGGGCTTTTAAAACCTAGGTGTGTCTTCCTTCTGATTGGCCTGCCAGCACATCATTTGGACTTCTCTTGGCAAATGTAAAGCAATCCTGATTGGTAGGTAGGCTGGCCTTTAGGTCTGAATAACCAGGCCTTTCTCTTACACTTAAGGAATGCTAGTTGTTATATGAGACTCAGCTGCCTCTAGAATTCTTTGCTTGAAAAACATAACATCTCAATCAGGTTCCGCCTGGTTTGGTCTCTCCCAGGTAGACCAAGTCATCCCTAACTTGGATTAGAAAGCAAGGACAGGAAACTTGACCCCTGGGGAGGGCCTAGCTCAAGCTGATTATCTGTCTTTGGAGTAAACGGAAGCCAGGGTCCCACTTGGGAGGGGCTTAGTCCAAGCTGGTTACAAGCAAAAGCCTTGGGGGCTGGCAGTGATCAAATTACTTGATCCTGTGGTTCAGAAACTGCCTGCCCTTTAAGAGTCGGGGGTCTGACAAAATGAGGAAAAGAATGGATCACAGAGTAATATTGGTTATTAAATAATACAACATAATATTAATATTCCTCACTATTCTCCACCTCACTCCTTGATTCCAACTTCAAAGTTAAGCTCATCTTATATCTTCCATGAAGGCTTCTTTAAAGACTTCAAACCTCTTATTTCTCATCAACCTGAACTCATATAATACTTTACCTTCAGTAACACATGCTTTATCATTAACTGATTCTCTAGATATTTCATTTTATCTGCTTTATCTTCCAAACTAGGAAATAAGCTCCTTGATGTGAAGATAGAAATATAATAATAATAACAACAAACAGTTCACATTAATATGTCACTATGTGCCTAAGCACTTTATAAATATTATCTTATTTGAGCCACACAACAACCCTAGGAGGTAAATGCTATCATTATCCTCTTTTTATAGCTGAGGAAACTGAAGCAAATGCAATTTAAATGATTTGCCCAAGGTCACACAGCTACTAATATTCTGAGGCTGGATTTGAACTCATGTCTTCTTGACTCTAGGTTCGGCTCTCTATTCACTACACCATCTAGCTGCCTCAGTTGTGTTTCTTTTATGTCTCATTAAATGGCACAGTAGTGGGAATGTGTTTCTCAATGAAGTTTTGTTGATTTCTCTTATGTTGTTAAAATTGTTCACAAATGAACAACCAATAATATTCATAGGGTGTGCCTATCCCCATGTCCAAAGTGAATTTAAAAGCATCCTCTAATTATGTAGTGTATTTCTCTAATAACAAGCTTTCCATTGGGCTCTGTCTCTAGACACTTTTGGGTCTAATTAGGGATTACTTTATTTGAAACACATGAAAAAATCAAGCAATCATCTAATCAAAAAGCCTTTATGAAGCATGAGACATAGTGTTAAAGAGCAGGACAATAAAGAAAGGGAAAATGATGAGGACCTCATGTTCTAAAGGGGTAAACAACATGTGAATAACTAGTGAGTGTTATGTGTCTGAGGCCAGAGTTGAACTCAGGTCCTCCTGACTCCAGGGCAGGTGCTCTATCCACTGTGCCACCAATTGACCCACTCCTTTTCTTCTTTATATCAAGCTTTGTTTAAGTCTTGTGTCATTTTCCCCCATTTGAATTAAACTAATACTTATTCTATTTCCCTCTTTTAATTTTCCCATCTATATATAGCCCCTAAAAATCATAAAAAAACAATCTTCAAAATGGTCTTTATTAACATTATTAACAAGCTATTAAATGAATATCCATGTTTCTATATTTACAAATTAACTTATTTAGAAGAAAGTATCATTTTAGTTAGTTGACAATAAACTGTTCTATCACAGAACATTTTTATCAGTTAAGTTCATACTTCTATCTCCAGAAATGCCTTATCGCTGTCCATGACATTTCAAGTGATCTGAGTTAGAGGTATCTGTCAGTTTTTGATCGTACCCACATTAGGGAATTCGGGGTTGTCTTAATTGGGGAGACTCAATGTCCATTTGTAAGACTCCTGACCCTCAAACCCTAAGATTCTTCAAGTGTGTTGAAGAAGATATTAAGTAGCAATTAAAAAATTCAAGCAATACCTCTTTGGCACCTAAAGCCTGGGACCTTATTATATTAAAACATTTTGAGTAGAGATGACAGACCTAAGCCTCTCCAGGGATCCCACATTCCTTGTCAATGGCTGGCTGAGCAATTTATCAGCATCAGGGCCACCAGTGACAGTAAAATAATAAATTAAAATTATTGATGAATAGTCTGGCATTAAATGGAAGCTCTATTAGCCAGTCATATTTCCCATAATTATTACCAATTCTAAATGTTTGCATTTATCACTATGCCAATGTCGATTGCTCAAAACTTTCCAATTTTCTTTTTCATGTGTAGATAACAAAGTCAAATTGACAAATAGATATACCCACCAAATATGCCACTCCACTATCCTTTTTTTTTGTATTCATTCATCTAGCTAACATTTATTATTCACTATGTATAATTATATGCAACTGCACTGTGTTTAGATATGGGGAAGGGAGATATAAATATAAGTAAACCTTGATCTCTGGCCTGAAGTAGGTTACAGTCTACTGAGGAAAATAGGCTTCACTATAGAAAAATAGAGACTGGAAGATATGAGATTGAACTTGGGTTTGGAAATAATAGTATGATATTGTCATGCCATAAAGTTTAGCAAGTCCATGAATGACTTTGCAACCCAAAAGAACCAGAGAATTCAGAAATTTTGTTTTCCTTTTGTGATTAAAATGATATATTTGTATGTATACACTTAGTAACCATTAAATAGCCATCAACACAAGTTGACATCCAGATACACAAGCAAGAAGAAAAATATTCAATTTTAAGAAGATAGCAAGAAAAAAATGGTACTGTTGTTTCTATATTCTTTTCTGGATTAGTAGTCTTCTGTGTATTTTTCTGGATTATGATACTGTTATGTGTCTGAGCAATTCTGTCTCTTCAATCAAATGAAGTCATACTGATTCCTAAATAGATTGCACCCTGATTCCTAAATAGATTGCACCCATTCATAATTTAAGTATTGTTGAGGATGCCATGTGTAAGAGAGATTAAACTTGTTTTGCTTGGCCACAGTTGTCAGAATTAGAAGCACTAGGTATAAATTGCAAAGAAGCAAACATAGGCTTAATGTCAAAGGAACAAAATACACCACTTCTTCATAATTAGAAATATCCAGACATGAAATGGGAAAGGAAATAAATTTCCCATCATTTAAGGTCTTTAGACTGGGTGATCATTCCTTGAGTACATAGTAGAGATGCATTCATTTTCAAGTATAGATTAAATTGTCTGGCCTCTAAGTTCCCTTTCAGTTCTCAGTTGCTGTATCAAGCATCTCATTTTACAGATAAGGAAACTGAGGCAAGAAGGTTTAAGTGATTTGCTCAAGGTAATACTGGTAGTAAAAAACAGAACCAGGATTTTAATATGTCTACAGAGTCTAAATTAGGTGCTCTAGAGATACTCTAAACCCTGGTATTAATATAACTCAGTAACATGTTAATGTATTATGTTTTGCAGCAAAAATACTTTTTAATTTTTTAAATGCTTTTAGTTTTTCTATCATAGCCTGTTTTTGGTATATATTCCACTCTTAATCCTACTTCATAGCCACCTCATCTTAATGAGGCCTATACTTCTGCAACATCTCCATCCACCCCAATACAGCCCTCTCAACCCCCAACATTAGACTCAGATTCTTCCTGTAGGTCTCCCTCACCTAATACGTGATCCTTGGATTTTTCTTGCTTTGAACCAGGCCTCCACACTAGATTGTAGGCATCTCCACAGAAAGTGCCCCCTTTCTTTTTCAGCTTCCCTTTGTTTTCTTCTCCATTAGAATATAAGGGCCTTGAGGGCAGGGACTGTCCTGTCAGTTGGTGTGTGTATCCTCATTGCTTAGTCTTTATAGAATGATCCACATTATGAATATAAGCTATGTTCCAAAGAGATGGAGTAAATTACCCAAAGTCAGACATGGAGCGACAGATGTTGTAGTTGAACAATAGTCCTTTGCCTCCAAATTCACAGTTCTCTGAACTATACCTCGGTGCTTAGAACTTGGTCAGACATCTTCCTGGGCCATCTCCAGTCATCTTGACTTTTGTCTTGCCACTAGACTTTGATGATGCTGGAAGAGAAAGTGAGCTGATGATTTTGTGCAACTCTGCTTCACTTAAATACAATTCATGCTCAAGTCAAGACATCACCCCATGATATCATTGGTCCTCTTCAAAAACAAAATACAAAAGACAACAAAAACAACAAACAACATAAGTACTTAAAGAATATAGAGAATACAGAGTGATGTTGAGTTCGTAACTGTCTGTGGGGTAGTTCTTTTGTGTTTGCAAGAACGGGAAAGAGACTCTCTAATCTAGTCTATTATTGGCTTTGGAGTCGAAGACAATGTGAACTATGTCTTTTGGTTCTCTTTGCTCTGGAAAGGAGTAAAGGAACTCCAGACAGAAGGGTGGGAAGTGACTATTTATGCCTGAAATGGAAACTCATTCAAAAAGTCATTCCTCACAAAAAGAAAGGCAGCTAGGTGGTGCAGTAGATAGAGTTCCAAGCCTGGAGTCAGGAAGACCTAAATTCAAATCTGGCTTCAGAAACTTATTAGCTGTGTGACCCGGAGCAAGTCACTCAATTTTCTTTGCCTCAGTCTTCTCATCTGTAAAATGAGCTGCAGAAGGAAATGGCAAACCTCTCTATTATGCTTGCCAAGAAAACCCCAAATAGGGTCATAAAGAGTCAATCGTGACTGAAACAATAGAACAACAACATGACAAGAAAGGAATAATACACTACCGCTGCCACTACCATGCTAGTGAATTATAGCTGCTAATGATATTATATCTCAATTCACTTTAGAAATACCCTATATTTCAATAGTATTTTAATTTTTCAAATCCTTTACTTACACTACATGATTTATATAGCACTTCAATGACTGCAAAATGCCTTACTAACATTTTACCACTACGAACTATACATCACATATATTCTTGTCCCCATTTTTCAGATGAGGAAATCGAACTTCAATAGAAGTTCAGTTATTCAAATAACTTGCTCATGGTCATAAAAATAATAAGTGTCAGAGATGACATTTTGGCCCTCGTCTTCCTCACATTGAGTACAACACTATACTTGTTGACACCTTGCTTCTATTTCACTTAATATTTTACTTAATGTTCTTGTACAATCCTCTATGGTAGGTAAGGAGGGTATTATTAACTTGATTGACAAAATGCGAACTGAGACCAAATAAAATTTATTGACTTGCCTGAGGAAATGCTATGACTTAGTAGGAGAAAAAAAAGCCAAGTCTCCTAGTCCTAGTCTGTCCTCTTTTCCCCAGATCCCACCGCCTCAAACAGGTAAGCATCTAATTTTTTATGATACCTAATAATTTATCAAAAAAAAGGAATTGAAAACAACAATTCAAGGAGGTTTGAATTTTTGAATAATGGTTATGGATAATATAAGAGAAAAAATGTTTTGATGTCATACCATTTTCGAGGATGTGTTAATTCCTAAAGTTGAAGTCTGAGTTCCCTGGTACTGAGGGCAGATACCTTTCAATAAGTGCACAGCCACGTCTGTATTAAAACACTATGTGTTATGGAATATATTGTGCATTCTACTTATAATAAGAAATTCAAATTGTAGTGTGTGGTTGTAATGCCATCCATGCGTGCATAGATCAAGCCAGGCTTGTTCCAAAAAATGAGAACATAATTCTATATGTTCATTTCACTCACAGCATCACATCAATATGAGTATTTTTCTTTACCTTGGATTTTGAATTGAATCAATAGACTGACTATGTGTGAATTAAGCACACATTTTTTTCATTACGCTCTTGGAAGGAGTTGACAATCTAGCGAGGCACTGGGGGTGTCAGTATGTGAGTGGGTGTGTGACCAAGATAGAGAGTTAATGAGATAGGGGAATATGTATTTTGTTGGGGGAGATGGAACTTCATAACATTTTTTCCCCTATGAAACATACACAAGAATAATGGAATAGATAATATCTTATGAAATGTGGCCTACAGTAAGTTACTGTTGCATGTCTTCACTCCATAGAAAAGGAATGAATTGGAGACATTCACTTATAATGAAAATTGTCTGTATTTTTCTCAATTGAGGGAGTTCATTGAGACTTCATAGAAAAGTTTCATTACATATTACACGGGAGAGAAAAAATACATTTTTTTTGTTCCAATACCCGCTTCTTATCAGGCGTGACAATGAGTTTCCACTGCGGTTATGTCAAAAAAGACACTGCAGCAGATCCAAACAGGTGGAGTAGTTTTCTTTGCTGGTGTCCTTCAACAACAGCTGTCAACAAGTTGAACCAAAGTATGTTATGGCATAAAAACCACACACCCTCCTGGGGTGATCACCTACCATGTTGTTGCTTTTTCTGTTTCTTGAGTGTACATTAAAAAAATTCTTTCTAGAAGGTATTATTCAGTGGTCATGCCCTAAAGATTTTGGGAGGAAAGAAAGTGAGCAGATGCATGAAGATATGGTAAACATTATAAATTACCTACCCATTTTTCTGCCCTACCAAGATTTTGGAATTGTTTTTGTGGCTCTGGCTGTCATCTCACCCATGTTTTCAAAAAAATTTCCCAAATGTTAGCATTGCTTTTGCAAATAGCTCTCATATTTCTCCTTTTTAGTTGTCCTAAACACATCTGAATGTAGGGGGTAAAAGACAGCTATTCCTTCATTAAAATTATCCTGACAACTTTTTCTCATGACAATCTTCAATGGCAAAACTAAATGATGGGACTGTTTCTACTAATAGCTCTTTCTTACCTGACATCAGACCTACCTTTAAATCAAACCTCCTTGAATTTAGAAAGGTGGGTGCACACATGATCCCTATATGACCACAGATCTTTGCCAGTCTGCTGACCTAGGAGATCAGAGATGGAATGTTCCTAACATGTCAACAGAGAAATTACTTTCCAGTCTAATCTCCAAGATATGTCAGACCTGACACCCTGTGAGGGCAAATCCTATTTACATCTAATCTCTTTTTACAAAGTAAACTCATTGAGGCCAGGGGTTTTATCTTTGGATAAGTTTTATATAAGACTGAGACTAGGGCTAATTGGTGTTACTGATTTAATATCACTTTTTTTTTTCAATTGGGCCTGTGATTCCATTGGTTTTAAGGACCACTTGTTTGACAGACCTTACAGAGTTGAAACTCGAAGAAATTGACTAGTAGACTCCTTGTAGACTATAACTCCCCCAACCATGATAATATTAATTCACATTGGCAGAGTACTTTACACTTTGCCAAGTATTATGTCTTATTTGATCTTCACAAAGAGCAATGGAACAAAGAGTTGTTCCACATTATACTTTTCATGGAAAGGAGGAAGAGAAAATTGAAGTTATATTTCCTTTTTAATAAGCATATTGCTTCCTCATCGTAAAATACAAAAGTTCTTCAGCACTAAGTAAGAGCTCAAGTGACCCATCAGGACCCACATACAGGGCATGGTAGGGAGGGGAAGGACTTGCCAATTTACCTCCATTACAATTTTATCAAAATTGGCCTTTAGTACCTACATGTGAATATCTAAAAGTGACAAATTATTAGGTCTGAGATTTATAGGGGTCAAATTCATCCCTGAAAAACAACACAAATAAGTATTAAAAGGTAGCTGAATTAGGTTAATTAGAACGATAAATGTTCTAAGAGAATGGATGGTAAAACACATTTCCCACCTCCCATTCAAAAGCTTTAGAACTACCAATCAACAAGTATTTAGGAGGCTACTGTGTGCCAGGAAATGTGCTTTGGGTTTGGGATGTTTTCATATGCTGCCAGACCAGGTCATTTTGGCAATTGGTTTTGTTAGATTGCTTTTCTTCATAACCAAGGCAAGAGTTTTCCCTTAATGGGGGAGATAGGGAAGGAGGGAGGGCCATATCAGGAAAAGATTTATTAGGTATTAGGTATTAATAGGAAAATTAAAAATAAAATATAAAAAAATGCTCTTTTGGTGATGTGTAGCTATGTGCCCAGAGCCACAGGCACTAGGAAGTCACTTCTATGCATATATTCACACCATTCTTTATGCCTCGAATACACTGTGTCACTTCCTATCCCCCACTCAAATGCCACCTGTTAAAATGCTCTGCATCCTTCAAAGCCCAGGGCAAGTGCTAACTTTTCCCTATAGCCTTGCTGATAGTAATCTCTCCCTTTTCTGATGTCTTGTAACACTTTGTTTGTACCTCTGTTATCTATTTATCATATTCTAATTCATACTATAATTATTTGTGTACCTGTCATCTCTCTTACCAGATTTTACTCTCATTGATTCCAGGGACCATATCTTCTTCATCTAAATATGCCCCTCAATATATAATAATAATAATAAATTGATAATAATAATAATAATAATAATAAACAACTTTGGTTTTTAGTAGGTGCTAGGTAACTATGGAATTGATCTGAATTAGCTCTCCTAACCTATCTCCTATCTCCTAGCCTAGCCTGGCCCCTACATTATTAGATGCATCCACTTTAGAAGCCAATAATACTATATATGGATCAAAATGCAAAGGTTATTAATTCCTAGGTCACTTCTTATATTTTTCTTCTGTCTTTACATAACTGCAGTTGCCTTTTTAAAAGAAAATTTATTCTCTGAGTTGAAAAACCTTGTGTAAAATGGTGGAAATGTCTAACTTAGGAGGCACACTTGAATCTATGCCAGCTCCAGACTTGATTAGTCAAACTGATTCTGGGAGCCAAATTGTATACAAAACATTTTCCTCAATTTGGGGGAATATCTAACCTACAGTTTGAAAAAGCAACTTATGATAATTTTATATATACCATATTGATATTGTAAAAAACAGGTTCAGTGTATATTTTATCGCATATTTTTAAACTAATCAGCATATACACAAGAAAACATATCTGTGTATGTTATCTATGCAATGCTGCCTCCTGAATAGACCAATGTTTAAGTATTGAACAATGATAATAAAAATACGGAAGCTGTTAGAATTTTCAAAATACAGTAACACATTTTATTATTTAAGAAATCCATTAGACTCCAATACAAGTTGCATATCTATAGTTTAAAACAGGGACTAAGAACTATTCTTTCAACATGTTTCAGAAAGAGAAGAGCCTTTATTTCCATTCAGAATATGGGAACATGTCACATTTCTTTGCTATCATGAAAATCAAGCAGTATCTTTGGAAAATAATGGAAATGCAAGCCATCAACCCTAAATCTGACCCAGTCTTAATTTAATTAAATCAGTACAGCCCTGTCTTTTGCTAAATTCTTAGCCGTAGAGCTGACCATTGCTTTGAATGTGTTAAATAACCATTTAAAAATAGTATGTACATTCAAAGATGATAAAAGGCCATTTAATGCTAAAAAGGGGAATAAATTGCTGGTCCTTTTTTTTTTTTTCAACAAATGGCTGGGAGGGTTATAATGTATTTGATTTTTTTTTTTTTCCAGAGGTAATCTTAGATGTGGAGTGAATGAAGTGAAGGCTGTTATCAATCCATAACATCTGCTGCAGTGTCAAGTGATGAAATGGGTGACTCCAGAGCCCAAGACAGCTGGGACGGCTTTCTTAATGCAGTAGGGTATTGTGCAAACAAACAGGCACTGATACGGTCTATGGTTGTCACAATTATTCAGGCTGGTGATACATCTTCCTGTATTAGGCTGCCCGAGAAGCCCTATTTCTTTTAAAAGTAAACTACTGTATAACAATCATCACCCTAGACTATATAAGTCAGTTAAGAATAAACAGAATAAAACATTGAAAATAAATAAATATAAATTAAAATTTTGCCACCTGAATAATAAAGCACAATACACGTGCAATAGTTGAAAAAAAATATCCTAGCTTCAGAACACGAAGCAAAAACATAGTGGACATCTCCATTGATCTATAGAGATGAGAGCATTCTCCATTTTTCTTAAGCTGTACAATCAGGTTGCAAGTGCATTTTTCAAGGTAAAAATGAGCATAGGTACATCAAGATGCCTAGTTTTAGGCTATGCCTTCACTGGGGTCAGCATATTATCAAAATCATGGAAATTAATTCTAAAGCAGATGACCACTAGTGGGTTGTAAGTATGGACAATGGGTGATCTATACCTCAGAACAAGTCAGAATACAAGGCTCTCTCTTAAAGGAGCAGCTGAATTGAACTAAAAATTCAAATTTGCTTGGGTCCCAGACCTTGCTTTCACCAGCCCCTGGAACAGCACAGAGCACAACTCCCACTTCAAATCTGACACAACCCCAGAGGCTCAATCCAGGCTCAGATAATAGAAATGAGATTTTACATCTGCCATTTATGATATTCTGTAAGAACTACCATAAATCAAAACTCCCTGAGTATTAGCTGCTTCCAAACCTTTGCTTTAAACCACTTTCTAATTCTTGGCAAACAGGGTGATGGTAGTAAATAGAATAAAGATCAAAATAAGTATTGTTCAGCCATGGCCAGCAATGTTCATTCTTAAAGACTAGAGTGACAAACTTAAAAAAAAAATCCAACCTGATCTGAGCAGAAGAATGAAAGGTCGAATTTTATTTTTCTTTCTCTTCCTTTGACTTTTTAAAGTCTAGTTGCTTTCTATGTTTGTGCTGGACTGATTTTTTTTTTCCAGCCTGGATTTTCTACTTTAGATGTCACCTTGTCAGGTAAATCAGGGACAAGTGTTCTCAGGGCCCCAGCATGCTGGTTTCTGGGAGTCTGACTAGGCAAAATTTCCTCCAACCCTTACCTATAAGATCTCATAAACAGAATTTATGGGCCCTGAGGGTATAGGGTAACTGTGCTCACAACAGGTACCCTCTGACTATGTGTTTCCAGAGGCTGCAATCCCTTTCCATCCCTCTCTCCCCCATAGCAGAATCATTTGACTGCCAACAAGGCAGCCCCAAATCTTGCTTTGCACAAATTCCTCTTTAGCTCCAATCAAACATCTCAATTTGGTTCCTGATAGAGCAAATCTATCAATGATTCCTTAATGGTCACCATTTCTCTTGGCAAAGTGCTCTTAGATCCATGGACACCGCTTAAGCCTTCTCTAAAAGAGGTGTATCTTATTGTACAGGCATGAACTGAGAGTTCTAATGCTATTACTGTTTCATGTATATGGTATGACCCTGGGCAAGTCACTCAGTACCACTTCATTTTTTCTATTTTTCCTTTACCATGAAAAGAGGTTGATTGTATCATTCTACCCTGGAGTACTTGGGAGAAAGAACTTGTAAAATTATGGTTAAGCCCTTTGTAAATATTAGATGCTATATTGTGATCGTATGAGTGGTACAGAGGTAGCATTTCCTCTTGTAACTTTCCCCCCAAGTATCATATGAGCAAAAGTATGAGGGAAGGAAGTTTTATTAAAAAGGATTAGCTCAGTAGACAAATACTGTGTAGTGTGTTTATGTAAGTTTTAAATGCTTAAGGTACACCATTTGCCAAGGGATTAATTCAAGGGGTAAACAAATTACTCTATTTAATTTTAACAATTTTAAGGTTAGTCCAACTGCCCAAGACACCTGATAGCATACATGTATGTAACCCAACAGAATGTCAAAGAAGAAGCAAAGAAATAAAAATCCAGTCTTTCCTAATTCACTCATTCAACAAATATTTCTTGGGGACTTGCTTTGTGCAAGGCACTGACTGCAAATATTAGCCTGTCTTCAGCTGATACCTGAAGCCCAGAGTATGCTCAATAAAGTGATTAATTTTAAATAAAAACTTTTTAAAACTTATGGATCTCAGTATATTCTTCACACTCGAGAGAAATTTTAGAATTGCCCTTGGCATGTCACTTAATGGCAAACAGCTCAGAAAAAAACACATTGTGACTCATTTATTAAATACGATTGTGTCTAGATACAAGGTTCTGTATAAGGAGTCATGGTACATACCTTATCCGCAAATTAGGAACAATAAAAATAGTTGACATGTATATAGTATTTTTGTTGTTGTTGTTTTTGTGTCTTTTCAGTTTTGTCCAACTCTTCATGATCCCATCTGGAATTTTTTTTTTTTTTGGCAAAGATATTGGAGTAGTTTGCCATTTCATTTTCTAGCTCATTTTACAGATGAGGAAACTGAGGCCAACAAGGATAAGTGACTTGTGAAGGGTAATATAGCTAATAAGTGTCTGAGACCAGATTTGAACTCAGGAAGATGAGTTTTATTGACTCCAGGCCTGTTGCTCTACCCACTGGGACTCATACATAGCATTAAAGACCTTCAAATCACTTTACCCACATTCTGTCATTTAATCCTTGCAAAGGCTCTCTCACAAAAGAAATACAGATATGCTTACACTCATATTACCTACTTTAAAAAATGATGGTTGTCAGGAAAGTTCTTTGTAAATCATAAAGCTCACATTGTTTCAGCCTTAAAGGCATCTAAAAGGCATAGTACTGTCCTTGAAGTCAGGAAGGAAGACTTGAATTCAAATTTTGTCTCAGGCACTAGCTGTATGATTCTAGACAAGTCACTTAATCTCTCATTACATCAGCTTCCTCATCTTTAAAATGGAGATAAAAACAGAACTTACCTCCCAAAGTGGTTGTTAGGATCAAATGAGATAATATTTGTAAAGTACTCTGCAAAAATCAATTTACTATGTAAATGATTTTATTATTATTTATTATTTACAGAGAACTTTCCTCTCAGTCACACATTTAGATAGGTATTATAAGCTGTTTATGATTTCTCTAAAATGTACCACATGAATCTATATCACTCTTGCTTCTCCATCATCATGCTTTTCTTTATCCTTAAATATATCATCCTGTCTTCAACTTTTTCCTAGGTGCCCAAGTTGGAGAGAGAGAGACAGAGAGAGAGACAGAGGGAGAGAGAGACAGACAGAGACTGAGAGAGAAAGGGACAGAAAGAGAGAGAGAAAGACAGAGACAGATGGGGAGAGAACAGGAGACAACAGAGAGCAAGAAAAACAGAGAGGAAAGAGAGAGGAAGAGAAGATAGAAAGTGCAGGGGACATGATTATCCCTTCAGTTTCATTGCTCATAATAAACAACCCATAGTGTATCTCAGAAAGCTGCTTACTTACTTTAAGTGCAGAGGTTAAGGTAGACAGTAAGAAATTTTCTTTAGTTTTCAATGAACCAAAGAAAGAGAAGGATGATGTTGACAAGCAGCAGATGGTAGTGTAGATAAAGGAAAAAAAGGGCCAATGCCTAGGGACTCTGGGAGGAAAATCAGAGAGAATTAGAACTGGCAAGCAATACAGAAAAGAAAATTGATTATTGGCACATTTATGAATAACTAACGACTAGACTCTAGTGTTATGTAAGTGGTATTATTATTATTTATGATTTACAGAGAACTTTCCTCTCAACTAAGGTCTAGACCAGGGGTGGGAAACCTGAGGCCTTGAGACCACATGTGGCCCTGTAGGTCCTCAAGTGTGGTTCTTTGACTGAATCCAAACTTCACAGAACAAATCCCCTTAATAAAAGGATTTGTTCAATAAAATTTGGGGGGGTGTATTGCAAAATAAATTACATATATATTTAAAACCTGTACACAATCTTGGTGTAGATCATTTCCTCTTAAAGCGGTATTGGATTTTATGATGATCCACTCTTGGATTATTGTTGCCTCAAGCATGTGCAGTGTTGGGACAGTTTTCCTCTTAAATGAAGAAAAACCTGAAACAAGGTTATTGAATTGGAGAAGATCATTTCCTAGGGCTGCTTTATAGGATACTCCTAAATTGTCAGGTAACTCTGTGATTTTTCCTGAGCCATGATTCTGGCATATAAAATCTATCTTTGTAAGTATAGGAACAATCAGGAGATGTTCAATACTATAAGCAGTTTCAAATATGGCAGTTTTTTTTAAGATTTAAACAAAAACAACTAATTTTTTGGTTTTCTTCATAGAATCACAGAATCTCAGTGTTGGAAATAATTTAAAAAGTCATTTAATCCAATTCATACCAGAATAGGAGACCAATATCTCAACATTATCGCTAACAAGTGGTTATCTGGCCTCCACTCAGTAGCTTTAATCTCACATCACTCAATGCACCACTGCTTTTCACCAGTAGACCATTCCTCTTTTTTTTTTTTTAACAGCTCCAGTTATTTGGAAAGTTTTTCTTTCTATTAGGCAGAAATTTCCCTTCTTCATTGTTCACTTAATTCTTCTAATGCTGCCTTGTGGATCCAAGTGGAACATATCAAATCCCTTTTCTCTATGCTGCTAAAGGTACCGCTAAGAAACCTAGACATCAATGAAGAGGTTTCTGTTTCCTTAAGATTGCTTATGTTTATATACTTTTTATCAGTTAAAGGTCATCGTGGATAGAGTGTGGAAGAGATTTCAAATCTTGCTTTAAACATTCAATAACTGTGTGACCATGGGAAAGTCATTTTAATTTTTTCATCCGGTAGGAAGACATAATAGGTGGAGCCAAGATGGCAAAGAAAAGCCCGGAAGTTGCCTGAGCCGTCCCCAGTTTCCTTCAGAAACAATGTTAAATTGAGCCCCTAAACAAATTCTGGAGCAACAAAACCTACAAAAAGATGAAGTGAAACAATTTTCCAGCTTAAGATAATTTGGAGAGACTTCAGAAAAGGTCTGTCTCACTTGAGTAAAAGGGGAGTGCGGCCCAGTGTAGCCCAGCACAAACCATGTCTGGGCAAGCTAGTGGGAGGCTCTTAGCCACAACACAGATCAGTAACCAAGGCCCTGTGATTCTGGCTCAGCATGCCAGTTGCACAGGAGGCCAACTGTGAGGCCTCCAGCCCCAGTGCAAAAGGCAAATTGTAAGCCCCAGAACCCGGGACACAACAGGTACGAATAGGCCAGGCCACACCAGCAAAGTAGGCTAGCACATGATGCCTTGGCAAAGAACGCCAGTGACCAGGTTCCTGGCTCCCAACACAAGGAGCTTGGAATAGTGCCCCCTGTGGCATAGGAGCAGAGCTCAAATTAAAAAGCCATGAAATAGTCTAAAAAATGAGCAAGAAGCAGAAAAGAAACCTGACCATAGAATGCTACTATAGTGACAGGGAAGCTCATACAACACAATACAAATACAGTACAATACAAACTCAGAAGAAGACAACAATGTCAAAAAAAATGTTAAAATGACATTAGAAGTCAAATAAGAGAAGTTGAAGAAAAATTGGGAAAAGAAATGAGAGGTATGTAAGAGAGAAATGCAAAAATTGACTGAAGAAAACAATAAAATACACAATTGGTCAAATTAGAAAAAAAATTTATTGAAGAAAACAATTCATTAAAAATTAGAATTGGGCAAGTGGAAGCTAATGACTCTATGAGACATCAAGAAGCAGTCCAACAAAATGAAAAGAAAAAAAAAGAAGAAAATGTGAAGTACCTCATTGTAAAAGCAGCTGACCTGGAAAATAGTTCCAGGAGAGATGATTTCAAAATTATTGGACTGCCTGAAAGCCATAAAAAAAAAAAAAAAAGATCTTGGATAGCACGTTTCAAGAAATTATCAAAGAAACCTGTCCTGATATCCTTAGAACCACAATGTAAAATAATAATTGAAATAATCAACCAACCACATCCTGAAAGAGATTCCAAAATGAAATCACCAAGAAATATTGTAACCAAATTCCAGAATTTTCAGTTCAAGGAGAAAATACTACAAGCAGTCAGAAAGAAACAGTTCAAATATTAAGGGGCCACAGTCAGGATTATTAGTAGCTCCTACATTAAAGGATCAGAAGGCTTGGAATATGATATTCTGGAAGGCAAAAGAGCTTGGAATATGACCAAGAATCAAATACCCAGCAAAACTGAGCATAATCTTTCAGGGGAAAAGATGGACATTCAATCAAATAGGGGACTTTAAAACTTTCTTGATGAAAAGACCAGAACTAAATGGAAAATTCAAACTTCTAAAACAAGACACAAGAGAAGCATAAAAAGGTAAACAGGAAAGAAAAAAAAACAAATAAACAAACAAGTTATTCAATAAGGTTAAACTGTTTATATCCCTACATGGGAAGGTAATACTTCTAACTCTTGAGAATTGTTTCTCTATTAGGGCAGTAAGAAAGGGGTATATGCATACATACATAGAGAGAGGGTGTGAATAAGTTGACTTTGATGTGATGAAATAAAAATTAAGAGGTTAAAAAAAGGATTGAACTGGGAGGAGAGGAAAGGGGAAGCAAAACAAGGTAAATTACGTCATGTGAAGGGACATGAAAGACCTATTATAGTAGAGGAAAAAAGGGAGGAGGTGTGAGCATTGATTGAACCTTACTCTCATCAGATTTGGCACAAAGAAGGAATAACATACACACTTAGTTGGGTAGAGAAATTTATTTTGCGCTATAGGGAAGTTAGATAGGAAAGGGGAAAGAAAAGACAAAGGGGTGGATAAAAGTGAAGAAAGAAGGTAGGGGAGGAGTAGGAGGGGAAAGTGGAAAGAAAAGGGAGAGCGGCTGATAGAAGGAAGGGCAGACTGAGGGAGGCAGTGGTCAGAAGTGAAACACTGGTGAGGAGAGCCAGGGTGAAAGGAGAGAGAAAAGTATAAGCAAAGGGAAAAATGAAATAGAGGGAAATACACATTTAGTCATCATAGCTGTGAATTTGAATGGGATGAACTCTCCCATAACATGGAAACAGATATCAGAGTGGATTCAAAATCAGAATCCTATGATATGTCATTTACAGGAAACACATTTGAAGAACAGAGATACACACAGAGTAAAGGTAAAGGCTGGAGCAGAATATATTATTCTTTAGCTGCGGAAGGAAAAAAAAAACAGGGGTAGCAATCTTGATCTCAAAATAAAAGCAAAAATAGATCTAACTAAAAGAGATAAGGAAGGAAACTACATCTTGTTAAAAGGTACCATAGACAATGAAGTCATATCAATACTAAACATATTGTAATAAGTGGTATAACATCTATATTCTTAGGTGAGAAGTTAAGTGAGTAGTGGGGAGAAATACACAGGTAAATGATACTAGTGGAAGACCTCAACCTTTCCTCTCAGTACTAGATAAATCTAACTACAAAATAGACAATAAATAAATTAAGGAGGTAGCTAGAATTTTAGAAAAGTTAAATGTGCTAGACCTCTGGAGAAAATTGAATGGGGATAGAAAGGAATATATCTTTCTCTCAGCAATACATGGCACCTAAACAAAACCTGACCATATATTAGGGCATAAAAATTTTACAATCAAATGCAGAAAGGCAGAAATATTAAATGCATTCTTTTCAGATCATGGTGCAATAAAAATTATATGTAATAAAGGCCCATGGAAAGATAGGCTAAAAAGTAACTGGAAACTAAAAAATCTAATTCTAAAGAAAGAATAGGCCAAACAACAAATCATAGAAACAATCAATACTTTCATCAAACAGAAGGACAATAATGAGACAATATATCAAAATTTATGGGATACAACCACAGCAGTACTTAGAGGAAATTTTATATATCTAAATGCTTATAAGAATAAAATAGAGAAAGAGGAGATCAATGAATTGGGAATGCAACTACAAAAGCTAGAAAAAGAACAAATTAAAAGTCCCCAATTAAGTATCAAATTAGAAATTCTGAAAATCAAAAGAAAGATTAATAAAGTTGAAAGTAAGAAAACTATAGAACTAATGAATTAAACTAAGAGCTGGTTTTATGGAAAAAAACATATTAAAATAGATAAACCTTTGGCTAATTTGATTTTTAAAAAAGAAAGAACAAAACCAAATTACCATTATCAAAAATGAAAAGGTGAATTCACCACCAGTGAAGAGGAAATTAAAGCAATGATTAGGAGCTAATTTGCCCAACTGTATGCCAATAAACCTGATTATCTAAGTAGAATGGATGAATGTTTACAAAATATAAATTGTCCATATTAACTGAAGAGGAAATAAAATACTTAAAAATCCCCATTTTAGAAAAAAAAATTGGAGAAGCCATCAATGAACTCCCTAATAAAAAATCTCCAAGGCTAGTTGGATTTACAAGTGAATTCCACCAAACATTTAAGGAACAATTAGTTCTAATACTACACAAACTATTTGGAAAAATAGGTCAAGAAGGAATCCTACCAAATTCTTTTTATGACACAAATATGGTACTGATATCTAAACCAGGAAGAGCCAAAACAGTAAAAGAATTATAGATCAATTATCCTGATGAATATTGATGCAAAAATAAATAAAATATTAGCAAAGATATTATAACAATTTTTTTATGAAAATGATATATTATGACTAAGTGGGATTTATACTAGGAATGCAGGGCTGGTTCAATATTAGGAAAATTAACCGCATAGTTGACCATATAAGTAACAAAACTAACTGAAATCAGATAATAATCTCAATAGATGCAGAAAAATCTTTTGACAAAATATAGTACCCATTCTTATTAAAAACATTAGAGAGCATAGAAATAGATGGAGTTTTCCTTAAAATGATAAGTAGTATCTAAAATCATCAGCAAGTATTAAATGTAGTAGGGATAAACTAGCAGCTTTCCCAGTGAGATCAGGGATGAAACAAGGTTGCCCATTATCACCACTATTATGCAATATTGTACTTGAAATGTTAGCTTTAGCAATAAGAGAAGAAACAAAAGAAACTGAAGGAATTAGAATAGGCAAAGAGGAAACAAAACTATCACTCTTTACAGATGATATCATGGTATAGAGAATCTTAGAGAATCAACTAAAATTATTTGAAATAATTAACTTTAGCAAAGTTTCAGAATATATAATAAATCCACATGAATCATCAGCATTTTTATATATTACTAACAAAGCCTAAGAGCAAGAGATAGAAAGAGAAATTCCTTTTAATATAACTATAGACAACATAAAATATTTGGAATTTCACCTGCCAAGACAAACCCTGGAACTATATGAACACAATTACAAAACACTTTTCACACAAATAAAGTCAGATCTAAACAACTGAAAAATATCAATTGCTCATAAGTAGGCTGAGCTAACATATATAAAAATGATAATTCTACCTAAATTAATTTACTCATTCAGTGGCATACCAATAAACTACTAAAATATTTTATAAAGCTAGAAAAGATAATAACAAAGTTCATCCGGAAGAAGAAAAAGTAAAGAATATCAAGGAAAGTAATGAAAAAAAAATCAAAGGAAGATGGCCTACTTATAACAGATCTAAAACTATATTATAAAGTGGCAGTCATCAAAACTACTTGGTACTGACTAAAAAATAGAGTGGTGAATTAGTGGAATAGACTAGGTGCATAAGATACAGTAATAAATGACTATAGCAATCCACTATTTGATTAACCCAAAGACTCCAACTTCTGGGATAAGAACTCATTATTTGACAATCACTGCTGGGAAAACTAGAAAACAGCATGGCAGAAACTAGGCATAGACCAGTACCTCACAAAGTATACTAAGATAAGGTCAAAATGAGTGTGTGATGTAGACATAAAGGGTAATAACAAGCAAATTAGGAGAGCAAGGAATAGCTTACCTGTTAGATTTATGGAGAAGGGATGAATTTATGATCAAACAAATGATAGAGAACATTATGAAATACAAAATGGGTAATTTTGGCTGTATTAAATTAAAAAGGTTTTGCACAAAGTCAATGCTACTATAATTAGAAGGAAATCAGAAAGCTGGGAAATAATTTTTACTGCCAGTGTTTCTCTTCAAGGCCTCATTTCTGAAATATATAGAGAGCTGAGTCAAATTTATAAGAATTCAAGTCATTCACCAATTGATAAATGGTCAAAGGATATGAACAGGCAATTTTCTGATGTAGAAATTAAAGCTATCTATAGTCATGTGAAGAAATGTTCTAAATCACTATTGTTTAGAGAAATGCAAATTAAAACAACTCTGAGGTACCACCTCACACCTATCAAATTGGCTAATATGACAGAAAAGGAAAATGATAAATGTTGGAGAAGATGTAGAAAAATTGGCACACTAATGCATCGTTGGTGGAGTTGTGAACTGATCCAATCTTTCTGGAGAGCAATATGGAACTATGCCCAAAGGGCTTTAAAACTATACATACCCTTTGATCCAGCAATACCATTACTAGTTCTGCATCCCAATGAGATCACAAAAAAGGGAAAACTACCTATGTGTACAAAAATATAGCAACTCTTTTGGTTGTGTCAATGAATTGGAAATTGAGGGGATGCCCATCAATTGGGGAATGGCTGAACAATTTGTGGTATATGAACATAATGGAATACTATTTTGTTATAAGAAATGATTAGCAGGTGGATTTCAGAAAAAAAACTGGGAAAATTTACATAAACTGATGTTAAGTGAAGTGAGCAGAACCAGGTGAACGTAACAGTAACAGCAACATTGTGAGATCATCAACTATGATAGACTTAGATCTTTTCAGCAATACAATGAACCAAGACAATTCCAAAAGAATCTTGATGAAAAATGCTATCAACATCCAGAAACAAGAAATATGGAATCTGTGTGAAGATTGAAGCATACTGTTTTCACTTTTTTGTTTGTTTGTTTGTTTGTTTTTCTCCTGGTTTTTCCCTTTTGTTCTGATTCTTCTTTCACAACATGACTAATGTGGAAATATCTTTAATACTATTGTACACATCTTATGTCAGTTTGCTTGCTATCTTGGGGAGGAGGGATGGGGAGGAGGGAAATAGAAAAAAATTAGAAATCAAAATCTTATAAAACTGAATGTTGAAAAGTATCTTTACATGTAATTGGAAAAGAAGAAAATACTATTAATGTTATTAAAATTTTAAATACTACTAAAATGAGATAATGATAGCACCTACCTCACAGTGTTATTGTGAGAATCAAGTAAAATAATACATTTAAAACATTTAATATCCTTAAATTGCTTCATAAAGGTTAGCTGCTACCACTCCTCTTCCACCTATTATTATTGTTGTTATAATTGTTATTATTATAATTCTGCATTTCAGAAGTACATCAACTGACATTGAACTCTTCACATCAGAGAATTATATATTTGCCCAACTTCCAAGAGATGTTCTTGACCTGAATCCTGGAAGGGCTTTGTGCCATATTTTTTTTTCCCTCATCCATGACTAAACAGGCTACTATCTTTGCAAAACCAGAACTATATCTCTTGTTTAAAACTAGGTATAAATTGGGCTCCAGGGAAAAGAGGGGCCAAATGAAACTGGTGCCAGGGCACATCCTGTTTCATCCCATTGATCACTCTGAAAAGTTGTGTTGTATGCTCTGCGGCAGTTACTCCATCCAGCTTGTTATCAGGAATACTTTTGTGAACATCATTCAGAGTTTGCTGGAGTTTTCCAAAGCCCAGGTCTACTGCCTGTGTCAAACATTCAGGTCAGGAAGATTCAAACGGCCAGCTGAGTTTCTCTCTTCCATATTTTGTTCTCTTGGCTTAAATTGAATTTGCCCCAAAAGCAAACATTGCATCAACTATAGCCTTCTCTGTTTTGAATCCCTCTTGGGCTTGGAAAGAACTCTGTCAATTTAAAGACTTAGCCAGATTGTACAAAAGATTATTCCTGTTATATATAGAAATGAGGTATCTTTCTATTTCTTTCAATCAGGACCAGTTGTCCTTGGATTCATTACTAATCAGTCTACAAGCCAGACATAATTATTACATCATTTAAGTCTCTGTACGTGCCCCACATTGTTAAGGCAGGGCAGCAAACCATTGATGAAGTCTTCTGATTACAGATATTTACCTTTTGTTGACATCAGATGGTGCTCATTGTTGGCACATTCAAAGTCCCTCAGTTTTTGGATAACTTTGTATATGCGTGAGTGTGCGCGCGCGTGCGCACACACACACACACACATAAACAACAACAACAAACAACCATAGCATGATGTGAAGAACCAAAAAACAATTTCTGTCCCCTAATAGTATCAACCCCATCGACCTACTATGTTGCTAGAAATTCTGCCAATAATTACTTTTGGTTAATGGTCCATGTCTCCAATAATCTTTAAATAAAAAAAATAGCATTGAAAAGTCTTCAGTATAAAAAGACAAGAACTCACATTCAAAACATATTTTAGACTTTGCAATGTGATTTCCCCATAATTCTTATGCTGCAGATGGTGCAAGTGTTATTTCCCTCATGAGGCAGATGAGGAAACAGGTACAGATTGATACACATAATTACTATCTCAATATAAAAACCAAATCTCAAGTTTTTTTTTTCAAGGTCAGTCCTCTTCCCTCCATACTATAGCGTAACATCTAGTACAACCTGTAATAGAATAGGGATTCTTCTTAAATGGCACCAGGAAGCATGAATTAAGAACCTATTTATGTGCTTGACATCGTGCTAAGCTCTTTACAGATATTCTCTTATTTGATCATCATCATATTAGGAAGCAGCGAGGTGGCACAGTGATTACAGTGCTGGGCCTGGAGTCAGGAAGACCTGAGTTGAAATCCAGCTTCAGTTACTTACTACCTGTGTGACCCTGGGCAAGTCACTTAACCTCTATTTGCCTCAGTCTCTGTAAATAGAGATGACAGCACCTATCCTATAGAATTGTTAGGAGGAGAAAATGAAATATTTGTAAAGCACTTAGCCCAGTGCCTAGCACATAGTAGATACAATTTGAATGCGTAGTCATCTTCCTTACTCCTGAAATAGGTACTATTTATATCTCCACTTTACAGTTGAGGAAATGAGGCAGATAGAAGTGAAGTGACTTGCCCGGGGTCACACAGCTGCTAAATGTTGCAGGCTAAATTTGAACTTGGGTCTTACTGACTCTAGGCCCAATGCTTTGGGCACTGTGCTATACCACGTAGCTGACCAATCAGCTTTTGATTGAAGGCCTGCAATGATGGATGAGCCCCAAATCTCAGTGTGGTCCAGTATACTTTGGGGCAGTTCTAACTAGAGTTTTCTTTGCTTTCCTGTACATTGAGCTAAAATTAGTTTTAACTCAACAGAAAAACAAATCAAGATTAATCTTTTGTCTAAAAAAGCATCTGGTAGAGTGGATAATGTTGGACTTGAAGTCAGGAACACCTCAATATTCAAATCTAGCCTCAGACATGGACTAGCTGTGTGACTTGGGGACATCATTTAATTCTTCTGTGCCTCAGTTTTATCATCTGTAAAATTGATAGAATAATACCCACCTCTCAGGCTTGCCATTAGGATTATGAGATTTTACATATATAGCTCTTCTTTCTTCTTCTTCTTCTTTTTTTCTTCTTTTTCTTCTTCTTCTTTCTTCTTTGCAATGTCTCATGTCACATCATCATTATGATTTCCCGCCTCTATACATGCTCCAATGTGTCAATGTCTTTCCTAAGATTTGGTGTCCTGAGCAGAACACAACAGTAGCCCGACCAGGGCAGAGAATAGTGGTACTATGCTATGCTTCCAATGATGAAGTTTATAATCACATTGGCCTTTTAGGTTACAGTGCCACATATTTTAATCATACTGAGCTTGAGGTCCGTTAAAATACCCAAGTGTTTACCCCATGACCTGTTAGACATCTCTGTCTTTTCCATTTTGTACCTGAGAGGTATATTTGCTTATTTTCTTTTGATATTACTTATGCTTTTATCTTGATCTATTAAATTTTATCTTATTAAACTCACATTCTTTTGAGCTTGTCAAAAACCTTCTAGAATACAATTCCTATTGTACAACATATTAACTATACTTTTCACATGGATGCCACTCACAAATTTCAAAATGAGGATTTTTTTTATCTTTGTTTCCCTAGTACAGTGCTAGATACATAGTAATCACTCAACAAATGCTTGTTCATTGATTCATCTACCTAAAAGAGAGGCAGTGTGGTGTAGAGGAAAGACCTAGATTCTCTGGAGATCTGACTTTGAGTTAAGAAGAGGCTGTGCCATTTATTAACTGGGACCTTCAACCAGTCACTTATATTCATTGAGGATTTTTCCTCAATTGTTAAGTGATGATATTGATAGTCATGCAATTGTCTGCATGGAGCTGTTGTGAGAACTGAAACCAGGCAGTGGACATATCATTGTATATAAATATAAGCTGCTTTCATTGTCTTTCCTTTCAGTTATGCTTGCCAAGTCCTTAGATATCTTCTAAAGATCAGAAAGGCTTGTGAACTCAGGAAAAGGCCAAGCACTACTTCAACTAGGCTTTGGATATCTTTTCTAGAGAAAGAAAGACTAGTATCCTAGTCATAAACCTAGTACCACAATGGTAACTCTTCTCAAACAACATTCCTGTAATCAAAATGAGTGTCACCTCATGGAAAGAAAGAGGCACTACTGGAAATAGTAGAACTACAGTACTACACAGGTTTTTAATGTCAGATGCCAGATTCAATGGCAAAAAGACCAGGGCCTTCGACAGAAGGCTTGATAATGGAGCCAACTGCATGTTTCCTCTGTGGGTATCTGGAAGGGTGACATTCCATGCCATCTCGGGATATAACTACCCAAGGGCTACCACTCCTTCCCAAACTCCTTAGGTTGTATAAGGAATAAATCAATGCATGCAGTGCTCCATTATCATAAGATCTCAAATAGTAGAGACTCTAACTAAGTTGGTCTTACTTCTAAACTTTATTATATCCATGATCTCACTTATGTAGTTGCTCCCTCGAGTGATACAGATCCATACCTTTTCTTCTATCAGACTCTTAAATCTGCCAAAGGATTCACTCAAAGTACTGGAGAGCTTCTTCTAGATTTTGTGATATAGCTATGCGTCTTAGTTTCCCTAAACCTCTTGACAATTTCTTAGCTCAGAACCAAAGGACATCTACTTTATGAGTTTCCTTTCCCTGAAACATTTCTTTGTATTTTTGTCCTTCTCCAGCCTGCTTCTCATTCCTTAGCCCCTCACCTACTCTGACTTTTGTGTCTATTGTTTCCATTGTTCCACTGGAACTCCTCCTTAATCATTTGCAAACTTCATCTCTAATAGCTCCTTTTTACACTCTTTCCATCTTTGTAGTTCTTGTTTTTCTGGGAAATACTGCTTTTTATGGAAAATATTATATCCTTGGCTACTTTCTCTGATGCTGATCACTCCTTGTCTCATATATCCCAACACAGTCGAGGACTAGACTCTCCCTCTGCCATAATTACTCAGCATCTTCTCCTTTGGAGTGTATTCCATCTGTCTCTGCAGATTCTTGTTATCTTTATCTATAGGCTTCTAGGTCACTCTTCCATCTTTCTCACACAATCCAGAAGCTCTCTCACAGTTGTTATTACCCAAATGCTGCCTTCACTCTTGGGGTCTTCAACATGCAACATGCAACAAGATACCTCCTCAAACACTGTGACTTCTCAGTTCATCAAATTTCTGACCTATCATGAGTTGACAGGAGAGATACCTACATTAGCAAACGTGGTAGTCCAACATATTCTGCTTTGAATAAGATTGACTCTTAATCTATTTGTGCCAACAGTAGAGAAAGAAGTTTAGGAGGTAGAGAAGGTACCCCATTGCATGGATGATTTTGTGCAGTGAGGCATTTATATGGCATACTGGTTGATTTCCATTGTTTGGGATGCAATTGTAGTGACATAATTGAATGCATGCACATAATTCTGTCTGCCTACACCCTAGTGGGGACCATGTCACTCTAAATATTGATATTGCTCTGTCATGCACATATAACTTTTTAAAATATCATAGTTTAGATCATGCTTCATACATGTCATTTTGTGCATACTGAACAAAGACATGTCATTTTGAACAAGGGTGTTTGCTTAAAAATATAGATTATTTCCATTCAAGCCACACACTGATTGGGGTCCTCACTATTTTTGCTTGAATGCTATAGACACATGAGCCTTTTAGTTTAAGTTAAAAATGTATAAATGCAATTTTAACCATTTCCCTTCAAACTCCCTTCTCTATGTGCTAAATCATTCAGAAAATGTATATGAAGATTTGAAGAAAAACTTCTAACTTCACCTATATCTTCCCCATCTATCATTTTGAGATATAATGATTTTGAAATATAATTATAGTATTTATATAATTATAAACTTATAATTATCTGAATATATAAAATTTTATATTATATAAATATACACTTATATAATTCTACATATTATATATAATATAAAATATAAATTTATATAATTACAAATAATTATAGTATTATAATTATATAATCATGGGGGGGTTGGTACTAAGTATCTATGGAGTCACTCTCATGTGTTTGATTTATTCCTCACTTCTCTTGTATTAGAAGCTTTTTGAAAATTTGAAATCCAAAGGTAAGTAAGAGATATTGAGTGATTTATGGTATGGCCAAGTTGCCACTCCTTACATTCATTCTGTCTTATTCCACATTTTCCATTAGGATGCTTCCATCAGGATTCTTCCTTCATTTCATGACAGCAGCTTAAGAAAATCCCTAATTACAGAGCAACAGGAGCTGATTTGTTTCTTCTAAATGTTATGAGGTCCTTCCCACTTCCTCACTCCCTTTCTTTATACCTACTCACTATCCCTCTCCAAGAAAATCAACAATTTATACAAGTAGAGTTTTAACATCATCTTAGCCTCCTTAAGATGCAGTTTTAATAACCTATTCTGTTCACTACATTTAAGGAGCACCTGTTGTTTGCAACTGCGATTGTGGCAGGAAGAGGTGAAGTAGGATATTTACCTGGGTAATTCCCATCAAAACTCCAACAAAAATTCATTTTCCTAAAAATTCAAATAATGAGACAATGAGGATTATGTTGTTTATTTGTTTATTTTGTTTCAGTTTTCTTAATTCTCCAATTAAATTTTGCACATCTATGGGCAAGAACAGCCTTAATGCAGGGAAAGAGCAAAATAGAGAATTGTTGATTCATCCCAACCATTTCTTTTTTCTCCAGAGGAATTTAGCTCCTGCTCCTTATTGTACCTCACACTCACAGCTTCCTATCAGTTACTAGTGCCTAAACAGCTACTATGTAATTATTCTATTAAAAGTACAAAGGCTACAATTACAATATTTTAGGTCACTGCCTTTATATTTACTATGTCCTTATCATTCTTCAATTCTGATTCCTTGGGGCTTTCTTTAAGAGGAAAAAAAAAACATTCCTTTTGTGATTATGTAAAAAATGCACATATATGCATACATATAGCAAATGATTTGAAGATTTATATGTATATTGACATATATATTTATATGATCTATATGGGCATATGCTGTGTGTACATATAATATATACATATATGTATATATGTGTATACATGTATATATGTGTATATGTACAAACATATTACCATGCATTCACACATGTATAGATATAGATATAAGTATCTATCATGCCAAAACCAATTGGCACCTTTGAATTCACTCTCGAATAGAGGATAGAGATTTAAAAGTCCATGAATCTTTATAAAATAAAATTTGTTTTCTTTCTGATTATTCTACCCTCATTAGTAAGGGACTAATGCATAATTCACCAAAAAAAAAAAAACAGCTACAATTTTAAAAGCTCTGCTTCTATTAACATGCAACTCTTTTGGGGAAAAAA
The DNA here is from genome assembly GCF_900497805.2 of Vombatus ursinus. Lineage (NCBI taxonomy): Eukaryota > Metazoa > Chordata > Mammalia > Diprotodontia > Vombatidae > Vombatus > Vombatus ursinus. The sequence continues at coordinate 33,906,718 of NW_020954608.1, read as the reverse complement.
TATCTTATATTTCATTAACTTAGCAACAAACATAGACTTGTCTGTAGGGGAGCTGTCTCTGGTATCATTAGCAAATGAAAACTGGAAATGAAAGGGCGGAAAACAATCTGAAAACCAGTAGGTAATTGCAAGGAAAAATGAGCATTAAAAACACCCCTTTCAAAGGTCTTCTAATGTGCAATATTTAAATACAAACAGTAACTAGTGTTACACCAGCTGCTCTCAGGTTTGCAAAATATATCAAAGTACAGCATATTGGAATGAGTCCTGAGTTTCCATTTACTTTATCTATCCAGACACATCAATTCTTTTTACTCCAGCCTGATAAAGTGGAACTGCAGCAGACAAATGAGCTAGTGTAGCTGACATAATGTATTTGTCACAAAGAAATGCTGGATAAAAAAGCATGACTTTGATCCTCAATGAGGCTACTATTTTACTATACCATGAATTTGATTCTGACTTGATCCTTACAATCATCATTTGCTATTCTTGGGTAAAAAAAAAAGTTTATTCTTATTTCATTGCAGATTATTAAGTGACTGGATCCTGTAATGGCTATTCAGGTAAAACTGGGAGATAGGCCAGGGATGGGAGTTTTACCAGTAAAGGATGCTTGACTGATTAAATAATCACATAGTAGACGTTTGCAGGTAAATGGGTGATTAGTTGCATTTCTCCAACCAGAGATGTGACCTTATAATCTTTTACTGAAGCTAGTTTGACTTTGTTTCATCAGTTATACCTATAACTCACCAATGAGTACTTCATATCTGAAAATGGAAATAAATTTGTACAGTTTGTAATTTGGGTTCTTGTTCAATTCTTCAGCTGAAATGCCATAATCAATTCTTTCTAGCCATGTATAATTTGCTTGTCTTTCTGTATCTGTTTTCATAAAATGAATAATTCATAAATAAAGGTTTTGGGTTGAGTTTTGAACTGCATAAGATATTTGTTTATTTCATCTCTTCGCTCTATTATCCAAGTAAATTAATTGAATACCCTTTCTTTATACCATCAAGACAAATAAAAATACCTTAGGTAGAATCTACTGCTGGTAAATAGACACAGCAAGGTATAAAACAATAGACTGCTGGTGACCTATTCCCTAAGCAGATGGGTAAACATTGCTTTGGAAGAATTTATAATAGAGAAAGAGAGAGAGAGAGAGAGAGAGAGAGATTCCTGAACTGATATTTTCTTTATGAATGTTTACCTTGTATGAGAGCCATATGCATTTTTTTTTAATTTCCTTATGCCCTGTGGATCATTAGCCCAACAAGTAAGGAAGTGACATTTGGTGAACTATATGTGGTACTGGAAATCCAAACCAATAATTTAATCCCAGGCTGACCATAGAGCACATGTATACATGATGGGAAACACCAATCTGAGGCAGAAAGCAAAAGTTCTTATGATCCATGGTCCCACATTTTAACAATTAACCCATATCCTCCAAATAGAATATTTCATTCTTTTGTGCAAAAGGAAATCACACTGTTCTGCTCTATTATGCAGATATAATTGCAGTCTATCAAGCTAATTAATACTTGTTAAGATCAGTGTGTTGCTGTGCTCTTCCCCCCCACCTTGCTTTCTATTTTGTGTTATATACAGACTGATCCACTTATAATTTATTAATTAATGGACAGAGGTGGTCACATCTGTCATCATCCTTGTTTATCATTTTATCTTGTCCCAGGGCCTACAAACTCCTGTCCAAGCTGCACTCCTGACCACCTGATGCACTCCATTTATCTTGTGAGTTTCCCCACATACTTGGCACAGCCACTGCAGCTTATGCCACCTAGCCAAGGGGAAGCAGAAAGTAGCAGAACAATAGGATTTTCAGATATTTCAGTGGTCCCTGATGTCTGACAAATATATGCCTTAATAGAAAAGAAAACATACCAGAAGGAGAGTTGTCTTTGACATTGCAGCATGGATTCAATCTAAAACAATTGCATGGTGGCACAACGTGCCCAGATCTTAAGGTAGTTTTGGCAACACATAAGTCCTTCCAGGGAAAGAGAGGCGATACATGCTTTGATGATTCCCTTTTGTGGATGAGAAGAATCTCACCAAAGTACTATAATACCTCCTACACACATATTGAAAGATTGACCCAGGGTCTTGGATACCGGCAACAACACTGCTTTCTCACCATAGATTTCCCACCCAACCTTTTTCTTTCACTCTTCTTCACTTTTTTCTCCTGACAGTTCCTCATAAACAATATTTCCTTTCTTCTGCCATTCAAATACACAATGCACTGACTTTAGGGAACCTACATGTTTCCATGAGGGTGGAAATGTTCAGGCACTACCCAGTTCAAATAACCACATCTACTCCCTGATAGCCTCTACAGTTACACAGCTGCTATACTGTCTTCCCATTTGTGCTGCCTTTCTTGTTGTGCTAACATTATGAAGATGAAGCAACTGTGTTGTACTAGCAGGGAAATTAGAAAGATGGGGTATGTTAGGCATGGTTTTTGGCAATTGTACAACTTTATTGCCCTAGAAAATGTCACTATGTTCTAGAGATTCTCTATTAGGTTAGGTCCACAATTATCAGCGTTGATGGTCTTTTCCATGTTCAATGTATCAGGAATACTTTATGCAACCAGGATTGAAATAATCTAGATGAAACAAGAAGTTAGTAGAACTTGGAAAATATTATTCATGACTGTAATAATGCTAATGGAAAGTACAATAACAAAGCAATAAAATGGAATGCTATGAAATGATAATGACTAGATTTGCCCCCCAATATATACATACATACACACATGTGTGTATATACACATCTATGTATATAAACATATACATATATGGATACACACATATATATATTTATGAATGCATTTCCCTCCCTTCTTTGCAGAGGCAAGTGATTATAGATGTGGAACATGACGTGTAATGTCAGATTTGTTTGATATATTGTTTAGATTTGATAAAATATTGTTTTATGTTTTAAAATTCTTTGTAATAAGGAATGGTTCTATGAGAAGAGGAGGAATATCTTGGAAAATGTAGGTGATTTAAACATAAAAAAGAAAGAATCTTGACAGGCTAGAACTCTGGACTGTGATAGCAAAATGAAATTTTAAAACTACATCAATGTTGAAAAAAGTTCACTTTATAAGTTAAAGGAAGAGACAGTATGGTTTGATAGTAGCTAATCTGAAAAACATCTAATGGTTTTAGTGGACTGCAAGCTAGATATAACTTAACAGCTAGACTCTACCCTGGTAAGATGGTATGTTGGGTCTTGAGCTGTGGTTTGAGTACCGCATTTTATTAAGGACATTGATAATCTAGAGAGTGTCCAGTAGAGGGCAAATGTTATGATAAAAGATGACAGGAATAGGTGATAAAAGAAAACTGCCCCAAAGGGCAGAATTAAAAGTAGGTGGTAGAAGCTACAAAGAAGCAAATATACTTGAGGTAGAAAAAACAAACAAACAAACTTCCTAGACAAGTAAATGTCCCAAGGTGGAATGAGACGCTTGGAGAGATAGAGGTTTCTCTTCACTTTATTCCTTTAATCAAGAATTTAATCATCACTTGTTTGATATGTTGTAGAAGGGATTTGACTCCTGGTTCAAACATAAAATCCTGTATTTGGTCTTTGAAGCCCTCTACAAGCTCCCCTCTTCTTATTTTTCCAGTCTTCACACATCTTCCTTGACTCCACGTTATCTAAGATCCAGTAGTACTGTCCTTCCTATGGTTCCTTGCATAAAACACTTCATCTTCCAACTCCATGCATTTTCATGGGCTGTCTGGTATTCTTTCCTTCTTTGTAGAGGCCTTCAGGCTTCCCTGACTTCCTTTAGACCTCAACTATTGTTCACTTTCTGCAAGAAACCTTTACTGACAACAGTTAATACTGTGCCTTACTTTAGTTAATCAACTCCAATCCCTGAATTATCCTGTCTATATCTTATATGTACATTGTTGTTTTCAAGTGTTCTCCATTACATTGGAAACTTTATTTTTTTTGAGCAAGGACTGTTTTTCCCTTTCTTTGTTTCCCAAGCATTTAATACAGTGCTTGACACATAGGTACTTAGTAAATGCTTGTTGATTGACTGACTGGTATGGGTTGGAATAGGAACCATGGAATCATGCAGGACTTTGTGCTCTTAGTTATCTGCTCTTTTCAATTACTTGCCAAGTCTTGTTAATTTTACCTATGTAACAGCTCTCAAATCTATATGCTTCTCTCTAATTAAACCGAAATGACCCTTATTCAGGCCCTTACCATCTCCCACCTGAAGTATTGCAATAGTCGGCTATAAATCAGGGATTGATCCTTGGTGCATTTTTATGGATATATCTTCATTGGTGAAAAGCATGATCACTCAATGTTTAATCCTTTTCTGACGGATGGAACTTTTGAGAGCTTAGGAGATAAGAAAATTGGATTTCAAAAAATGGCATATGCAGATCCAGGATCACCTCAAGAAGAGGCCCCTTGAGAGAAAAAAAGGACTCCGGAAAATAACAGATACGTAGAGAATCTAGTGCTTCAATATATTCCTATTTCCAGCTTGAATCCTTTGAGATTACCAAGAATATCTGCTTGTGCGAGATCAGGGACTTTCTTGCTTGAAATGAGATATATTTGTCCCAGTGGGACAGCACATTCACTTTGTGTGTTTTCTCACATATTCTAATTTGTATAACACCTCTTTTTCTATTTACTTTCTACTGGGATAAATTGATTTATTCACTATTTGTGTTGGTCTTTTGTGTAAGTAACATTTGGTCACTTACAAAACTTGGTGAAGCCTTCCTTTAGAAACTTAGGGGCATTATTTCCCTTTTTAGAACATAGTGACCACAAAAACAACTTGACTTTAAGAATGAGATAATTTCTCTCAGGCTATTAATATCTATGGAAACAGACATAATTCTAATCTGCTACTCATTCTTTGCAGAGTGGCCAACCTTGTGGCCTCAATCTCTTGATCCCCTGTAGGCAAGAATCAAAGACTACCTTGTGTAGAGGTAGACAGGAGCATTATTCATGCTTTCTTATGAGTAATATTTAGTCAACTCATGTGGTCATACACATAAACTATATGGGGAATGAATATGCCTTACATTCCTAATTGGTTTCTTTGCTTACCATCTCTCCCCTCTCCAATACTTCCTTTACACAGCTGCCAAAATGACATTCCTAAGGTGAAGACCTGACCAGGTTATTCATGTCTGCTCATGAGGTTTCAGTCGCTCCCCATTACCTTAAGGTTAAATTACAAAGACTTCTATTTGTATTTAAAGACCTTCATAGTCTGACTCCAGTCCACATTCCTAGGATGATCATTCATTTATCCTGCTCCTACAATCCAAGCTACAGTCAACTCAGTCTGCTTGTTATTCCATTGTGGAATTCCACCTTCTCTCTTGGTGCTATTGCCCAGCCAAATCTACACGCCTGGAATATTCTCTCTCCTAAATGTTACTTCTTGGAACCCCTCCCTACCACTTTTCAAAGCTCAGCTCAAGCGTCATGTCCTACAAAAACTCTAGTTGCTAATGGACACTTAAAATTAATGGGAATCCTAATGAACATCCTAAAAAAGTTAGAATTTAATGGGCATTTGAGAATCGATGTGTTTTTACTTATCTATGTACGTGTTGTATAATCCAGTAGAATGTAAATGCCTTGTTGACAGAGACTTTTTATTTTTATCCCCAGATCCTAGAAAAAAAAAAAGAGGGGTTTTATACCTGCTAGACATTCAATAAATGTGTGTTGAACCGACTGAATGATATCTGATGCTTCTTCCAACTTTGAGATTCTGTTATTCCATGACAATGTAAAATGTCTCCCAAAGGTTATTGTAAAGGCTATACTTCTGGTCCCCTGCAGAACTATTTCAAGGATCTTAAAGACAGATAGCCAGAATCCAGTATATGCCATATTTAAGGATTCCTCTAAGAAAGACAGCTTTTGTTTCCCTCAAGTTTTATGTTTTATGAATGAACCAGAAGAAGACCATAGACATAGAGCAACCAATAATGGGGATACCTTGAACACATTCAAATATTTTCATTAGTGATATATCTAAAAGATATCATTACTTTCTGTTACGTCAGTAATACATTGTCCAAATATGTGTTGATTAACACTGAATCAATAAGGTCAGCATGTCCTGAAGCAGGAAGTCTGATAGAGTTTACGGCCAATGGCATCTAAAACTACCTGTCAAACTGTAGGTCTGGAACTTCACGATAATGTTGAAATTTTGATGTGGCTTGCACGTCAACGATTAATGTCTTTTTCTCCTAATTTTATATCCCTTTAAAAGCAACATGAATGTCTTATTCACTAATGATGATGCTTTGTTCATTGGAACAACCTTAAGTACACTAATTAATTTCCTTGGGCTATAGTTTCCTCGCATGTAAAATGACGGAAGTGAACCAGTTGGCTTCAGAGGTCCCAGATAACTTTAGACCTTGGTGTTGATATCTGTATTGATATGAAGAAGACCTTCAGAAGCTGACTATTAGAAGACATAATAATACCTAAAAAATTAGTCAAAATGAAGCATGTAGGATAAACTGAGGAAAACGAGCAGAATTATAGCTTAAAAGGATGTTAAATAGCTAGGTCATGCCAACTAAGAAGAGTTAAGGACAAACACATCTGGCATACAGCAGTGAGGTAAGATATGGCCAAGAGAGTTTGTTTAGAAGGCTGACCTACAAGTAGAGGGATAAGTTCTGAAACTAGAGGTTGGAGTCAATCATTACTCAGTAAGTATTTATTGGGATTCTGCTTTGTGGCTAGTAAGAGGTCCCATACAAGATATTTGTACATGCTTGATAACATTCAAAAATAAGGTCCAAAAAAAGGTTCCTTTGTCTAATAGTAGTCGGTATGGGTTGACATCGTTGAGGCCTGATTTATAATTATTCCTTGGACACTTATTAGTTGTTAGGCCCCAGGTAGGTCAATTAGGCTCCCTCAGCTTCAATTTTCTCATCTATAAAGTAGGACAGACAATACCTACAGCACTTATATGCTATCAGGATAAATAAATAATATAGATAGGATACTTTGTAAACCTTTAAGCACTGTACAAATGTCAATTTATCTCTGCCTCTCCCCAACCAAGGCTTCAAAACTACACTGCAATACATTCCATTTGACTTACCATACACACAAAAATACCTGCATGATATGCAAACTAGAATTTTTTGTCATTAAAATTATTTGCCGTTAGAATAATGGTATATTTAAAAAAAACATTTTTGTTGCATTTTACTTCTTGCTGTGTGCTGGGTATCTGCTTAAAATGTCAATCTCTAGTCACAGTTCTATGACGTAAAAGTCAAAAATAACCATCACCTGTGTAAAAGGTGAAAGGGGTAGTTACTCTTCTCCATCATCACTCATTTAAGCATTAGGAAGTGTAGCATAGTTACTTTTATAGCAAGCAGAAAAGTACTTAGGGATAAGAAATGGCAAGTCCTTCAGAAGCATGTGGCCTTTCCTATCTTGATACATGTTCACTGATCAATTATCTACAAAGATGCATAATCTGTAGGCTCAAAGAAGAGCTAGAATTAATGCACTGCCTCCTCCCACTCCTTCCTCCTTTCTGCACAGACCTACAGGAGGGAATGACTTCTTAGGTAAATGAAACATTTGAATATTTCAAGGATTTTATAGTGAAGCCTGACATCCAGTGGTATGAAAGAATATTACAGAATAGTTTGAATGAGAAGATTTCAAAATGTGATTGGTATATTTGTTTACCAATTTTCCACATATTTTTCAAATATACTTTTCTAGCATCTTGTCACACTAGCAAGGATACCAATTAATACATGAACCATCTTCATTGTAGAAACTATGTTTTATTCACAAATAAGTTTAAAACTCAGTTGAATATATCTCTATAAATAACAATAAAACATACAGGAGCCTTATTTTTAAGGTAACCTTATGGTCTTTGTTATGGAGCTGCCTTATAAATGAAACTTCCTATAATAAGGTTGTTTTTGTTACTTTGGTAACAAATCAGATGTGTTTCTTGTGGAAGAGAGAACTGCCTTGTGAAAATTTGCTTAACAGGTGGATAGCAAGATTTAACAAGGTTTGCAGGATGCAAAACGGAATGCTATCTCCGTTACTCACCTTCCTAAGTCAAAATATGGAGGACAAATGAGTTCTGGTATTGGAAACAGGACAAAGAAGAATTAATTTATCCATTCTTCACATGCTAGATAAAGGATCTCATATTTGTAAAGAAACTTTGATAGGTCCTCCAAAGTCATAGTGGCAAAGCTATTGATGCTGGGGTTACGTATTCAACAGACGACAAAGACCATGTGAGGCCCTGAAAGAGTAAACAAAATCATGGCACTGTCCTCCAAGGGATTGAGGACATTAGATGCCACATGTGTTCTCATGCATTTAGAACATTGAAAGGATATTATATGTCTAAATTCATAGGACTGTAGACCTAAAATTGGAAATGCCCTCAGAGGCCATCATATTCAATCTCCTCTTTTTATTTTTAAGGTGAGGAAACTAAGGCACAGAAAGTTTATTGATTTTCCTGATTGAACACAGCTAATAAGTATCTGAGGAAGAATATGAACCCAGTTCCTTCTGACTCTAAGTCTAGGGCTCAATCCACTACTTCACACTGCTTCTTAATTCTTTTTTCTTGACACTTCATGCTACTGAGACACAGAAAAGCTGTAAATCGTTAGTCTTTCTGGAGAAAGCCAAAATTGGCTTGTTGTAAATATACATACACATATATAGATGTGTCTTGTATTCATATGTATATATATATTCACATATTTGTATCTGTCTCTTTGTCTCTTTATCTGTATATGTGTGTATACACACACAAGCATATATACACACATATATACATACATCCTCAAACTCAAGGATTTACTTCTTTCCATAATCAGATATTTCATCATGATTCTTTTAAATACTTCTCCAGTTTAAAACTTCCTTGGCCTTATTTTTCAGTGATGCTTGTTAGGAGTAATATATTATTCCTAAATGAAAAACACGTCATCTGCATCTCTCTTGGATTTCAAGAGAATTTGAAATCTTCCCATTAGATAAAGGATTTCATCCAGCATTGAGATGATTACAAAGGAGTTTTCTTCTAGACATGCTTAATTCTATTATCAGTGGACAAGGACTCATAATACACAGCGTTGGGGCACTGAAAAAAAAAAGCAGGTTCAGTAGGAAGAACTTGTGGAGAACAGTGCCATCTTGTGGCATTGAAGTTTATGCATTGAAGCTATCAGAGAATCACAAATGCAGGTAATGTTTTCATCACTGCTCCTAATTGAAGGTGGGCAACTAAGATGATGAATATTGAGTCCATGTCATATGAGAATTAGTTGAATGAACTAGGCACGTTTAGCCAGGACGAGAGAAAATTCAAGAGGACGTGATAGCTGTCATTGGGTCATTTGGAGGAGAAATTAGACTTGTTACTGATTAGCCTGATGGGGAAGAGCCAGGAGCAGAACCAAAGTGGGTTATCTTGAGAGGTGATGGATTTTTCCTCCTTAGAGGTCTTTTTTTTTTTCAGATACATTGTAGTGAGATTTCTTCTGTGGTTAGATTGGACCAGGTGGTCACTAAGCTTCCTTCCAGCTCTGAGGTTCTGTGAAGGCAAGGGCTTCGCAAGAGAAGAGCAGATTTGGGAAATGAAGAAATGGTAATGAAGACAATGTTCAAAAAGGGAATTTGTATTTTTGGACTACAGTTTAAAAAGAAATGACAGGGTCTTGGTCAGGGATATAGTGCATGTAAAGGGGCTTGTAAATTTTGTTAAAACCTTGAATATTGAATCAAACGACTTTAAACAGAAAAGGTAGAAGAGAGAGTAAAAATGTAGCTGTGCTGTGTGATATCTAACCTGGAGGTTTATTACACAAATCATTCTCGTTCCCCCACAGTACAGTCCAGCCAAAATGGCCTTCTTGCATTTTCTTATATACAACATTCTATCTCCCATCTTACTGTCTTTGTACGAGTTATCTCCCATGCATGCCTGGAATGCCCTTCTTCCTTCTTTCTAAGTCTTAGAATTCTAGTTAACTTCAAACTCTTGCATGAAGTCTTTCCAATTTTCTCTCCAGTTCCTAGTGCCTTCCCCAAAAAATTACATTGTATTATTTTGAATAAACCTTGCATGTCTCTTCTATGTGTCTGAGGCAGGATTTGAGTCCTGACTCTGAAGCCAGCTTTCTATCCAGTATTTTCCTTCTTTGGTTCACATGTGCCAGGATTCTGCATTTCTAGATACTGGAAATTCTCTCCTTCCTCCTGGCTGACCTTCTCATCTTAGCTATTTTCTGGAAACTTCCATACCTGATGCTTGGTCTCCTTATTTGTTTAGTAATGTTTTATGTAATATCAGAGATGAAAAACCAACAGATGCACTTGAATGAGATACTACCTCATCCCTGTAAAACCAGTAATCTGTGGTTACCTCAGTGAGCCTCCCTGGTGTGGCAACAACCAGTAGAATTGGGATCCAGGCATTCAGTATTGATTAGAAGTGAAAAAAGCTCAGTAGAACTGGTTGTGTTAAGCCCAAAGGTGGTCTCTCTGAAGTACTATCACTAAACATGACTACCTTCCTTCTCCTTCTGTGGTCCAAAGACCAGTCTTTTGAGTATTCTTGTGTTCACTCTGACACACACACACATGTGTGTATACATATGTATACACATATACAACATACTATGTTACATATAATTAATATATGTGTATATATAATATTATGATATGTATCTCCTCCAAATCTTGAACATATCTTCCTTTCATAATGTCACAGAAGTCTTGAAGACTAAATTCAATACTTCCCCTCTTTTCCAGCCATTTTTTTTCAGGATTATAAGAGTATTGGATGGGGAAGAATATCTTCCACTTCCCTTGAAACCCTTACATTGAACTTTTACTTCCTTTTTTGTCTGTCTTTATTTCGATGCACAGTTTTCTAGCATCAAGCACTGTAGCCATTACCATGTGAAACCTGTTTTTCTTTGAACTGTAGGCATCCCCAAAGCTCTAAGTATGACTTGTTTAATTAAGATAAGACCTCAGCATAGGCTTGGTTTGTAATATTTATATCTTTGATATTTTAATACTCAATCTGAATATTTTTAAAATTACTTTCTTGTAAGTAAAATTCTATTAGATTGTATATTTAAAATGTTAATATTTTTCATTGATGTACCTTTGAGACTAGTTTCAATTTTAAATGTATAGCATTCTCAGTCAAAAAAGAATGAATGAATGAATAACAAAGCACTTATTAAATGCTTACTCTATGCCAGGCACTATGCTTAGCATTGGTAATTAAAAAACAACAACAACAACAACTAAACAAAACATTTCTGACCCTCAAATAGTTTATATTCCATAGCAGAAGAAAACTTCTAAAAGGGAACTAGAGGTGAAAAAATTGAGTTTGACACTGGAGGCTATGAGCAATGGTTACGTGAATTGGAGATGGTTGAAAAATATGTAGTGGGCCTGCACTGGGCTGGATAAGAAAGCTCACCAATAAGAGCTCAGGACCTGAAGGTAAGGAATCTTAGTTCTAGAAGTTGGAGAAGGCCAGGATACAGTTGCTATGGCTTGGAGAGGAACAGGAAGCTCAAACAAAGAAGGATTAAGTTAACTATTCCAGAAAAGAATCATATATGTTTAGATCTTGAAAAGGATCTCAGAGATCATTTAGTCCAAATCTTATATTTTACAGATATAGTGAATATCATTCATCACTAGAAGATCCTCTGGCTATAAATGAACCTACCTATCCCTCCCTGAAACAGTCTTAGGAAAACTAGTGCCACTCATCCCTCAACTTTGCTCCTCATTGTTCTTTTATCTTTGATTAGTTGGAAGTATGTGTTTTTGTTTCCTCTAATCAAATAACAGAACTACTGTTTAGCTACTGTCATTCCATTCTGAACTTTGTTTATTGCTCGCTAATAAGCATTTATCAAGGTGAATGATTTATAAAATATCTAATTGGATTAGTGAAAGGTGGTAAAAGTGAAAGAATTACTCTCAAGGAATATAAAGATTGGACATTCCATTTATCTCCTGATTCACTCCCTCCTTTTCTGGTCTGCACTGCATCTCTCTGTTTCTGTCACTTTCTGTCCCTTGTCTCTTTGTGTGTGTGTGTGTGTGTGTGTGTGTGTGTGTGTGTGTGTGTGTCCTCTTTTCTACATAGAATATTGGGTTTCAGGTATCAATGACCACAAATTTCCCTTTTAGGCTATATGCCAGCACATGTCTCTCATAGCCATGCGCTTCTGATGTAAGATGTGATTGCTGATATGAGTGAAGGGAGAAATCCCTTCCTACAACCTGCTTGTACTCCAAACTTTGCTTTGAAGCACTCTTAAGAATGGGTTATTTCAACTAGAATGCAGTGGGTTGTTCAGCTCCCCCATTTAAAAGCTACCAATCTCTCCTATTTGCCTATGTAAGTGATTACACAGAGGAAAAAAAAAACTGAGATAATTGAAACTGCTAATTAATGGAGGTTCCCATTCTTCTTTTTACTCATTGTCCTTGCTACCCTAGAATTACTGCTTGGTCCACTCTTTGATGATATGATATCACAACTAGACATGCAGGTGGCTAAGACTTTATCTTTTTTTAACTTCTGGTTTGGAAATTACACATTCATTTCCACATTCCTTTCTCACCATTTTCATGTTGGAGGAATAATTTACCTTTTATTTACAATTATCTTGAATTACTTTAGTTTTTCATTTATGTAGTGTAGCAGAGACACCTGCTGGTCACTGAGGTTAATTCCCCCAAACACAAATAAAGACAAACATGTTATGTTAAGTCTCACTTCTGGGAATAGATAACAGGAGATGATAAATGTGACCACAGATTTTCACAATGTTTTCTGACAACCTAGCCCAGAAAAAAAATGCTATTTTAGCAGTAGCTGTTCTCAAACTAGTTGGTCTCAGGACTCCTTCATACTCTAAAAATTATTGATGAGGAGTCAAGATGGCAGAGTTAAGACAGGTAATATAACATTTGCTTTAAACATTGGATTCTATTTTGTCATTACTATTTTCCAATTCATCCTGAAAGGAAGATATTAAGCCTCTTCACTTTTGCTACTACCAAATATAATTTATTTTTTATCTTCTTCATTAAAGGCAATAACTTCAAGTCAAGTCAACATTCCTTTATTAAGTTCTTATTTTGTGCCAGGCAGTAGTGTTATGGGCTAGGGTTACAAAGAAAAATTTTAAAAAAAGTCTCTGCTTGCCAAGGGCTTACATTCTATTAAGAAGCTTATAGTCTAATATTGTTATTATTATTACTCCCACAACTAGTAATAATGATGATGAGGATGATAATGATGATGATGGTGATGATGATAAGAACTTAATATGTACAAAGCAAAGTATGGTGTCAGAGGGATAGACTTGCTCCTTCTCCTTAAGGGCTTTGTAGCTGTTCATATCTTTTTATTTTATTTTCTTCATTGTGTTTAGACCTGTGATTTAATTGATATTGAGAAATCCCATGAGAAAACTCTTTCTACTAATGAAGATTAGCAATTATGATCTGAATTCTGACTGAAACTTCAAGTCTTAGATATTGCTGTGAGAACTGAGAATTTAAGTCACTTGTTCAGGTTCATACAGCTAGCATGTATCAAAGGCAAGTCTTGAATTCAGGGCTTCTTGAATCCTAGGCCAACTCATATATCATCAATGAGAATGAATAGCTGACACCAGTGTGTTTCTAATAGAAAAGTTTCTCACAATTCTTCACATTCAAGTCAATTAAAAAAAAAAAACTGGACATTTATTGTGCTCTTACTTTGGGCCGTCAGTATTATAGATACCACCTCCTAGTGCAATGTCAATAAGGGTGCGTTTGATTCTTTTTAATCATAAATCAGCCTTATCAAGTTTAGTATAAACATGGACATAAATGTAAATGGAAATTTCAGGGGTTTATTCAGCTGCTGGCATCTCATTACCATCTTCATCATTCCCTTCCCCTCCAAATGATTTCTTGCAAAAGAAGGTGTTGATTTCATTTGCTTAGGAAGTAAACAATCACAGTAGAGGAAAGTTTGAGAATCTGACATAATAAGATTAACACCTTGGACTTATATAAATATTCAGCTGCCATCAAGAACAAAAACATGGAAATGGTGAGGATAAGATAACGTGGCTTAGTGTGGATAGGCACATAGACATATGGATTTTGTATGCTGGAATTCAAACATATCCACGACTTCTGGCTCTCAGCCTCCATGGGGTACAATAAAATGAAAACTGATAAGTCAGGTCTTTTTCAGGGAGGAATGGCTCCTAAAAATTATTGGAAGTTATTTTGTTACAAAGATGAAACATGATTATTATTATCCATAGTTGTAACATTTAGGAAATAATATCCTATTCTTATATAGTACTTTGCACAGAGATTTCATACACATTTTATCAGATGAGACAGAGATAAATAAATAAATTAATAGATAAAGTAATTAATTAATAAAAAAAGCTCACAAGTTGGAGCTTACAAAGAATTTTCCTCGCAGTCAGACCTTGAGGGTAGTCAGATATTACCTTTCCCAAGGATTATCCTTGGGGTAGGTAATGTATCTATATATGTTTGTTTGTTTTTTTGAAATAACCTCACCTCATTTCAGTCTCAACTAGGTAAGAATTTGTCTTAATTAACCATAGGCTTTAAATTGCATGTCTAAAGTCCTTTGGAATAGAGTGTTGTATAAGAATAGTGTTACAAAAGGCCAAGGAAATTTGGCCATATTTCTGGGTTCATCAATAAATTATCAACTAAGTTGAGAAGGAAATCATACCAGAAATTGGAGTGATTATGGAATTCTATTTAAATCTCCTTAGAAAAAAAAAAAACTATTTGGAGTAGGGGTTGGGTGGGGTATGGAAATAATGAAGGAAAATCCTTGCTTCTGGCTTCTTCCCAGCTCTGTTTCCCCAAATCCCTTTTTGGCTGGAGGAGGAATTTATGATCTTCAAAAAGTTTGGAGTATTTTAGGCTTCCCGTCCTTTCACTAGCATCCTAAAAATATCCCTAGATTAGCCACTAATAATGAGAGCTTTGGCAGTTAAGGACAAACTAAACTGTAGATTTACTATGCTTAAATGAAACTTTTTGAACAACCCATAAATAGCAGGAAAAAAAGAAGACTCCAAGTACCCATGAGTGAATTAACCATTTGTCACATGTGCTCACTAAGCTTGAGCCCACTTTTCCTGGACTTTTTATGTGCTTGAGGAAGAGAGTGTCGGAATTTAGGGGAGATATTCTATACCAAATGTCTGTATTATTCCAACTTGGGAAATAATACTCTCTAAAAGGCTACTTAAGTAAATTTATTCAGTTCTTCCACTGACTTTCTTGAGTATCCTGTTTGAGCAGTGTGAAAGCAATGTGGCAAAGTAACAAGAGGGCTGAATTTAGAGTTAAAGTCCTGGGTTTGACTCTAGGTTCTGTGATTTGATACAGCTAGAATCTTGGGTAAATTTGCTTAACCTATCTGGGCCTCGGTTTCCTCACATTAAATTAAAAATTAAAAAATGAGGCCTTGGATTAGATAATAATAAATATCTTGCAAGGAGAGACAGCAAGGCATAGTGAATGAAGAGTATCTGAGAGTCTAGGTGACTTGGGTTCATGTCCCAACTCTGGTTGTATTACCTCTCTAATACTCTAGTAGTATAAGTTTCAGGACAGCTGTTGATCTGCATTGAGAGCAGAAGTTTTCAGGTTTGGACCAAAAAAAAAAGAAGAATTGAAAACATAATCATAATTGCATAGAACTTCTATTGTTTCCTATTTCAGCACAAATTTTTCACTTCATCATTCTCCTGGCTCCCCTACCTTCCCCCCACCCCCTGCCCTAGTGAGATGTGCAACATGCATGCGACAGGCAATGTGCAAGCTTTTCCAGATATTTCCTACACCCTAGAAAAATGAAAAAAAAAAATGGGTTGACACACAGACCATCCAGTATAGTCCATTAGAATGCAAGCTTTTTTAAGGCAGGGGAATATACTAATTTTGCTCTTTAAGTCTCCACTGCCCAACACACAGTAGGTACTTAATAAATATTTTTGAAATATAAAATTGAACTGTAGTACCGGTAAAAAGGGGACAGAGTAGCAAAAACAACTCCAGAAAATCAATGACCCCCAAACTATAAAATCACTTCTCTTCATTTTCTTGCTGACTGAGAAGATACTTGTGTTAGTACTTTATCAACTTTATCAAAACCAGGAATTGGGACCTAGCCAGAGACCTGCTAACCATGGCATGATTTTCAATCCTACTATCCCCATTAGGAGATTCTTTCTTAGTCTGCCAAATAGTTACTCTGTTTCTTGGGAATGTTTCTTAGAGCTGGCTGTCTTCTCTTGATGTGTATCTGCAGGGATTTGGGCTGTCCTTGTACTTTCAAGGCTCAGAAGAGCAACTTTCATCATTTTTTTTCCCTCCCAGACAACTCATCAGAGGCTGGTTATATCCAGAGCTACTCAATTGCTTTGGCTTCTCTTCTCAAAGCATACTGTCTCATTTTCTGGCAGTTGAGTTGTGACTAGTGAGAGAGCATCAAAAGATTATTTCAAGACATCAATGCTCGGTAATATTGGAGGCTTTTTACTGTTTATACCTCATAATCTTGTGGAAATAGTGGGCTGCCATGTCTCAGATACAGATTTTTCACTAGTAGAAGGGCAAAGGCATGTCACAAAAACCTGCTATTTGACCTTCTAAGTAGGCAATGCCATGAGACTCTGAAAAATTAAACAAAAAGGTGGGGGTAGCAGATGGTCAAGAATGGAGGGCCAAGGTGAGTGTAGAGTAAGAACTCTATGCTCAGATAACAGTTAATCTAGTTATTTTCAGTCATAGGATCACAGATTGAAAACTAGGAGGGACCTTCAGGGCCAATCAATTAAGCATTTATGGAATGCTTACTGTCCATACAACTCCCTGTTAGCCTTTATTGGTGCTGTAGCAGATGTATTATCTATTATATGACTTTCTCAACAAGATTATAGTCTATTGCGGGAGACTAAAAGACTAAACCACATGAAAGAATAGGAATATTATAAGATAGAATAGAATCAACTTCATAGCCATCAACTAACACTAATGTATGGCATTGTCTTGGGAAATGGGAAGGGGTACCTCTGACTCGCCTACCCGATACCTCCATCACTATATCTCCACACAAACAGCCATTCTCAGTTTAGTTGTTATTGGGTCCCTGGCATAGATTGCCTTTCCTTCCCCAAACCTCCAGCCCTCCAACCAAGGAATCATCATATCAGTTCTCTTGCTTAGTGACTACTCTGGTGAGCCCTTCAGTCATTTCTCCTTCTCAACTGTTTTCTGAAAAAAGTGAAAAAAATTATGTGGCCCTTATCAAGCGCTAATCTGCTTGCAATAGATTCTAATAGCAGGAAAGAAATAATCATTTACATGATGTCAGGCATCCTGTGAAGTGTTTTACAACTATTAGCTCATTTGATCCTCATAACAACCTTGTAAACTAAGTGCTGTTATCACCATTTTTACAACTGAGGAAACTGAGGAAGACATGGATTAAATGACTTGCTTAGGATCACACAGTTAGTATCTGAAGCCGTATTTGAACTCACTTCTTTCTGACACCAAACCCAGTGTTCTAGCTACTACTCTGCTTAGCTTCTGTTATTATTGTGTCCAACTCTTTGTACCCCATTTGGGGTTTTCTTGGCAAGGATACTGGAGTCATTTGTCATTTCTTCCTCTAGCTCATTTTATAGATGAGGAAACTGAGACAAACAGGGTTAAGTGACTTTTTCAGTTAATTCAGTTAATAAACAGAATTTTCTTTCAGAAGCCAGGGTCACACACCTAATAAGTGTGTGAGGCCAGATTTAAACTCAGGAAGATGAGTCTTCTTGACTACAGGCCCAGCACTCTAACCACTGTGCCACCTAGCCTATCTTCTAAAAGACTCCAAAAAAAAAGACAGGGTTCACTGTGAGCAAGAATAGTCAGCATTCAAGGAGTTACAAATGAATATAAGCCTTGAGGGATGAAAAAGCTTAAGGGTTGGGTTGGTCATGGGGTCTTGAAGAGTATTTCAGCCCAGACTCCCAAGATTGTACATTGCTCTTGGGATAGAGTAATAAGGGAAATGGGACAATTGTTGGTTAAAAAAAAAAGGAGCATCTGAAGTGAACTCTAACAGTAACAATATTTCTGTGGGCTAGAATTATTGACCATTCATTTAAAATAGGTTCATGTTATCACAAGCATAGAGCTGAAAGGGGCCTTTGAGACTGAACTAGAGTCCATCTTCCTCATTTTTTACTAAGGAGGAAACTGAGGTCCAGAGAGGGAAAATTCATTACTTAGGTTCACATAACTAGAAATTTGTCAGAGCAGGAATTTGATGCCAGGTCCTCTGACTCAGAATCCAAAATTATTTCCACCACATTGTGGTGCCCCATCTCAAAGCACATAATTCACATTCCCAGATTATCTTAGATGTTGGGCAAATATGGGCATTAAAGAATGTTTGATTCCTGATGGGCTCTTTGTTGTTTTCATTGCATTCCTCTATTCACTTCTGCAAAAGTTGTTGGCCTGAATTTACATCTCAAAGTCACTTTAATTAATATTTTTCCCTTTGGTGTTTCAGCTCATTTGTATTTCCAGGGCAATGTATGCCATCTGTTCTTCTTTCATTTATATCTAAGGCATCAGAATTCTGCTTTGTCAGAATCACTGTGTTTGATGTTAACGCGAACTTTTGTTCCTTGCTCATTAGTACTTTTCAACTAAGGCAGTGGGTTGTTTTTATTTTATTTTTGACAAACATAAATGAAATCAAAGTTTTTTTTTAGAAAGTTCTTTCTAGCTCTCCCAACCTTCCAGAATCATCAAGGTTTCAGTCTCAGCAAACTTACTCTTCCTTCATTCTTTATTTATAAGAGGTCTGTGAAAACATTACACATATTTTTTAAGTATTCACATAAGGCCTTAACACAAAGATTTCCATTTGTTAGCCAGTCATAGTTCTCTGAATCCTAGATTTTAAATTGAGCATGGAAATTTGGTCAAATTTTGAGTCTTTTTTTAAAAAAATTGCACACCCTTTGCATGTCCTTGGACAAATTATATTGCTTACATGAGCCTCAATTTTCTCATCTATAAATGTAGATAATACCATATACAGAAGACCTATCTCAATAGATTGTCCTAAAGACCAAATGAGATAATGTTTCTAAAAGTGATTAACAACCCAAATAAAGTCAAGCATCATTATTACCTTCTGAATTCCTAAATGATCAAATATTTAGGCCCAAAGAAACTAATTATCATTCCAAACTAAAAACATATTTGCATATGTCTCTGTGTATGCATTGGGTAGGTTAGATTGGTCTAGGATAGAGGGGCCAATTAGATATCTCAAAAGTACACAGGCAAATTGGAAAGGAAGCATTGTAAAATAATTCAGTTCCCTGGGAGGACTACTAAAACCTTATGCCAGCTAGCTGAGAACTATTTATATGTTTGGGATATGTTGATAAAGAGCAAGTAAACAAGAAAAGCCAGAGTTAAGAGATAAGGCTGAATCCAAGTCCCACATTATCTTACTTAATCTGCATTTTAATGTATGTAAATAGTATCAGCATTTAGGTTTTCTCTTCATCCAATGAGATTATTATTCCCTCCATAGAGCAAATGAATTAATAATTAGTTGATGAAATTATGCAATGGGGCAGGCATGCCCAGTTCTTTGGGTATTAGCTGGGAAAGACCACATTGGCATCTGGGAGTGGGGCTGCAATCACACTTTAATAAGGCACACAGGGAGTCTGGGCAAACAACATAGAAGGTGCAGAGGCAGACTGTAGAAAGGGGTACAGAGGCAGATAGTATAAGGATGAGTGATGGGTGGTAAAGGAAGGCAGACAGTGTGAGGAAGAGGATAGGGAGGGGATGAGTCACTTATATAACCACAGATTGGATTTGGGAGCACTTGCTTAAAGAAATTAATTCAGATTATTCACTGGGAGGTCAAATATTGAAGCTGAAGCTTAAATACTTTAGCCACATAATGAGAAGACAGGAGTCATTGGAAAAGCCCTAGATGTTGGGAAAGATTGAAAGCAAAAGGAAAAGGGGATAGGAGAGGATGAGATGGATAGACAGTGTTATGGAAACAAAAAAGAAAATCACATGAACTTGCACAGACTTTGAGAGACAATGGAGGATAGAAGGGCCTGGCACACTATTGTCCATGGAGTTAAGAAGAGTCAGACAAGACTGAATGAATGAATAACAACTTAAGATTATGTTTACATATCTAGTCACTGCTTTTGGCCTTTCTTACATGTATTTCTATGGTAGAGAATTTCTAATATTTTCTAACATTTATATATCACTTTGTTTTGTAGCTATTTACATATATTTTTGTAATTCTCACAACAATTTTATGAAATACGTGTTATGATTATTCCCACTTTAAAAATAAGGGAAACTGAGGCACAGAAAGGTTAAGTGGATTATACAGGACCATCTAGTTAGTAAGTATCTGAAGTGGAATTTGTACTCAGCTCTATCTGTCCCAAAGTCACAGACTTTATCTACTATACTACCCTCCTGCTTCAAAATTATAAACACACAAATAGACCTGTAAGGTCAGCAACAAACTTTATAAATATTTTCTTGTTAGATATTATAGCCCTGTAGATAAATGTTCTTCATTTTAGATCAATCAGAAGGAAGGAAGGAAGGAAAGGAGAAAGTAAGGGAAGGAGGGATAAAGGAAGAAAGGAAAGAAAGGAAGGAAGAAATGAAGGAGGGAGAAAGGATGGAAGGAAGGAAAAGAGGGATGGAGTAAGGAAGGAATGCAGGGAAAGAAGAAAAGAGGAAGGAAAGAAATAAATGAAAGAAGAAGGTAGGGAAGGAAGAAGAAAGAAAGAAAGGAAGGGAAGAAAGGAGGAAAGAAGCATTTATAAATGCTTACTCTGGGCCAGGCATTATGCTAAACACTTTACAAATTTCTCATTTCATCCTCACAATAATCTTGGAAGGTAGGTTTTGTTATCCCATGAGGAAACTGAGGAAAAGAGACACTAAGTGCCTTGCCTAGGATTACATAGCTAGTAAAGGTCTATCTGTATTTGAATTGTGGTGTTCTTGAAAAGTTAAAAAGATCCAGAAAGAACTATCTTTCGAGAAGGCATGAACATTAAACCTGACAACACTACATTATTTTATGTGCCTTTTCTCATTCCAATCAAATTATATTGCTAACCAATTTTCAAATATTATTGTTTTCTTCCATTTTTGTGCATTGGCTCAGAAATACCCAGTGCCTAGACTGGACTCCAGGTCCTACTTCACCTATTGAGATATTTCTATTCCTTCAAGACCAAGTGTGGGTAGTAGACACAGATGGCACTTGTATCTAATTTATACATGACAGAAATCTGGGAGAGATAGCACCATGCTGGATGACAGAGTCAGTATCCAAAAAAAAAAAATGTCAACAGGTTAAAATGATAGGCTGAATCTAAGAAGATCAAATTTAATAGAGTCCTGTACTCATTTCAAAAAATCAACTTCAAAAGCAAAAAATAAGAGAGGTACGCTTAGACAAGTTGTGGGAAAAAAAAGATCTGAGAGTTTTAGAATGAAGAGTGAGTTGATAGTAGTGAACAGTGACATGGTAGCAAGATTGTGCTGGAGCTAGCAAGCTTAAGCTGTTTCTTAAATTATCAACAGTGAGTATTGACACATCAGAAATGAATAAATGCTATTCATCAGGGCTTGGTGTGTTTATTTGCTAATTGTCTCCCATCTGTTGGCAGACTAAAGCCTGGAGGACCAAATATTGCTACCTGTTTTTGTACATTTAAAGATTTTTATTGTATTTAAAAATGTAAAAATCATTATTAGCACATGTACTGGACAAAATGAAGAAGAGTGGGGCCCTAGGGCCACAGTTTACTTATGCCTGGTCTAGACTTAAGAAAATGATAGAGAAAATATTTAAAATTAAGAATAAGCTTAAATTTATTGAGCCTTTTCAGAGAGTAGATTATTAAACTTTTATCAGAACAAGTCTTACTAGGAGATACAAAAAAAAGCTAATAGACATCACTAGTCTATTCCAGCTTGGACGGAATAATCTGGAGTAGTATATTCAGTTGTGGATACTATAATTTAATAAATTGACAAACTGGAAAGTATTCCAAGGATCATGACCAGAATGCTGAGAAATCTTAGGATCAGATTATAAATTAAATTCCCTTGCAAAAACTGGCAACCTTAAGTCTGGACAATTAAAGACTAAAGAGGGAATATGGTGACTGTCTCTAAGTATGAGATAATATGTGTAAGGTGTTTTGTAAAACTTAAAGCACTATATAAATTTTAGCCTTTTTTAAAAATTAAAAAGCAGACATACATTACAGGTGCTGGACTGATGCATGGGAATTGCATTATAAATGTTGATGTTCCCCCAAACCCACTAATCTCCCAGTTCCTTTATTTCCTCAGTTCCTATATTCTAGCTCAGTCAGACACAAGGTGATTATAACCTAGTTCATGCGTTCACCCACAAGTGATCATTTCCAACGAGGGAGGGTAAAAACCTTCTACATTCCTCTCTCTGATCATAACTTCCCATCATTCAATCTCTCCCTTTTATATAGTCTTCCTACATCTATTTTTTCTTTATCATGATGTCCAATAATTCTACCATTCAGTACTTTCTCAAGGTGTTACCTAGGCTCTGAGTTTAATTTTGTTTCCTCAGGATCTCAACCCTCTAATTAACCATATTGTTCTCTACTCTCAAAACTTTCTCCCTTATCTCATCATTATTCATCCTTTGGAAGACGTAAACCCTGGATTACTCTTATTATTTTTTTTTGCCTTTTTTCTTTTTGTGTTTATTTAGTATTTTATTTTTCACCAGCTATTTGTAAAAACAATTTTTAACATTTAAAAACTTTGAATTCTAAATTCTCTCCCTTGCTCCCTTCCCACCCACCCCACTTCATTGAGAAGGCAAGCAATTTGATATAGGTTATGCATGTGCAGTCATGCAAAGCATGTTCATAATAGTCATGTTGTGAAAGAAAACATAAAAAAAAACAAAACAAGAAAAATAAAGATTTTTTAAAAAAATATACTTCATTATGTATTTAGACACCATCATTTCCTTCTCTGGGGATGGAGAACATTTTTCATCATAAATCCTTCAGAGTTGATTTGGATTGTTGTATTGCTGAGAATAGCTAAGTAATTCACAACCAGTCATCTTACAATATTGCTGTTGCTTTGTAGACAGTACATTTCACTTTGCATCAGACCATGCAAGTCTTTCAAGGTTTTTCTGAGAGCATCCTGCTCATCATTTCTTATAGAACAATAGTATTCCATCACAATCACATACCACACCTTGTTCAGCCATGCCCCAATTGATGGGCATCCCCTCACTTTCCAATTCTTTACCCACAGAAAAGAGCTGCTATAAATATTTTTGTACATATAGGTACTTTTTCTTTTTTTATCTCTTTTGGGATATAGATCTAGCAGTGGTATTACTAGGTCAAAGGGTATGGCTGGTTTTATAGTCCTTTGGGCATAGTTCCAAATTGTTCTACAGAATGGTTGAATTAGTTCACAACTCCACCAATACTGTATTAATACCCCATTTTTCCCATATCCTCTCCAACATTTGTTATTTAAATTTTCTGTTCTATTAGACACTCTAATAGGTATGAGGTAGTACCTCAGAAATGTTTTAATCTGCATTTCTTAAATCAATAGTGAGTTAGAATACCCTTTCATATGGCTGTAGATAGTTTTGATTACTTCATCTGAAAACTGATTACATCTTTTAATCATTTATCAACTGGGGAATGGCTCTTATTTTCATAAATTTGACTCAGTTCTCTTTATCTTTGAGAAATGAGGACTTTATCAGAGAAACTAGCTTCAACATTTTTTTTCACAGCTACTAATGCTAACTGTATTTCCCTCCATTCTTCCACTTCCATTTATTCTATTCTCTTTCCTTTAACCTCGTACCTCCTGAAAACTGTTTTGCTTCTAATTACACCTTTCCCTAATCTACCATCCCTTCTATAACATTCCTTAACAAGCTCCCTTTTCTAATCTCCTTCCCCTCCTACTTTCCTGTAGGGTAAGACAGATTTCTATACCCAGTTGAATGTGTATGTTATTCCCTCTGTGAGCCAATTCTGATGAGAGTAAGATTCATTGACTTCCTTTCAATTCCTCCTTCTTCTCATCCATGTAAAAATATTTTTTCTTGCCTCTTTTATGTGAGATAATTTACCCCATTCTACCTCTCCCTTTCTCTTTCTCCCAGTGCATTCCTATCTCACCCCTTAATTTTATTTTTTTAGATTATCATCCTTTCATATTGAACTCATACCTGTACCATCTGTCTGCATATACTCCTAACAACCCTAAAAATGAAAAAATTCTTGAGTTACAAATATCATCTTTCCATGTAGGAATGTAAACAGTTTAACCTTCTTAAGTCCCATATGACTTCCCTTTTCTGTTTACTTTTTTATGCTTCTCTTGAGTCTTGTATTTGAAAGTCAAATTTTCTATTCACCTCTGGTCTTTTCATCAAGAATGCTTTAAAGTCCTCTATCTCATTGAAGTCCATTTTTCTCCCAAAGGATTATATTCAGTTTTGCTTGGTAGGTGATGCTTGGTTGTAATGCTAGCTCCTTTGTCCTTCAGAATTTCATATTCCAAGCCCTGCAGTCCCTTAATGTAGAAGCTGCTAAATCCTGTGTTATCCTGATTGTGTTTCCATAATACTTGAATTGTTTCTTTCTGGCTGCTTGCAATATTTTCTCCTTGATCTGGGAGCTCTGGAATTTGGCTATAATATTCCTGGGAGTTTTCATTTTGAGATCTCTTTCAGGAGGTGATCAATGGATTCTTTCAACTTCTATTTTACTCTCTGGTTCTAGAACATCAGGGCAGTTTTCCTTGATAATTTTCTTGGAAGATGATGTCTAGGATCTTTTTTTTTAATCATGGCTTTCAAGTATCCATTAATTCTTAAATCATCTTCCCTGGATCTATTTTCCTGGTCAGTTGTTTTTCCAATGAGATATTTCACATTGTCTTCTTCTTCTTTTTTTTTTTTTGCTTTATTTTATTGTTTCTTGATTTCTCATAAAGTCATTAGCTTCCATTTGTTCCATTCTAATTTTTAGGGAATTATTTTCTTCAGTGAACTTTTGGACCTCCTTTTCCATATGGCCAATTCTGCTTTTTAAGGCATTCTTCTCATCATTGTTTTTTTGGAACTCTTTTGCCATTTTGCCTAGTCTATTTTTAAGGTGCTATATTCTTCAGTATTTTTTTGTGTCTCCTTTACTAAGCTGTTGTCTCTTTACTCAGGATTTTTTTCATAACTCTCATTTCTCTTCTCAATTTTTTCTACACCTCTTATTAATTTTCAAAGTCTTTTTGAGCACTTCCATGGCCTGAGACCAGTTTATATTTTTCTTGGAGGTTTTGAATGTAGAAGCTTTGACTTTGTTATCTCCTTCTGAGTGAGTGTTTTGATCTTCATTGTCACCATATTAACTTTCTATAGTCAGAGTTTTTTTTTCCTGTTGTTTATTCAATTTCCCAGCCTATTAATTGACTTTTAATTGTTAAAGTAGGGCTCTCCTTTCAGGGTGGAGGGTGTAGTGTCCCAAGCTTCAGGGGTTTTGTAAAGTTATTTTCAGAGACACTTCTAGGGACCTGTAAATTTTCAGTTCTTCCAAGGTGGTATGATCTAAAGAGAGGTGTTTACTACTTTCCTAGCCTGTGCTTTGGTTTGTGAGCAACCACAAGCATACTTTTCTGCCCTGGAATTGTGAGGAGGGTTCCCCCCCACCCACCCCACTGTGGCTGCAAGCTCTGCTATGCTAGTGCTCCTCCTCACCCTGAGACTGCTATCCAGGACTGCACTCTGGATCCAAGTATGCAGAAAGCAACAGAGTCCTGCTCCAGTTCTAGCAAAAAGACCCTTGTAATCTCCTTCTGACCAATTTTTCAACCCCTTTATCATCTGTGGGCTGAAAACTCCAGAAGCAGCTGCTGCCACTGCACACAGCTGCTGATTCATTCACTCCTAAGGCCTGCTCCTCGTTTGCTGTGGCCAGAAGTGTGCTGGCATGGCCTGCACTGTACTGTGCTCCACTTTCACCAAGAGAGACAGACCCTTCCTGCTGAACTTCTAAGTTGTCTTTAGTGTCTACAGACTAAGAAGCCTGGAAATTGCCACTGCTGCAGGTGACTCTGTCACCCTCAGCCTACTTAAGGTTTACTGAGGTCTGGTCTATGTTGGGGCAGCCTGCACTGGACTGTGCTTTTTTCTCACCCTGGTGTAACAGGCCTTTGCTCCCAACTTTCCAAGTTGTCTTGGGCTGGAAATTTGTCTTATTCCACATTTTTGTTGGTTCTGCTGCTCTATAATTTGCTCAGAGTCATTTTTAAAAGGTATTTGGAGAGGTTAGTGGAAGGCTCAGGTGAGATTCTGCCTTTACTCTGCCATCTTGGCTTTGCCTTAGGGACCATAGATCCCTGGACTACTCTTAACAGCTTCTTCTCCTATCCTCAAGCTGTGAAGTGAAGTTACAAGTCAAGTAAAAGACTTGTCTTGGTCCACAAGAAATTTATTTAATCTAATATTAACTAAGTCCTCACCCTAGCAAGCAATCTTTTTTTTTAAATCTTCTTTACTTGATTCTATATCCCACTCTTTGCAGGCTTTATTACAAATTTTCTTGTTGACACTCAAACTTCCCATGCTTTACCCTCCCCTATTTCAGCTGAAGACTTCACCTCAGTTAATGAGAAAATAGAGACCATATGTTTAGAACTCTCTTGCCTCCCCACTCTTTAATAAGAATAATAATATTTAGAAAAAATGAATCCACATACATTTATTAAGCACTTAGTAGGTACCAAGCACTTACTCAGGTGGAAATGGGTTTGTCCTCTCCGGAGATCTTCAAATCAATGCTGAATGGCCATCAGCTTGTTGGCACGATGGATACAGCACTGGACCTGGAGTTAGGATAGACCTGAATTCAAATACAGCCTTAGACACTTGCTTAGTTGTATGACCTTAGGCAAGTCACTTAAACTCTATCTCAGTTTCTTTAACAGTAATATAAAAATTACATTGATTTCCTGGCTTGTTGTAAGGATGAGATAATATTTTAAATGCCTTAAAGTACTACATAAGTTCTTCTTTTATTATTATTATTCAGGTATGTTGCAAGTAGAATTCTTTATCAGGTATCAGTTGGATTGGACAATTTCTGAGGTCCCTTCTATATCTGAAAGTCTATAATTCTGTTAACTGATTTTCTGGTAACATCCTTGCTGAGTCATGGCTTGGACAGCACTTGAGTATAATACCTTTCCTATAGTAGTACATCAATAAATACCTATTGGATGAATAAGCCAAGTGAATGTATAGCAGTGACTTATTGAATTAGATAGCCACTGACCTTCACAAGTTTAGCATGCCCATCTTCTCAAAATTATGAAAACAAAGAACCGAAGTTTGCATTCTGATTCTCTAGAAAGCACTAGGTTTTCAGACATTGTTATAAATGGTAATTCCAGATATGATATCACTGCTTTTGGGACCCATGGTCTCTTTAAACATAGCCTATATTAGAAAATAAAAAGTAAATTATAACATGTAATAATCTGACAAACGGAGTATCTAGGATACTTCAGTTGGAATCAACATTAATATATTATATTGACATCTCCACATTTGGCTGTTTTACCAACAAATGCTACTACATCTCTCTCTGTCTCAAATTAGTTAGTGTGGAGCAGTGATTGGAGTATTTTGGGTTCATACTCCATCTCTGATATTTACTAACTGGATATCCTTTAGGGATAAGGATATTTAACCTCTTTGAGTTTTAGGAAAATGTTGAATGACCTTGAGTATGTTATAAAAGTGATGGTATTTAGGTAAGTGGCCTTTGATAATCTTGGATAGTGCTTCCAACTCTGAGGTTCTGTGGTCTTGTGTTCCTCAACTAGTGGTCTCCTGGCTATGCTTGAAGACCACCAGTGAGGTGATCTTAACGTTTACGTCCTGAGGCAGTTCATTCTACTCTTGGATAGCTCTAATTTTAGGAAGAATTTCTTTATATTGAACCAAAATTTACTTTTCTGTCACTCTGATACACTGTTCTTAGTTCTGCCCTAAATAAACCAAAGAGAATGTCTTATCTCTTTTCCATATTATACACTTTCAAATACTAGAATTCAATATCACTGTCCCCTCTAGATCTTTACCTTTTCAGCCTACACATTACCAGTTTCATTATCTTCTGAATATTCTAGGAATGTTTTTCGTTCACATCAACATTATCACCCTCTTCTTGACAAACTCCAACTCACCTATGTCAACCAAAATATGGTGACTGGAACTGAACACATGCAGCTTCTATAGGGGCACAGGTATGGGAAAATTTAGCATAATTATTACTTTCCTCATTTTCTGTACTTGTCTCTCTTTATAAAGCCAAGGATAGTATATCTTTTTGCACTATTAACTCACATTAAACCTGAGGTACATTGAAATCCCTGGATATTTCTAACAGAAAATACTGGCCAGACAAATCTTCCTCATTCCTTATTTTTGAAGATGACATGATCCATCATTTAACCCTGTCAGTATCATCGTGATCAATATCATCATCATCATCATCATCATCATCCATTGAATATAAGATGAGAATGAAAATAATAGTAACACAACTCATATTTCTATAGAATTTACAAGGTACAAAGTGTTTTATATCCATTATCTCACTAGGTATCATTCTAGATCCTGAATTAATCTTGTACCCAATATGATGGCTATCTCTCTAACCTTTTTTTTTCATTTTGACAAATGGTCCATCTATCTACTATGTAATAAGGCATTTAATAAATTATTATTTTTTGTTGTTGCTAGGCAATGGGGTTAAGTGACTTGCCCAGGGTCACACAGCTAGTAAGTATTATGTGTCTGAGGCTGGCTTTGAACTCAGGTCTTCATGACTCCAGGGCTGGTGGTCTATCCACTGCACCACTTAGCTGCCCCCATTTAATAAATTCCTAATCAACTATGTTTTTATTCAATTCACTGATAAAATTCCTCAATAGTACAAATCCAAGGTCAGCTCCCTGGGGTATTTCACTTGTGACTTGCCTCCAAGCTAGTATTTTCCCATTAATGACTACTCTGTAGATCCAGTCATTCAATAGCCTCTCAATGTTTTTTTTGAGGCAATTGGGGTTAAGTGACTTGCCCAGCATCACACAGCTAGTAAGTGTTATGTGTCTGAGGCCAGATTTGAAGTCAGGTCTTCCTGACTCCAGGGCTGATGCTGCATCTACTGTGCCACCTAGCTGCCCCCAAAAGCCTCTGAATTTCAAATAATTATTACTATCAAGCTCAAGTGTCTCTATTTTATGCCTAAGAACACAATGAGAGACTATATCTACTATATCTAATGTTTTGCTGAAATGTGAGAATGCTATGTCTATAGCATTCCTTTCATCTAACAGCTTATACTTTCTAAAAATGTAATGAGCTACATCTGGCATGACCTGTTTTTAATGAAGCCTTTATAACTTTAAATGATTAGAATTTCTCTTTCTAAGAATCTTATACTCTATGAGTGTGTGCCTTCTTTTTTGGTGAAAAGTGGAGTGATATTTTATTTTTCAGAGGACATCTATTTACCAAGCTCTTATAAAGATCTTTAATAAGGCATCTGTAATCACATTTTTCTAGTTATTTTCATATTCTGTGATAAAGCTGAAACAGGGCTTAATGACAAAAACTCCCCCTCAACCCCTGCACCCACCTAGGATGAGCAAATTACCAAGGAAGGAAATTTAAGAGGGTACTGATAAGTGATTATACTGGTCTAAAAAGAAAGTAAGGAAAGACGATAATTATGGTGGGGAAGGCCTGGGGTAGTAGGGTAGAGCCTTGAGTTCAGGCAGTATCAATTTGTATATCAGAGTCAGTGACAAGATAGTAAAAGTTGAGGTGTAAAAATTATTTAATTTCATATATTATATACGTGTGTATGTTTATATATGTATTGAATACATATACATACATATATACATGCATATATATGTATTGAATACATATACATACATATATACATGCATATATATATATATATTTAGAGAAAGTGATAGAAAAAGAGAGAGAGAGAGCTATCTCTTCAAAGATTTTCCTAGCAACATTGTATGTAAATATAGAACAAACACAAAGAGAAAAAAAAACTGGAAACATCCTAAACACCAAATAATAAGGACATGGTTAGATAAATTGTGGTACATTAATGAATGGAATGGAATTCTCCATTGATATTGAGAGTAATCTGGGAAAGAACTTTATGAGATACTGCAATGAAAACAAAGAAGTATTAGAAGAATGGAGAATGTGAATTGAGTGACCATGGAGAAAAAGAAAGTAAGAATGAATGGAAAAATGATTCAAATATTAATTTAGAGAATGACTAAAAGAGTACTGCTTTTCCTCCCCCCACCCTAGGTTCCTCCTATTCCAATAATTCCTTTTCAGACTTGGCTGGAATTACTCTCCTCACCACTAGCATGAGAGACTATTAACTGGTTTGCTATTTTATACCAGCCCCACAGGATGTGATGGATTTGTTTAAACTATTCCTAACACATTTCCCAAGTAACATCATTTCATTTCATCCAAAGGCTAGAAGCATTTTACTGTTTCCATTTTGATTAGTTAGACTGTTCCCATTAAGTTCAATGCCTTTTGATTAATTGATAAATAGATGTGTTCTCATCTGATAAAGTTGTCAAGATATAGCATTTTGTTCTTTACTTCATCTGAGTGGGGTTGATTTATCAATTGATATGAAGACACTGCATCTTACCTACTCTTTCTCTGAATGCTCTGAAATCTAAATTTAAAATGCTTTTAAAATCAACAGTGCATGTCATACTACTACTGACTTTGCTCTCATTCTTTATCACTAGCTCAATGATGACATTGTCTTTTGTCCCTGAGTCTAATATAGCTTGTAACCCAGCAAACAGTCCCCTCTTATTGGTCAGAACAAGATTCCCCCTTGTGAAGGATGGTAAGTCACAAATTTACCATACATCTTATTTTGGGCAGAGATAGCACCATGAGATTTCCTGATATTTGATATTTCTTATCATTACCATAGTACTTTAGAAACTCCTGAGGTGTAGAGATAATTCTATATTTGTTTTTGTAACCAAAGGCATACAGAACAATGTTTTATCTCTTATCCCTTCTTTAGAAAGATGGAAAGTCACACATTTATCATCTATTTTGCTTTTGATACCAATAGATATCCAGATATTTGAAGTCTCCTTTCATTAAAATAGTACTTTACAAATTCTTTCAGGCAGCAATTATTTTGTTTTTGTTTTTGTTCTTATTCCATGGCATAGCAGAATGCCTTATATGTAGTGGGCACTTGATAAAGGTATGTTGAATTGAGTTGACCTCCATGCCAGGTTTGTGATGTGTTTTCTGAATTCCTCATCTAAGTCCTCCTGCTGTCCATGTGGTCTGGAGGGTAGCTTTATAACAGCCCCAACTCTCTCCCACCTCTATCGATCTACTCCCAAATGCTTTCCACCATGTTTTTCATTCACAGTCTTAGATGTTCTCATTATATAGAATTAATATTTAATTTTATTCCATTGTGGCCTTTTATTTCTTTTGAATAATATACTTTCCATAAACAAGTTCCAGTCATAAGTTCCATCCCCCCCCCCAAGTCTTAGTGATAGATAAGGAAAAGCACTAGTCCATTTCATTTCTATAAAGAGTTCTCAGGTGAAGAAACTCTCACTAACAATACAAATTGATATCTTCTTTGCATCCAATAGTTTTAGAGATTTGCCTAGAGCACAGAGAAGATAAATGTCTTGCCCAGGACTTGTCCAGGTCCTTCTGGTTTTGAGGCTGACTCTGTCCAATAAGCCATACTGCTACTGAAGGAAAATTTGCCTTCCCAAGATAAAATTTCTAGTACATTTATCTTATCCATTATTTGTGCATTTGTATATAGGTGCCTGAAGCAATGGGATAGATTTTATTACAGGTTCTCTTTTTCAATATTGTCCCCTGTGAATTAACAGACATCTCTTGTGCTTTCTTTCCTTCTGTGTCCTATCAGTGTCAGTCTTCCTTCTCTCTTTTCACTTAAAAGCCCTTGTCAATAGATTTTAGAGAACTCAGACAAATACATTTTATGATCCCTTGTCAGTTGTACCCCATCTCTTACCATAAAGTACATTCCTATAGTTCAAGCATAGACCCCCAAATCCCAATCACATCCTCAAACTCCATCTTTTTCATCTATTTCTCACTTCTTTTCTCTCTCTTTCTTCTCTAAACTTCAATAAAAATAATGGTTTTCACTTTTTTTTAGATTTTTTTCTTTGTTTCTTTTTTGAATCATTTCTTCCATGCTGAAGAAGGTCTTAATTCTCATGGAGAATAGGAATGTATGACTCCAGTTCTTTTGTTTTCTTCAATTTTATGGAAACTAATTTGCATTTTTTATTTATATTAGTATTAAATTATATTTTCAGCAACACAAACATAACATATCATGGGTCACAGAAAGGGGAAACAAATGTCATTTATACTTAGTCAAATGAAGTTCTACAGTCATTTATCTCATCTTTGATTGATCCCTTTGGTTGATCTCATACAAACTTTGTATTTGAGAGAAATGAGATTATGTCAGCCTGTTTCATTTCACTTTGTCTCTGATCTCCAAGTACTTTGCTCTGTTTTTCTGGATTCTAGATTCTATGATTCATTTGAATTCAAAGATGAATACATTTAGTGTTTACAAACAGATAAGATAAATGTGTAGAATAAAAAAATAGAAATTTTAAAAGAAGTTATCTGGTGGTAGCTACATAAACTTTTACCTTACCACTCCCCCCTAGAACCTTCCTTCTACTTGCTGAGATGATAGGATTTTTGACTCCACTAGTGGGGTAAGGTGAAACTCATTCAGCAAATAGAGCACACAAGAAGCAAGCATAAAAAACCATAACACAAGATGAATACAATCATCAAAGCATATTTACACACCTTATTTCACCTTTCTATGCTCTCCAGATTCTTCCATCTATTTCTCTGGGCTTTGAGATCTCTAAGAACTCAGGCACTCTGTTGCTATCACCAAGAGACATTTAAGAAAAAGAGGTAACTAATCTTCTGCAACATGAAAGATGAACAATGAAGAGTTGAGGAACATGAGACATGAGCGATTGGAGGGAGACCTTTTTGTTGACTATGTTAAGTGAAGTCATTATTATATCACTGTCAATTTAGAGTTTTGAGTCCTTAGTGGACTGGCACAAGGACCTATCTTCAAGTATTCATTTTAGGATGAAGGAACACATGTGAGTGAATTTAAATCTCTTGAGGCCAGGGATTATGCCATTTTATAAAAAAAAATGTATCCTAAGAACCCAGCATAGTGCCTTGAGCAGAGTAAGAACTTAAGAATATCACAGTATCAGGGGCAGCTAGGTGGTGCAGTGGATAGACCACTGGCCCTGAAGTTAGGAGGACCTGAGTTCAAATCTAGCCTCAGACCAAACAATTGATACTTACTAGCTGTGTGAACCTGGGCAAGTCATTAAACCCCAATTGCCTAAAAATTAAAAAAAAAGAATATTACAGTATCTAAAACTTTGATTATTATGCTATTGCTGTACCCTGCCCTAGGAAGACCACTTCTGGATACTGAGTGTACTGCTGCATTCTACATTTTTAGGAAGAATAAGAGACCAGAGGTTGTAAAGTCTCTGAATTCATATCATACAAGAATCAATGTAAGATACTACTGATGTCCAGCCTGGAGAAGAGAAGATGAGGGAAGGAAGCATACTATTTTTAAATGTTTTAAAAATTGTCACATAGAAGAGGGATTAAACTATCTCTCATTGGGTACTGTAGAGAGAATTTTTGTTCATGTACAGGTTGAACTAAATGGTCTCTAACATAATTAAGAGGCCAGGAATTCTACTTCATCACTCTGTTCTCTTTTAAGTCTTTTGCATTCCTCAATTCTCATATATAAAATATTACTGGTAATATAAAACTATCATATAAATAGGTAAGCAATAGCAATTAGAAGTGGTTGTGAAGAGTGCTGTAAAGTTATGTGCTTATCCTCTATTGTCAGATGTCATAGTATGATAGTATCCAAAGAAGAGACCATGATCTATGCCCAATATATATTCAATCAAACAATTGAAGGGTGGAAATAAGGACTGTATCTACTCCTCCCCACAACAACCAATTATGAGGCTTGTCTCAAACACAACCATTCCTCTCCTTTTTCTCCACCAGCTCCCATCCTACCTCCCTCCACTATCCAAGCTCCCCATCACCCACCTGCCTACTAAGTGGTGCTTTGGAATCATCATCATCATCATCATCATCATCATCATCATCATCATCATCATCATCATCATTATCACAGTGTACTCAGGTGCAAGGACTAGTAAATAAGAACTTCATCTGTTCTTTTTTATTTTGGTAGAACAAAACAAATTGCACAGGATCAGCTGGAATGAATGGCTAGAGATTTACATCACTGATGTCAACCCTTTTCCAAAGTTCCATTTTACTGTCAACCACACCATTATCCTTCTAATCTCCCAAGATTCATGACCTTAAAGTCATTTTTAACAAACTCACCACTGTTACCTCAAAAACACAATCAGTTGTCAGATCTTGTCACATTTATGTTGATAATATCTCTCACACCTGTCTCCTTACCTGAATCCTAAATTGAAGGTCCAATTCAATTCTCACTTGGAAGATTTCAATAGCCTGCTAATTGGTCTCCCTGTTTCAAGTCTCTTCTCATTCATTTCATCCACTACACATCTGACAAAATGATTTTCCTAAATCCCATGATACTTCCCTCCTCACTAAACTTCCCTGGTTAGCTACTTCCTAGAATCAAATATAATTTCATTTTTCTGCATCTTGTATACTTTTTAAAATTATTTTTAGAATAAACATAATTATTAGTACAATAGTAGATATATATGCATATATGTATATATAATTCATAAATTATATATATCTATGGATGTTTGCTCAAAATTGTTTTTAATAGTAGGAGTGCACAATGTAAAACAGTTTTGACACCATTGTAATACTGGATAAAGGATTAAACTTATCATAAAAGTCTAGATTTAAGTCCTGCCTCTTACAAATACCACATATTCAAAAGGAACAATATACTAACCCCTTCATCCATGAAAGTTAGGCTAGAGTTTTTTTTTTCCCATTGGATTGTAAATTTGAGGGCAGGGCCTGTCTTTTACCTCTTTTTGTATTCCCAGCATTTAACACGGTGCCTGGCACATCATACACACTTAATAAATATTTGATTAATTGAAAAGGGTTGGGAAAATCCTTGAAACTTGGCTGGCACAAGAGGCTAAAGACTCAGGCTATTGATGCAACTTCCTCATCAGTTGAGTACAAAGCAGCCACTTGGAGCACCGGAGGTGCTCTGATGCTTGGCTGGTGGATAACTCAGGCAAGGGAGCTTTGCTATGTTGAATTAACTCAAGACGTCCTCACTTCCTATCCTTGTTGAATATTCTTAATCAACTATGAATATTCTTAATCAACTCTTTTTATTAACTGCTGAATGACCTGTGAATGTTTAATTTTGTTCCACTGTTGAACCTAAACTGCCTAAAGACTAGTTTGAATCAGGCCTATTCATGACAATTGGTGTAGTTTTATAGGATTGGAAAATAATGAAATCATTGGAGTTGGGGGTGGAAAGTGCAGAGGAAGAGGAGCCCACATTGATCTTAAGGCTTTTGGTGACACTTTGGTCATACCTCTAGAAATGATGATTGCTTACTCTGAGACTACCCCCATTCCTGAGACATTAGGTAGTTAACTACCTATGAGCATTCATCAAGAAGCATTTTCCAAGCTCTACTCAGGAATCTCTTAAGAACTCAGGTAACCCTCAAAATAGAATGGTACAACTGAATTTTTTTGGGAGGGTGGGGTAAAGGGTTGGGATCAAGAAAAAAATTCCACTCATTAGAAAAGTACAAATTAAGAAGAACTGGTTGTGCTCAACTTTTGCTGGGACTGGATGCCTTTTATTACTAATAGACATCATCATCGAATTACTTTGATGGAGGCCTGCTAAAAAGAGAGTCTTAATAGCTTTAAAGGAGTCATATTTGTTTAAATTGTTGGGTTCATAAATGGCTTTTTGGAATGACAATACACCTGATCCAGCAGTTCTCAGTTCTATAATTATATCTGGAAATAGCCATTGAAAGTGCCATGAGATTTCCCAATAGGGAGAAAAAGCAAGCAATGAAAGATCTCTGATTTTAGAATTATATAACAACTATTGTTGTTGTTGTTCAGTCATTTTACTTGTGTCAAACTCCCCGTGACCCCATTTGAGTTTTCTTGGCAAAGACACTGGCAAGGTTTGCCATTTCCTTCTCCAGACCATTTTACTGATAAGAAATTGAGGCAAATAGGGTTAAGTGACTTGCCCAGGGTCACACAGCTAGCAAGCTTCTGGAGCCATATTTGAATTCACAAAGATGGGTTTTTCTGACTTCAGTCCTGGCATTCCATCCACTGTATCACCTAGCTGCCTTAACAACTATCCTGCAAAAACTATTTAAATTTTTATTTTGTTTTAAATTTGGAATATGAAAGACCAAACACAATTTTGCCCCATGGATTTGGTGTGATTCTTTGATGCAAGCCATTGAGGAAGGCACTTAAAATGCTAAATTCTCCTTAGGAGCCCAGAAATATTGCTGGAATTGGGGATATAGACACATGTCCCAAATGCACTCCCATTTAATTGAGAAGAAGTAGTGATGCTGCATCACTGAATCACAAAAATTTCCACTCTCACCCACCAAATTGTGAATTATGAAGTGTATTCCTTCGTCCCAGATTTGGGTTGAAGAGCTCATGTGTTAGTAGTGACAGTTGTCCTGGCTTTGCACAAGCAATAGCACTTAATCCTGGCAAAGTGGGCAGCAGGCAAAGATGTAGAACCCAGAGTCAGTGGCTAGGGGAAGCAACAATGAATATGGACTCCAGAGGTCCTTGCCATGAAGTAGCAGGCACAGAAGCAGGCCTCAGTGGTGCTGGACAGGGGCAATGGGTACAAATTTAGGCCCCAGTGCCAGGAGACAGTGGAATTTTAACTGGAAATGCTACGTATTTCCACACAAATCTGATCCCTAACAACTAAAGGTAGCCAACAATGGAATGTGGACTACCTTCACTATAAGTGGGTTCCAACTCAGTGGAAATTTCTAATCAAAGATTGGATGAGCATTTATCAAGTATGTTGTGAAGCGGAAGATTTTGAAATCATATGGTAGGCTATAGATGGCCAACGAGGTTCCTTCCTACTCTAAAATTCAGTGGTTATTCTTTTAAAATAAGGAAACTCAAGCTGATAGACTTTAAGTCGTGAGCTCAAGGCCATACAGTCAATAAGTAGCATGCTATAGTAGGAAAACAAAAACAAAAACATTGACTCCAGAGTGAGAGGACCTGGGTTAAAAATCTGACTTTACTACTTGCTGCCTATGTGAACATGGGCAAGTCACTTAAATTCCCTGGGCCTCGGTTTCCACATCTGTAAAATGAGAGGGTTGGACTTGATGCCCTTGAGGTCCCTTCTAGCTCTAAATCTATGATCCTATGATTAGTTGGTCTTTTCCAGTTCCAGATTTTCAATTCTATGATCTCCTGACTCCAAGACTAGTGTATTTTCCACCATTCTATTCATTTACCCTCTACTATTGGAAACAGGTGAGGGTGAGATGAAAGATATTTCTGTATTCCCTTTAAAAATCTTCAGTATTTTCATAATGAAAATAAATCAACTCTTTAGAAATAAAGAAATGAGATGAACAAAGGTCAGGAAGGAAAAAGAAATTTGCACTTTAACTGTATTAAAGTAAATGAACAGAGGCTAACACAGGTTAAAGGAATCAACTATGATTTGCTTTAGAAAGATTTCAGGATCAATTTTCCTCAAGGTGTATTAGAGAAGAGTGAAATAGATTCCAATATTTTAAGATTGCAATTTTTAAAAAAATAATAATTAATTTTTCAAACTGTCAAAGAAAACAAAAATATAAATTGATTCTGACAGTTCTTTTTATGTTGTAAAGACCAAATCACCCTTAATTACATTTTTATTAGCGACTATTTTAGCAAAAGCCTTAGTACATTATTTAATGGTGATTTGTATTCTCCATGGCAACCACTAGTGACAAACTGCATTAGTTATCTTAAGACAATGAAAAAGATCTTCCTCAGCATATAATGAGAAATTTGTCTATTTAAAAATACATCTTATAGCATGAGATGTAATTATGGTTCCTCATACTTAAGCCTGATTTTATCTGCCTTATCTCCTTGATTTACTGGGATTGTTTTTTATTTTCTTTGTACTAAAGAACTGGAAGGTATGGAAGAAAAATGAAACCTAAGTCATAAGTAGTTTATGGCAATTTTTTAAAAATTGCTTGGTTTTTATTGTGTGAGACAGATTTGTACAAATTAATGTTCAATCTTGAAGTAAATTGTGATGGACTAACTTTAAATCATTGTTTTAAAACCTTGCTAAGTTTTCTGTTGAGTAATGTTTCAAAATTTATTTTCTAATGTTAAGTTGGGTATATACCCAGAAAGCAGAGGTAAACTGGCCTTGCAGTGGTGGAAGGCAAGAAGGAGAGAGTCAACACAATCATTTGCACTGAAATTCAAGGCCAAACCCAGAAGCCAGTGCAGAATGAGAGGCTGGTGGGAAAAGAGTGATGGTCACAGGCAAGTGAAATAAATAATCAGGAATGTAAAATCTTATAAAAGGATAGAATACAATTCTGGCAAGACATACAGAGATGGTGTCCTGCTCATTTATCAAAATGCTCCTCCTTAAATCATCAGTCTCATGTGTGAATCCTTAAAGTTTTATTCTGGAGTCGACCAGTGCCCAATGGAGGATTATCTAAGAAATAAACAGTAGTAGTTTTGGAAGGTATTTGATACGTGAGCGTGAGAGTAAGGTGCCTAAAGGAAGGTTAAATTTACTTTTATGACCTTTTTCTGTCATGATAACAGATCCCTGAAAGATATTCTCTGAGATGAAGGATCCAAAAGAATTCTCCTTTTTGTTAGGGAGAACTTTAAAGGACTGCTGTTCAGTGGCATAATTACTAATTCCCACAGTCCTTATGCATCAAGCATAATTGCTTAAAAATATGAGAACTCCCTCCAAGGTAAATCACACTTTGAATAACTAATGGGCTCAGAGGGTTGCCTAATACATGGTTAAGTAAGTACTTTATCCATATTCATATAGCCAATAAATGTCAGAGGTGGGATATGAAGCCAACTGTTCTAACTGTGCCTGGAATTCTGTCCATTTTTGTTATACCATCTCATCTATCAGCCATGGTAATGGCATGAAATAACATAAGGAAGAGAATTGAATGTGTGCAGACAACCAAAGAAAATCTTAAAGAAACTATGGATGATCAGTACACCTTATTACAAGATTTAAATGCCATGACCTGCTGGACAGTGTATGGTGTTCAGTATTAGGTGTTTGCATCGGGTAATCTAAAAAGAAGATTGTCTTCATTTGCCAAATGGGTTTATGGCCCATTGAGTGTCCTAACATATATTGGGGTTCAAGCTGTCTATTTTGTCAAGGTTTGGTTAGATATGTGACTCACATAAGATCTCAACTAGGATTTGGTTTGGTCTGGTTTGGTTGCTGTCCTTTGTTCTCGAAAAGGACCAAAATGGCATCATTACATTGGAGTCAAAGTACAACGTGTCCAGACCAATACAAACTTGTAATGCTCCACCACAGGTTGGGCAAAAATAGTCCATATAAACAATCGGAGCGATGATGTCTCTAAATTTGCATATCTCATGTTTCTTTTGAGCTACTGCAATTCTGCTTTGCTTGTAAAGCACAGCTTCTTCTTTGATGCAGGCACACCATGCTGGGCTGTCCTTTGCCAGTTTCTCCCTTGTCTCACAATCAATATGAAAATTCTTTGGAGAGACCTTGAGAGTGTCCTTATATTGCTTCTGTCCACCATGTGAACATCAGCCTTGTGTGAGTTCTTCATAACATAGTCTTTTGAGCAAACATACATTTGGCGTTTGAAGAACATGCCAGCCCATCAGGGCTATGCTCTCTGTAGTAGAGTTTGAGCACTTGAGAGTTTAGCTTGAGAAAGGACCTCAGTGTCCAATACCTTACCTTGCCAGGTGATCTTCAGAATCTTCCTAAGAAAATTTAAATGGAAACGATTCAGTTTCCTGTCATGGCACTGGTAAACTGTCCAGGTTTCACAGGCATATGAGGATGAGGTCAACACAAAGGCTTTATAGACCTTTAGTTTGGTAGGCAGCCTAATACCTCTTTTCTCTCATTCTTTCATTTGGAACCTTCTAACCACTGAGCTAACTCTGGCAATGTGTGTGTCAACCTTGTCATCTATGTGTGCATCCCTAGAAAGTATACTGCTAAGGTAACTGAACTTATCCACAATACACAAAATTTCTCCATTTTCTATAACCAATGATCCCATGTATAAATGATATGATGCTGGTTCATGGAGAACCTGTTTTTTTTTGTTTTTTGTTTTTTGTTTGTTTGTTTGTTTGTTTTTGGTGTTAACTGTTAGGCCAAAGTTAGCACAAGCAGCAGAGAATCCACACTTTGTTGGATCTCAGCTTCAGAGGTTGCATTGAATGCACAATCATCTGTGAACAAAAAAATCACGCACAAACTATCCTTCCACCTTAGTCTCAACTTGTAGCTTTTTCAATTTAAATAGTTCACCATCAGTACAGTAACTGACCCTGATGCCAGGAAAGTGAGACTAAATTTTATAGCCACCTTTGTGTTATAGAAGGCTCAGCATATACAATGTTAACTTGTTCATCCTGACAAATATCTTTCAGTTAAAAAAGGTATTTTATCATTTACAAAAAATAAAGAAAATTGACATGAAATTGAATAGTAGTAGCATGGGGTTATTAAACATTTTTTTCCCCTGTGTAGGTCCTTAACAGCTCCAAGAATACCTCAACAATATTCCATTCCATTTCATTCTCTTTTCCATTCCATTCCTTTCCATAAAAATGTCAAAAATTAATGTTTTTATTCCCTTTCTTTTGTGAAGGAAATGTGCTTGTGTTTGACTAGTCGCATGACTGAACAATAGCACAAAAGCAAACCCCTAATTAGGAAATCTTAGGACTCTGATTTTTTGATGCCTCTGAGAACAGTAGGATTTAGCTCATTTTATGTTACAGGACAAAATAATATCCAAAGGAACATGACATTTGCCTTTTAAAGTGCATCTCTGCTGCACATCCTATTCTTTGCTTCTTTGGCCGTTGTTGATGGTAAGTTGTGTCATCACAAAAAGGTGCACCAAAATAATCATCTTCTTTTTATTTCCATTTCATTTTATTTTATTGACATGGGTTGAGCTACGGTTTCCAACAATGGACACAGACTACTACTTGCAATGGTACAGGGAATAAAATATGCTAATGTTTGATGAGCATAGATGGCATGTGGGGTCCAACAGAAATACGTTTGCAGAGTTATTGTATCAGTTTGTGGATGATAAAGTGAATAATTTTAGGTAGTGTTTCTTTTATATTTAGAGCTAGAGTCCTTTGGTGAGAAAAAGCTATGAGCAGGGCCACTTGGGAGCAAATTGCATAAATCTAGCAAATCAATTACTTTTTGTATTAGCACAAGGTATTTGAGCTGCTTGATGTCTATTCACTTACTCAAAAATATCTTTTTGCTATGTAGCTTGTAAAGAGTCAGTGCAATGTACTGGACAGAGGAATCAGGGACATTTGGAATCAGGAAGACCTAGGTTCAAAGTCTATACCTGTTGTATATTACCATGAGACGGTCACTTAATGTTTCTGGGTCTGTCTTCTAATCTGTAAAATGAAGGTTTTGAGATAGGTGACCACCATGGTCCCTTCATATTCTAGATGTATGTTTCTATGAGCTTTCTTGCCTCATTTCTTCATCTATAAAATGTTGATAATATCTATATTAGAGGAATGACATGTTTACCCCTAAATATCAGTTTATTTTAAATTTGACTCACTGTTTCACATGATCTTTGTAAAAATGTTAGTTTTACATAGGAAGTTAAATTGTCTCAGTTGTCTCTTTTGCAAAATGAGGAGACTGGATGGGTTAGTTCCTGAGGTCACTTCCAGCTTTCAACTATGAACCTAGATGTAGATATAGAGACAG
Organism: Vombatus ursinus; assembly: GCF_900497805.2. Classification (NCBI taxonomy): domain Eukaryota; kingdom Metazoa; phylum Chordata; class Mammalia; order Diprotodontia; family Vombatidae; genus Vombatus; species Vombatus ursinus. The sequence goes on along the minus strand of NW_020954608.1, from coordinate 33,864,152 downwards.
AGAAACAGATATGTATATCTAGATATAGGCAGAAAGAGATAGAAACACAGATATAAATACACATTCATAATTTACATAGTTCAATAATATTTTTAAATGTATTACATTTATATTTAATATTTTTCAAATATTAAGCGACAACTTATTACAGTAAATAGAGAGAACTGGCCTCAAAACCAAGAAGATATAGGTTCAGATACTGCCCCTGTCACATGATGGCTGTGTGATCATGGGCAAATCACTTAACTTCTTAGTGCTCTCCCTGTAAGACTATATGTTTCAGACACAGTGCCAGCCTGATTTGGTAGATGAAATTTCCTCACCTGGTAGTTCTCTGTATCATTGACTTCACAGGTATGATCCCTATGACCATTTTAAAACAAGCAAAAACCTCTTCCTTTTAACTTCTCATTTTATTAGCATTCTCTTCTAAATTAACTACAGTGAATGAATAAATTTATTTCTTAAGTGCCAAACATGGAGGTAAGTACTGAGGATACAAAAAGAAAAGCAAAGCAGTACCTACTCTCAAGAGGTACACATTCTATTCATTCAAGAGTACACATTTTAAGCTGATGAAAAAGCCTGCTATTCTTTAGGGTGATTCGGCAAGGCAGATGATAAGAGCCAGGATTCTTGTGTGTTGCAGCTGAGTAGGTGGTAAGGCCCCATGGCCCACTATTTTATTGGAAGGATTTTGGCTGATGACTCCTTGATCATCCAGGCAGTGTGAGTCACTATGTCAGTTACCCATCTGGGGGACTACCTTGGCAAAATGGAAATGCAGTAGGCTCTCTCTTAAGAAGTGAGTTAGAAGAAGATTATCTGATTATTTTCCTCATGGAAGTGGAAAAGGGAAGGTAGTATTTGAATGAAACTTGGGGGCTGTGGTGGGAAAAGGGAGATCCTTTTAAGATCTTGGCAGATGATAAGTTGGGAAAGAAAAACTTTCAAGGTTTTGTCTCCCCCCTCACCCGCAACGGTCCAATAGGATCTGGATAAGGGCAAGAGAATGGCTCCCATCGTAATGACCTGCTGTACTCAGTGTCCTCTAGTGTCCAATATTTTGGATGGTGGGGACTGAGAAAAGGAGGCAGAGCCTGGAAAATAATGAGGAAGTATTTTTAGGTATTTACAAACTTTTTCTCTTTCCTTAAAGTGAGAATTAATTTAAAAAATGAGTCAGATACTGCAGTCCTATCTCCTTATCTTAATATTGTAAATTTCCAATTGCTCTTAATCGTCACCAAATTACCCCTAAAAGGAATATCTCTGCAACATTCACTGTTCCTAGAAACTAGATCTTCCAATTTAAATGAATGAAGTGATTGAATTCATTTAAGTTAAAAGATTAGATAGATAGCAGTTTAAAGAATAGATAGCAGTTTATATGAAAAAAAAACTTGAGATTTTAAATCTATAACAAGTTAGATTATAGTTAACAGTGTGATTTGGCAGCCAAGAAGGATGATGTGACCTTAAGTTGAATCACAATAAACAAGGTATCCAGTACTAGGGTGCTAGTGTCTCTCTTGTACATTGTCCTATTCAGACTACATCTGTAATATTGTGTTCAGTTCTAGATGCCACTTTTCAGGAAAGACACAAACTGAAAAGTGTACTTCATAGGGTAACCAGGATGGTGAAGGATATCAAGATCCTGCCATGTTAGAATTGGTTGAAGAAATTAAGAATATTTAGCCTTAATAAGAGATTGAAGGGAAGGAGGGGAATGGGAGAGGAGGTTCATTAGAGCAGAATTCAAGGGATTTTTACATGGAAGAGAGAACTAAATACTCAATTTGGTTACAGAAGGCAGAACCAGTTGGAAAAAAAACAAACAATCTAACAATTAGAAATATTCCAATATGGATTGGGTTGCCTAAGAGGTGGGGAGTGGGTTCCCCTTTATTGCAGGTCTTTGAATAAAGATTGTCCAGATAGTTGTAGAGCATATTGTTCCATTATGGATCAGGTGAGACAGCCCTGAAATCTCTGCCAAATCTAATTCCTTGATGCTGTGATTATGTATGTGTATATATACATATAAAATATGCATATATATGTATATACATATATATATACATATGCATATATGTATTTACACACATACATTTACATAATACATATATATGTGTGTGTGTAAATATATATATATATATATATATATATATATATATATATATATAGTCACCATGTTGAGAACTGGGCTTAGTTGATGTTATTGTTGTTTTCTCTAAGAATGAAAAACACGTGAATAACTTTAAAAGGTGCAAATCCTGAAATGTAAATTGGAAATACATAATGGTATGCTTATAAGACTTTCACAAAACCCAGAATATGATTGGCCTCAACCAGAAGACAGACTATAAATTCCATAAAGGTGTGGATGATTTTGTTTTTTATCTTTGCATCACCATGCCTAACACAGTGCCTTGCAAATAGTAGGTGATAAATAAATGCTTGTAGAATTGAATTAAATTACACAATAATTACTCTGAGCCAGAGGAAATTTTAAACGGTTAGCAATAATACTTTAGTAAATAGGAATCAATCAATCAATAACCAAACATTTATTGTCTGCTTATTCCAGGCACAAAGACAAAAACAAAATAGTCCTTTGCCCTCAAATAACAGCCAAAGAAAGTAATGAAATTTAATAACCAAATGTTTGCAATCAAGAATTTTAAACTTCACTTTGGCTTTAAATTTAATTCTTGGAAGAAAAATTACAGTTGAGGTAGATGAACTATCATATTGCTAGAAGTCAGGGGAAAAAAAAAGTACCAAAGAACCACAATCAGTAACATGTCCAATTTAGCAGCACCATTGTAAAAGAGCAGAGAGCCTAGAATAAGATTTTCCAGAAAGCAAACGATATATCCTTTGGCTTACAGCCAATAATAATTTTTCCAGCAAAATTAAGTACAATACAAAATGGGGAAATTGGACCTTTAATGAAATAGAAGACTTCCAAGTATTCCTGATTAAAAAGGCCAGAACTGCATACAAACTTTGAAGTTCAAATACAGGAGTTAAGAGAAACCCCTAAGGAGAAAACACAAATAAAAAATTAAAGTATTAAATGAGGATAAATTGCTTGCATTCAAATGTGAGGAGGCGATATAAACCTCCCTTCTTAACAATATCAGGTTCATAGAGAGAATCTAATTAGACACAATAGAAATTGGTTCTGTTATATCTAGACCTTAAGAGAAAAATAGAAGGAGAAGAGAAGAATACGCTAGATGGGGGAGGTAGGAAAAATTCTCCCATAATCAGGATGTGCAAATATGCATACATACAAACAAGGAGAACAGGATAAGGAAAACAGCTGCCACTTGAATGTAACTCTCATTTGAAGTGGTCAGGAAGGGAATAATACATAGATAGATACATGCATGCATACACACACATACACACAAAGAATTGGCTATAGAGATACTTTTCACTCAATTAGGAAATAGGTACAAAAGAGGAGAAGTAAGAATTATAGGGAGGGTAGATTAAGGGAAGGATTGATCCTCAACAAAACAAACTCTAAGACTGTGGAAAAATATTTATAGCTTATTGTAATGGCAAAAAATGGGAAACTGAGGGAGTGACCATAAATTGGGAAATAATTGAACATGTTGGTGTATGATGAAACACTATCGTACTGTCAGAAATTATAAAGGAAGAAATTATGTAGACTTATATGAAGTGATACAGAGTGAAATAAATAAAATCAGGAGAACAATTTATACAATGGCAACAATATGGTAAAGACAAGCAACTTTGAAAAAATTCAAGATTGATCAGTGTAATCAACAATCACAATTCTAAAGGACTAATTATGAAACAAGCTACTCACCTTCTGATATAGGATGAATTACTGAGAGTGAAGAATGAGACCACACACACAAACACACACACACACACACACACATCATGTGGAGATTTGTTTAGCTTGAGTGGTTTGGTTTTTCTTTCATTTTAAGTGGTGAAGGCTGGGGTGTTGGGAGGGAGAGAAGGAGGATTTTTGATTATTTAATTTAAAAAGAAGAAATGAGTGGATCTAAACAATTAGAAAAATATTAATCTGTCATGGGTAGGCTCAGCCAATATAACAAAAATGGCAATTCTTCCTAATTATTTTATTTGTTCAGTGTCACACCAATCAAACTATCAAAAATTATTTATACAGCAAGAAAAAATAACAAAATTCATCTGGAAGAACAAAAGGTCAAGTATAGCAAGAAAATCAATGAAAAATTATGTGAAAGAAGGTGGTGGCTAAGAAATAGGGTGATGGATCAGTGGAATAGATTAGGTACAAATACATTATGGTCAATGACCATATTAACCTAGGGTTTATAAACCCAAAGGTCCAAGCTTTTGGAATGAAAACACATTATTGGACAAAAAAACTGCTGGGAAAACTGAAAAAACAACATGGCAGAAAACTAGTTGTAGACCAACATCTCACATCATATAGCAAGATAAGGTCAAAATGGGTACACAGTTTACACATGAAGGGTGATAACATAAGCAAATTAAGAAAGCATAGGGTAGTTTATCTATCAGATTTATGGATAAGGGAATAATTTGGGATCAAAGAAGATATAGAGAACATTACAAAATATAAAATAGATAATTTTGATTATATTAAATTAAAAAAAAGTTTTGCACAAGCAAAACCAATACAACCAAAATTATAAGGAAAGTAGAAAACTGTAAAAATTTTTGCAACAAGTAACTCTGATAAAGGTCTCATTTCTTAAACATATAGAGAACTGAGTCAAATTTATAAAAATGGAAGTCATTCCCCAATCGATAAATGATCAAAGAATATGAACAGGAAGTTTTCAGACAAAAAATCAAAGATATACATACACACACATATGTATATATATACACATGAAAAAATTCTCTCAATTACTATTGATCATAGATTGCAATCAAAACAACTCTGAGGTAACACCTCACATCTATCAGCGTGGCTAATATGACAAAGAAGGAAAATATTGGATGTTGGAGGGTATGTGGGGAAACTGAGATGCTAATGCACTTTTGGTAGAGTTGTGAATTGATCCAATCATTCTGGAGAACAATCTGAAACTATGACCTAAGGGTTATAAAATTATGCATAAGCTTTATTCCAGCAATACCACTGCTAGGTCTACATTCCAAAGACATCAAAAAAGTTGAAAAGGACCTATTTGTATGAAAATATTGATAGCAGCTCTTTTTGTGGTGGCAAAGAAATGGAAATCAAAGAGATGTCCATCAATAGAGGAATGGCTAAACAAGCTGTGGTATATGATTGTAATGGAATATTATGCTGTAAGAAATGACAAGCAGAATGATTTTAGAAAAACCTGGAAAGACTTATATGGACTGATGCATAGCGAAGTGAGCAGAATCAGGAGAATGTTGTACGCAGTAACAGCAATATTGTTCAATGAAGAATTATGAATGACTTAACTATTCTCAGCAATACAATGATCCAAGAAAATCCCAAAGGACCAATGATGAAGCATACTATATACCTCCAGAGAAAGAACTGTTGTTGACTGAATACAGACTGAAGCATGCTGTTTTTCACTTTCTTTTTTTTTCTTTTACTCGAGTCTTCTTGTATAACATGATTAATATGTAAATGTTTTACATAAAACAAAAAGAAATGAGGGGACTTTCACCCCTTCAAATACATTTTTACAGTGATACCTAAGTTAAGAAATCCTTGGGTTACAAAGATCTTTTAAAAAAAAAAATACATTGGGGTGGAGCCAAGATGGTGGAGTAAAAATAGTGACTTGCTTGAGCTTTCCTCCAAACCCCCAAATACTTGTAAAAATGGATCTAAACAAAATCTAAATCAGTAGAACCCACAAAGAGACAGAGTGAAACAAATTTCCAGCCCAAGACAACCTGGCTGGTTGATCTGAAAGGCATATTGTGTCGAGCAGGAGAGGAGACCAGTAATTATTCTCACAGGTAAGGTGTAAAAAACATTGTTGTAGGTACCTGAGAGGAAGTATAAATTCCCAGGGCTTAGTCACAGAAAAATGAGGGAGGTATTGTTTTTTGGTTTGTTTGTTTGTTTGTTTTTGTATATTAGGAAGGGAACTGCCCCAGAAGAGAAAGGAACACACTCTTTTTGAGTTAGATGTATTAGTAATTGCAACTTGCCTTGGGAAGAAAAGGAATGAGAATGGTCAAAGCAAAATTCACATTATGTAATTCCATCTAAATGATATTCAAATATAAGATTATGAAAAATGAAAAAAATGTATTTCATCCAATTCAACTCTGAATCACTGTCCCCTTGCAATTTTGGGAAACTATTCCCAAAGGCAAAGGAAATAATATTTGTGTGTGGCATCAGAGACTGCACTTATAACCCAACTCTTCTATGTAACTTCAAATTTGAAGGAACAGCAATGAGGAAAATCTGTGAAACAATACTGCATTATAAGAAGCTCATTAACACTATCATCTGTGCCCATGACCTAATGACATTTTCCGAGTAGGCCCTGCTTTTCAGGACAGGGTATTATTTCTGGAAACCAAATTTGTAAAGTACAACAAAGAATACAGATCATTTCCCTTAGTGCACTACGGCTTGAAACCTATCTGCAGGGTCATGACATTAAAAAGGCTAGTACAGCTTAAATATCTGCAGTTATTCTTCTGTCCACTAGATGGCTCCTCTGTTCTACCTTATGGCAAAATATAACTTCCAAGAACCACGGGAATTTGACATATGATCTGATCATTGAGACAAAAAGCAACATACTGAAATACTTCAAGGGGTCTCCATCAGTGTGGTCCCTTTCCCCAGCAGTGCATATCACAACCCATTAAACATTTTTAAAACCAGTGAGATTCTTGACCTCCCATAAATTCTAGATGCAAGGTCTATCCATTATGCTAGAGGCTTTGCTTTAAGTCTATAAACTTTGGGTAAGTTCAGGTACAACACTGTAATTTCCTTGTTCTTACCCTTTGTTTTTGTTGTAGGACAAGTCCATTTTCTTATCTGATTATACAATTCTTCCATGTTTTCTTTAATGTCACATATTACACAAAATACCACTGCTTAGTAATGCCTACCCAGTGTTTCTCATTGTATTTTGAGCAAATTTAAATATTTTTAGGGGTTTTGGTGTTCCATGTTCTATTCTCACCTTGTAGCATAATTGCCTGAACACTGTTGTTTAGCATGTAATAAGTGCTTAATAACAACTATTTGTATAATGCATTTTGCATCAGGGATCACTTAAATCACTACACAACTTCTCAATTTCAGTACAGTTTACTGTCTTCTTCCTCTTTAACTCTGTCTCCACCTTCTTGTCCATATATAAGGTCATTCAAGACATCTACCGAAGTGCATTAATCCAATGATTGGTTTATCTAGTTATTTCTGGAAGATAACAATTTTTCATCCCTTTTCTTTTTTCTGTGTAGATTTGTAGGCAGTGCTTTTCAAGTACTTGTTATCTCCTTGAGGAAGTTTGTTAGCATATTGGGATTTAATTCAATCTTCACAGTCACCTGTAAGCAAGAACTTACGGAAGGTCTCACCATCTATAAGAAATCCCCTGTGCATATAGATTCTGGATACTATAATCAGCAAATATTTATTCAGTACCTATTCTGTGGGGGGGGGGGGGGCACTGTACTATATGGTGGAGTCCAAAAGAAAATCAACAAAAAGAACAAATCCCTGCTTGAAAGGAGTTGACAAGGCAAGTACTTCTACAATGATAGTGACATATGCAATGATGGTTTTATCGGGCACAGCTCCTTGCTTTTTCCTTCACTTGATATTGAAAATCAGAGCTTGTAATAGAGGTTATCGCAATCAGGTTTCTGTGGTTACATTTATCAAAGAATCTTGCATGATCTTAATATATACATGATTCCCATCTTGTTGCAGAAGGGCCTTTGAGGCTGATCTTTGTTCAGAATTATTGTTTACAATTAACAGACTACAAGGATCTAGAATCTTGTATATTTTTCTACCTTTTGAGTCAATCATGACTGTGAAGATGCACTTTGCTATAAAAATCAATTGCAAAGGCCTGATTTTTCCCTTCTCGTATTTTTATACAATAATAGTATCTATATCCCAGGGCCATTGTGAGTACAAAATGAGATAATATTTGTAAAGCACTTTGCAAACTTTAAATTTTATTCAAGTATTAGTAGATATTACTATTATTATTATTAATTATCTTTAGAGAATACCATTTTACTGGGCTTAGAATCAGGAAGATTCATCTACATGAGTTCAAATTTGACCTCAGACACTTACTAGCTGTGTGACCCTGGGCAAGTCACGTAACCTTGTTTGCCTCATCTGCAAAATGAACTGGAAAAGAAAATGGTAAACCACTCCATTATCTTCACTGAGAAAACCCCAAATGGGGTCAAGAAGAGTCAGACAGGACTGAAACAGTGCAACATCAAAAGACATGCTTTCACCCAGCATGTGGGTACTTTTCAGAAAATTATTTTGATAACTATTTCAATATAATTTGTTTCTTTTATTATTTCATGTATTTTATCATTGAAAAACTTTATTCTAAGAGGGCCATAAACTTCACCAGAATATCAAAAGGGTCCATGACACCAGAAAGGTTAAAAGCTTTTATACAATATGGTTACCATACAGATTTTGTAATAGAGAGAAAATATGCTTCCACATAATACTGCACTGCTGGCATAGCTGTGAATTGGCACAACCATTATGGAAAGCAACTCAGAACTACGCCCAAAAAGTCACTAAATTATTCATACCCTTTGCACCATTGATACCATCACTAAGCCTACTTCCTGAAGTAATTGAAGAAAGAGGAAAAAGACCTGTTTGTACAAAAACGTTCATAGTGGATTTTTTTGGTAGATCAAAGAATTGGAAATTAGAGGAGATGCCTAAATGGAGTAATGATTGAACCAGTTATGATTTATGAATGTAATAGAAGATTATATTGTTACAGGAAATAATGAAGGGGATAGTTTCAGAGAAACCTGCAGGATTCTTGCAAACTGATGCTGAATTAGAAACAGAGCATTTTACGCAATAACAACACTGTAAAGAAAACCATATTTGAAAGATTCATGAATTTTGATCAATGCAATGATCAATCACAGCTCCAGTGGATCTTGCAATTCAACTCTGCTTTATGCTCTAAACTAGAATTCCTTCCTCTTTTATCTTATCTCCAGTAATGCTTTGCCAAACCCAACATTATATTATTCCTATCATCTACTTCTTTCGCTCCTCTTCCTGTGCTGCTGAACAGAGCTGGAGAAAAAGAGAACAGCTAGGTGGTACAGTGGATAGAGTGCTAGGCTGGGAGTCAGGAAGACCTGAATTCAAGTCTGGCCTCGGAATGATGAACTCCATTCCTTCTTTAAAGATTGTGTGTGTGTGTGTGTGTGTGTGTAGTCTTGTTTGGTTCTTACCATGTGCAATGTGTTGTGATTCTATTCTTAAGGGGGAAAATGATATACAGGAATGAGATGTCTTTGTTGATTGCAAATCATTGACCTTTTTCATGTATTGATCCTGAATCACATTTTTTTTTCAGTGTCTTCTGTTTGTCTTTGCAGTAATCCTACTTGGCCTTCATATTGCTGTTGTCTTGGTTTGGAAGAGTTCATCAACTGGAGTGGTTTACCATTTTCTTTTCCAGTTCATTTTGCAGATGAGGCAAACAAGGTTATGTGACTTGCCCAGGGTCACCCAGCTAGTTATGTGATGCTGGCCAAGTCACTTAACCTTATTGACTCAATTTTCCCACTTGTAAAATGAGCTGAAGAAGGAAATAGCAAACCACTCCAGTATCTTCACCAAGAAAATGAAAATGGGGTCACAAAGAGTTGGACGCGAATGAAAAGACCACCACCACACTACAGGTTGACAGGGTCCACTACATAGTTATGTTACATAAGCTGATACAGCAAGGAAATCCTTTTATATCTCTTCATTTTATTAATATCTCTTACATATATTTTAAATCTCTTATTTCATCCTCTACTATGCTTACTAAAGGGCTCTTCCAAACCTCTTGATTCCTCCTCAATCCTTCCATGGTACGTGATTCCTCTAATCTAGTTGCAGAAAATCTTGCCTCATATGTCATTAAAAATATTGAAGCTATTTGCTGAGATTTCTGTGCCAAACAGAAGTCTTATATTTGATTTTAGATGTAATAGGAAGATATTGGAGCTTGCTGATTAGGGTCACATGTTAGAACTCTGCTTTAAGAGAAAATAGTTTTTAGTGGTTTTGAAAAGAATGGATTGGAGTGAACACAATTTTGGGGCATGTAGACAGAAGTGGGAGGATATTGCAATAGTCCCAGTAAGAAAAGATGGATGCCTAAACTACAATGGTGGCTGTACAAGTGGAGGAGAGGGAACATCTGCCATTTCTTTCCACTTGTAAAAACTAAGACTGAAGCACTTTCTGAAATGTCTTGGCTCTCTTCTGGATTTAAAAAAATGGTTTAAACTTTCTTAGAAAATATCTTCATTGATATATTTTATTTTGTCCATTTCTTTACTTCTATAATTATTATTTTTAACTAAATTATGAGATGTTATCCTTACTCATGGGTTGGTACTTTTTCTTTTTTGTTCTTCATTATAATTAGTATATTCTTTTGACTTTTGCTCTCATAAATTGATGATCTGATAGCACACGGAGAGATGATTTAGAAATGATTTCTACATCTATAACCAGGCATTCCTTCTTTAAAGATTGTGTCTGTGTGTGTGTGTGTGTGTATGTAGTCTTGTTTGGTTCTTACATGTGCAATGTGTTGTGATTCTATTCTTAAGGGGGAAAATGATATACAGGAATGAGATGTCTCTGTTGATTGCAAATCATTGACCTTTTCCATGTATTGATCCTGAATCACATTTTTTTTTCAGTGTCTTCTGTTTTTCTTTGCAGTAATCCTACTTGGCCTACATATTGCTGTTGTCTTGGTTTGGAAGAGTTCATCAAGTTTTTCACAGAATTTCTCTATTGCTATATCCTCTTTCAACACATAAACTACAATTTTCTTGATGGTGATCTTTTACTGACACTTATCGTAGGCACTGCAAAGCAAGATGGACAAATATCTCACAAAATAATATTTCTTGTTGCTGCTGGGTACAAAGTGAAACTAACTTTTTTGCATGCCTTTCTAAGGAGAACCTATAAGTAATCCCTCCACTTGGCTGTTATTTCCTTCTGTCTCATCTCTGAATTATTTTATAGCTAAAAAGTCTGTACTGATATTTTTCATCTCATCCAGCAGTAGGTCATTTCACTGGTCAATTGATAAGAATCTTACATCTTGAGCACCAAAAATAACATTAATGTTTATAGATGATCTAAAATTATGTATTATTTAGCACTCTTTGCTCCATTATCCATCACTCTGCCAGGATGTAAAAATACCACACAGATGTGAGTTCCATTTTTTTGTGTATTTCACATGCCACCATGGTCAAAGAACTCACCACTTATTGGTGAAGAGATTCTCACTACTTAGCTAGGCTGGACCTCAGGCCATAGGCATAGTCTACCATCAAGATCATAATCCAAGCCTTTGCAGCCTGGTAGAGCCAGCCCGGTAGTTTGTGCTCAGCTAGCATAGCCATTGGAAACCCAGGGTTGCCTTGATACCATGAGAAGATATTGGAGTGTAACTTTCATCAATAGAAAAAAAAAAGTAGCACATACTTCTTTTTTTAGGAAACATCTAATGAACAGACTGGAATTGTGCAAGGCAGAGAAAAGACATATTTACCTGTGTCTGAAAAATTATGTGATGTTGTCTTCAATATAATCAGAAATTTTATGTTCCTAGTTTTATTGTTCCTTATATAGTCATATTATTCCTTCACAATAATTTATTTTTATGTAAAACTTGAAAAAGCATTTTCCTTACAACAATCTCTGAGTATTAAGTAAGTATAACTAACCTCATGTTATAAATGAGAAAACTGAAGCTTAGGAGGTTAAGTAACTTACTCTGAATCACATTGATTTTTGAGCAATAAAAGCACGTATTCTTAACTTCTGGTCTAACATTCTTTCCCTTATTTCATTGCTTCTTTATATATTAACTAGGTTTCAGTAGAGGAAACCGTAGAAGTGTGAATCTCATTCTTTTGAAAGGGAATTATTTATAGAGCATTGAATGCAACATTATGGCTGCTATTTTTACTTGATAAAGAAAAACTTACTTTTTTGATTAAATCAAAAATTATAGATCATATCAGTCAATGAACATATCACAGTGACAAGGAACTGAGTGGGTTAGATATTAATATGTAATAACAATAATAATGCTGATGATACTGTGAGGTGACATGGCATAGTAGATGGAGGGCCAGCCTTGAAACCAGTAAAATGTGGTTTTAGTTCTTATCTTAACACTTATACATACGAGCTGAGTGACCATGGGCAATTCATGTAATTTACCAATGACCAAGGAAAGTCTTTTAAGACTCTTTAGATGCTATAGATGAGTTCTTAATCTTCATCTTTGGAAGGAAGTTCCACACCCAGAATTCCCTATACATATATACAGATTAAAACAAGTTTAAATCCTTCCACCTCTCTTCTTAACACATTCACTAAAATAAAATAATTATTCTTTGATCCATCCCAATGACTCTGCATATTATCTTTCAAATTTAAGTGTTTTAAAATCCTTTTAATAGCAAAATGGTAGATGAAATATGCCTTTTTTTTCCTTCGATGTGTTTTTTTGGGGACATAAACTACTCAGTTTGGCTGTCTAGATTACTGTTACATTTCCCATATTTATTTTGTACTTTTTAGACCCAGCAGAATTTACCATACCTACATTCCTAACGACATGAGCTCTGTCCTGTTCCCTCCGTGCTCAATAACACTTCTAGGCAGCACAGGATGACAATAGTAAGTAAGGATCAACATTTCATCTTCCCATTAGCTCTTCTCTTCTGTAATAGCTTATATTCTGGACTGATGGAGCTCTGCTAAGGAGTAGAAGCATTTTAAATTGCCAAATGCAATCTAATACTGCTAAAGAGAGGGAGCAACAATATAAAATCACTACTTTAATGTGCTAAGGGAAGAAACGAACCTTGACATGGGCCAGACCACATGTCCTGGTGCTTTGGCACATGAAATGAAATGCAGCCATGTATTTCATTGCAAAGGGCTGTGTTTATAAAGTCACCCTGTACCTAATAAAGTGAAATTTATACATGATTAAAGGGGAGCAGATGTCTTTACATGTTTAATGGAAAATGTTTATGTCCTACCATTGTAATATTCTTTAACTTGACCTTTCTCAGGCAGTTTATTATGCATCATTAAATGTGTATCAAGCAATGATTTCAGCATCTCTAAATGCCATTGGTATAATAAATTTGAATCAATAATTGATGTTATGCTTTTGTATTTAAGTATCATCTTTACTCATTGGTTAAAAAAAGAATGAAAATGGATTGAGGAACATAGTCCTAGAATGTAGTTATAACTCTGAGAATGTTACCTAACAAATTAGTACTGCTCTACCTCACCTGAGCTGCATGTATACACTCAGTATAGAGGTTCTACAAAGATGTGAGAAATTTGTTTATTTCTATTTCTATTATTAAATATGAATAATGATCTACAAGCCAAAATCTCATATACAACATAGTAAACAATATACAGATGGTTAAAAGGCATTTTTCTTAAAGCCTGGAGAGAATTCTGTGGTTAATCCAAATGCATATTGTAGAGACAGAAGATCTGTGTTATATGGATGTCTCTATCACTATAATTAAATTATTTTGAAATTCTGAAATAAAAACTGATATATGGCATACAGGTGTGTATTTTAAATCTGAGAAAGTATACAAAATATAGTTTATATTGTAATGTTCTCCATCCATTCATTCATCCAACAAACTTTTATTCACAGCATCTCAAGACCCCAAAGACCATCTAGTTTAACTTCTATCTGACCAATAATCCTTTATATAACATCAGCAAAAGCTGGTTCTCCAATCTTTACTTGAAAACCTCTAGTGAAGAAAAAACTTTTCTCTAATAAGTTGTTTTAAGAAAAGTGTTCTACAAACCCTAAACTGCTATATATAAGTAAATAATGGTAAAAATAGTCTATGAAAAGATAAAGAGAGTTGCAGATGCTGATGATGTTGATGATAACTTAAACAACAATAGTAACTCTCTCAAATTGTTAATGTTGGGGGATAAGGCAACAGCATAGTAACAAAATATTAAGTAAGTTGATATCCATGGGGACTTTGTGTGCCCTGAGACCACTGTGAAGGCCAAATAGGAAACCTGTAATGCTAACCAGTGGGCTCTAGTGATAACACTGAGTAGTTAAGCATCCCAGGCAGTGCAATGAAACTTCTATGACAAACAAAGGAGTAACACAGGTTGCAGGATGGTCCTATTTTTAACTGTCAAAATTACCTGCTTTCCCAGGTTAACAGAACAAACCACACTCCTTTGTGTCCTGGTATCACTAGAATGTGAAATACATATGAACAAATAAGTAATAATACCCTATTTACTGCAAATTTATAGATTCTTGACCAGTAAACTGGTCAAACCATGATTGTACATGAAATGGGCTAAAGGTACAAATATTTTCATTATGCGCTAATACCCTATCATAATGATTTTAGTTAAAAAAAAAAGGATGTCACTAGTCACATGCAAGAGCTTAATATGCTCTTTTATCCATAATACTCTCAGCTCCAAGTCATACTACAGCAACAGGACACTAATAAAAATTACTGCAACCAAAGCCTAGATTCAATGAAACTAGATAAATTTGAGGAGCTACTAAAATCTGAAGAAGGGAATGCTGAAGATCCTGAGTTCTCTAAAAATCTTTATTCATTATAAATTCTAGAAGTTACACCTAGCAAAGAAACATTACCAAATACCACAAAATTTCAAATGACCTTGAAAAGTAGATATTTATATTAGAATTCTAAAAAAGCCTTTTTGAGTTTGACTACATAAATCCATACAGCAGACTATTTATAGCAAAGGAAAATTATTATTAAATAGATGGTAGTAGACTTCCAGGAGCCAAGATGGCAGAGCAGGAAGTAACTCATTCCCATTCTCACTTATTGACCTCTGAAAGCCTGGAAAATATCACCCCAGGACTAACTCTGGAATAGCTGAGCCAGCAGAAAGATGGGGAGCAGCAGTTTTGTAGCCTGGGAAGTTTGGGCATTAATGGGAAAGGTCTCTCTTGCTCTGGTAGAGGGGGAGTAATATAGAATTGGACACATCCCAGCAAGCCAGTGACAGGCCCCACCTCAGCAAACCAGGAGGATATTCTAAGCCCCAGGGTGGTGGAGTAGGCAAGCACCAACAGCAGGACCCCCTGAATGCCGACAGGCAGGGAAACTGGTAGACTCCAGCTCAGAAAACCACCATATGCACTGGTGGGCAGGCATCCTCCAGCAGGCAAAACTCCTGAATGCTTTATCACAACTCCAGGAAACACAACTCCAGGAGGCACAGCTCCAGGTGAGCAGGCATCCTCTGTGGCCAAACCTTCTAGTCTTTCAGAGCAGCCTAGATGAGCAGGCATCCTCCAGGGACCAGATCCCACCACAGCCTGAGAGATTCAGTGTTGCTGACTCAGGCTCAGCACTAAATAAGCTGCCAGACCTCTACTGCCTTCAGCTGCCAGCACCTGAGGCCCCAGCACACAAAGACAGTGACCAAGTCCCAGACTCCCAGCATAAGAAGCTTGGGTCTGTGCCCCCTGTCCTTCAGTAGGAGAATTCAATTTTAAAAGCCAAGAAATAGGCAGACACCATGAACAAAAAACAGAAATGGAAAACGACCATAGATTCTTACTATGGGGACAGGGAAAATCAACGAACAGATTCAGAAGAGGACAACATTTTGTATATACCCACACCCAAAACCTCAAAGAGGAACATGAACTGGTCTGAAGCCCAAGAAGCCTTCTTGGAAAAGCTCAATGCAAAAATTTAAAAGTCAAATGAGAGAGGTAGAAGAAAAATTGGGAAAAGAAATGAGAGGTATGCAAGAGAGAGTCAATAGCTTGGAAAAGGAAGGGAAAAAATTAACTGTGGAAAACAAGTCCTTAAAAATACAATTGGCCAATTGGAAACAAAAAGTACGCTGATGAAAACAACTCCTTAAAAAGTAGAAGTGGCCAAATGGAAAAGGAGGCACAAAATCTAATTGAAAAGAACAATTTGTTAAAAATTAGACCTAAGCAAATAGAAGCTAATGACTCTATGAGACATCTAGAATCAGTCAAACAAAATAAAAAAAAAAAAGATTGAAAAAATAGAATAAAATGTAAAATACCTCATTGGAAAAACAACTGACCTAGAAAATAGATCCAGGAGAGATAATTTAAAAACTATTGGACTACCTGAAAGCCATGATGGAAAAAAAAAAAAAAAGAACCTGGACAGCATCTTTCAAGAAATCATCAAGGACAATTGCCCTGAATTTCTAGAACCAGAGGGTAAAATAGTCATCAAAATAATCCACTGATCACCTCCTGAAAGAGATCCCAAATTATGGGAAATAAAATATTATTTAAAAAAGAAAAAATAAGATATAGGTTCAAATCCTGTGATGCATCCTAATTGTGTGACCTTGGGTGAGTCGCTTAAATTATTTGAACTACAGTTCACTTATCTTTAAAACAAGAGCTTGGACTAAGTGGCTTGTCTAAATTCTCTTCAAATTCTAAATCTCTCCTAAGCCAACCCCATCAAGTTATTCTTTGGTGTAGATTAGTGCTTGACTTCAGATCATCTTTTACGGATTTTTTTCCTTGTTTTTGGAGGTAATTAGTGACTTGCTTAGGGTTACATATTTAATAAGTGTCTGGGGTTGGATTTGAACTCATTCCTCCTGACTTCAGCAATAGTGCTCTATCTTTTGCACCGCCCAGCTACCCTGATTATCTTTTAAATGAGTTATTTCCTTACTTTGTTTCTCAATTTAAACTTGCAGCTACATAGATAATGGTCTATATTGAAATATGAGGAAAGGAGGGCAAGAAAATTTAAAACTCAAAAGCTTATGGGAATGAGTGTTGAAAACTAAAAACAAATAAATTAAAATATTAAAAAAGATGGTAGTTAAGTGAATCATCATGAATCAACACATTTCACAGTATTTGACAAAAGTGTGAAAACATGTGAGCATAGCAAAACAGTATAGCAAATGTGGCAGCCATTGTCATAGCATAAACCATAAGGATGGTGGCACTTTTAAGGAGTACCACTAAAGTCAGGCATCAAATACTATCATGGAAGAAGTGACTTAATAAAGATGTTGAAGGTCTATGGAAAAGCCCTGGAAGACTTCATCACAATTCTGTTAGTACAGGCAAAAGAATATTTGGATGCATGTTCCCATTTGGAGCCAACAAAAACATCAAGGACAAGAACATCAGTAATTCCTCAAGATAGAAGCCAATTATATGTTTAGACTTTTTAGAAAACATTCACTTCATGTCCATTGACCTTGCTCCTAGATTGAACTAAGTATGGCTTCAAAACCAAAGCATCTCATTCACTGTTTGCTGTATATGGTCACCATTAAGGTTATATGGCTCTACCAAAAAAAAAAACCCACTGAAAACTAACAAATTAAATAGCTTCTTCCTCTCAAGAAATCAAATGTAATCTGGACATGACTAGTATAAAGTCCTTAATGTACGTCAAGGAATGTTAGTGACTAAAGACATGGTGCTTAGACATGGAGATCCAATAAATCAACAATTGATGGAATACCTAGAAATTCTTCATTTTTCTTAAGGCAAAAGATATGGTTGAACTTGAAGGAACTTTGAAATCAAAGCTAAATGGGAACTGTAGTATTAAAAAGCTACATAATAACATTCTTAATATATATTTTCAAAATTATTAAATGAGTCATAAGAAATTTGGAAAGTATCTTAAGAAAACCTAATAAAATGTGGGTCCCACAGGCTTAAAGTCAGGAAGACTTACCTTTGTGAGTTCAAATCTGGCCTCAGACACTTAATAGCTGTGTGACCCTGGGTAAGGCACTTAACATGGTTTGCTTCAGTTTCCTCATCTGTAAAATGAGCAGGAGAAAGAAATGGGAAACTACTCTAGATCTTTGCCAAGAAACCTCAAATGGGTCAGAAAAAGTCGGATGTGGCTGAAATGATTGAATAACAACAATCTATTCATCCATCTGTTATAGGAAGATTAACACATCTACTCCAAAAGGGAGAGAAGGATTTGAGAGATATTCTAAGAGAATACACAAAAGCCAACAGAAATACTCTTAAAACAAGTAAAAATCACTTCACTGAGCAATAGTAAAGTCTGATAAAAGATACATATGCCATTGGATTTCTTGAACATAATCAAAAAAGGCTTGCCTCAAGAAAGAGCCTATGAAATGATTAAGATCAAAGATTGGGATAAAAAGCCTTCCATGGAAAATTTTGACATGAATTCAGTTAACAAATTTGGCTAAAAAGGAAAAAAAAATTGAACTGATTCCAGAATCATGCAGACCTTTTTTTTCTTTTTGTGGAAATTGAAAGGTTAATGATGACAATTCAGGGCCAGGATATCGCTACAAGAAATTATAAAAGAGTTATATTTAAAGAGTCTGGACTTGGTGATAGATGCAGATAGGGCAATTTTGTAATATGGTATTGCCCACTATAAAAATAAGATGACAACACAGTAGCAACTTGCTGTCTTTTTTGGATTGATAGATGATAACTTTCTGTAGTATAAATATACACCATGAAATACTCTGGGGAACATAATCAATGACCCTTACTATACCTAGACTATCATCCCAAAACGCACTGTTGTTCACAATCACTTGGACATGATGGTCATTCATAAAAACTTAAGAACAACATTTTTAATAAGGGCAGGTAGGTAGTACAGTAGATAGTGTTCTGTGCCTGAAGTCAGGAAAGTCTGAGATAAAATCTGTCCTTAGATACTTACTAGCTGTGTATGAGCTTAGGTAAGACACTTAACCTCTGTCTAATTCTGGTTGCTCATCTTTAAAATGGGGTTAAGAATAGCACCTACCTCCAAGGATTGTTGTAAGGATCAAATGAAATAATACGTGTAAGCCTTTGCACACCTTAAGAGTACTATGTAAATGAGACCTAGTACTATTATTATGTCACTAAACCAAATGTTCATATAATATCCAAGCTATATGGAACTAAAAAGTTTTTAACATATAAAACCTGGCTAAGAAGATCAAAAATCACTTGGGAACAAGATGAGGCAAATATCCTGTTGTCCTACCTGCTACTGGAGTTCTACTGAGGTTACTTTTGGTGAGCCAACAGAAAATGAGATTGCATCCTAATACTTCTATTCATCTACAGAAAGCAGATAGAAAATAGAACAAAATAATATTGATGGGATAGCAACTTGGCTAAGGGCCATTTCTATCTGAATCCATTTGAGAGGCATGAGAGGACTGATAGAATAATGACAAGTCAAAAGAGGTTATAATATGTCTCAGCGAAGAGGGTACCCACATTCTTGAAATAGTGAATCTCTTAAAATAAAGGATATTTTAAATAGTAACTTTTAATTTGGAGAGGAAAGGTGAAGAGGGTACACAGAACACAGAATAGCACTCTATGTATGATAGAAATTTTATAAATATTTGTTGACCGAAGGAATGAGAGGACAGCTCACTGACAGCAAATCAGTCATCTTGGTTGATAGGAATCTTGAACTGTAGAACCACTTGTACCTGCAATCACTCCTCATTTTGATTAAGCTTGAAGTAAATACTCATTAGTTCAAGCATTATCCCTCTGGTTTCCACAATTTCCCCCTATTTAGCCAGCTACCATCTTATCTTTATTCTCACAATAAGACCATTCCAATAAGCTTCTTAGTGCTCTTTGTAAGTCTTGATTATGATGTTTATGAACATATGACGTTTATGATCAATTCCTGGTACATGATACATTTCTAGCAAGGTGGATGTTAAGTCCACTGAATAAGATCCTTGGCCTTTAACTATTGTTGTCATTGTTTTGCCCTTAAAAATGGCAATTGTCAATGTTCCTAACCATTGGTTTTCACCACCCAGTGTTTCATCTTATTACAAAACCATTGCAAAGTGTTCAAAAGGAAATTTCAAAACATTTTATTTTATTCACTTTACTGTTTAAAGAGATTAAAGGAACAGAATCATAAGATCAAAAATCTAGAGTTGAAAAGGACCTTAGATTCCAACTTGAGCAACCTTTGCGTTTTATAGATGAGCTAACTGAGGCACAAGGTCAGAAAGTTAGCATGTATTAGAGCTGGGATTTAAACCTAGGTCCTCTCATATGAGAGTCAATGTTTTTCTCCCTCTCTAAACCTATACCCAAAATTAGACAAGTCTTCAAAGATCATTTAATTAAACTCACACATTTTACAAATGGAAAACTAAGGTCCAGAAAAGGGAGGTTACTTGGCAGAGATCCTTAAAACCACACAAAATTAAAATATTCATTTTATTATCTTATAAAATATATTACTGAAAACAATGAATACTTTTTATTTTCTTATAAAATCTGCTGCCATCATGTGTTACTCATACCAGATTGCTACCATCTCAGGGAAGGTAGAGTGAAGGGAAAGAGGAATGGAGTCTGGGACTCAAAACTTAAAGAAAAAACAATAAATATTAAAATTTGTGTTTACACATAGGGAAAAATAAAATACTGTTTAAAAAATCTGCTGCAATTAGAAATAGAAAACAATACAAATAACGTAAGTGATTTCAAAAGCACTTTTCCTTCATGAAATTCAGTTATCTTGGCTATAGGATGCTTCATGTAGGGATCTGTTTGAGTTCAAATCTAGGAAGCAAAAGTTTATTCCATTTTAAGCCTCTGAAACAATCTCTTCCAGCAGATGGAGGTAGTGAACTTCTCAAGAAATAAAAAATATATCACTTCTAGCCTTTGTCTCTGATGTTTTAAGCTTGGGCTTAGAACAATCATTGAGTTGTCAAGCCAAATCAGCATGGCACTGCCTGGAATTTGTTCAATTTAAAGTCAGCCCTCTTTTCCAAAAAAATGTTCAATGACTTCTTTGGGAGCAAGACGGGTTTGCTAAGGGTTATTTGCATTTAAAAAGTCCTAAACAAATTAGATTCACAATAATGAACAAGGAAAAGAAAATAAGCATGTGACCGTCAAAATTGCCAACATTCCATGTAAGGAGGAGTCTTCCTAACCATAAACCATCAGTGTACAATAAAATGGGAATAACATGAGGTTTCTTCTTTAGAGGTTATTTAATTCTCATAAAATGATGGAGTTATTGAGATTAAGCCAGGTCTCTACTCTCGAAATACAGAACTAAAACCATTAGAATTGACCTCACTTTATGTATAATGTGTTGCTGAGCAATTGTGTTTAGAATAATGACTATGTTCAGGAAAATCACATTTTTTTCATTGAATTCCATTCTAATTTCAGAGATGTATTCTAGGGAGGAGGGAAAAAGACCAAAGTGTAACAAAAAAGAATCACACTTAACAATCTTAATATCCACTTCAAGGAGCATTCTACCTTTGTCAATGTAGTCAATTTGCATTTAATCTCTGACCTAACCCCAGCAAGAAGTTAGTCAAAAGGACAATTAATTTACATGATCTTTGTTCACTCTCTTATTAAGAGAAGTTCTCACTAACTACATAGGATTTGCTGCATCACCCAGCCACAGAGGTGAGATGATTGCTCTAGTACATAAAAGTCATAAACAATTACATAGTTGGAAAGAAAGATTAAATAATCAAACCATACCTGTTTTGCATTTGAAAACTAAAAATGCTACTTAGTATCCTCTGTTATCCAGTTTCAGAGCCTCCATGTTTATAAGTGTTTGTTAACCTAATAATTAAGCTGATACAGAAGTGTTTCTAAACTCTTTATCAGATTCAATTACTTACCTTAGTAAAATGTCAAGAATATCTTTCCAATTCTACTAGAACAAAGGTGGAAGGAGATGCTATAGGGAGTTGAAAAGAAAGTGTATATACCAGTGATATCTCTAACAACATATCTTCTTTATAACTTCTAAAGATGGGGAAAAAATCCCAATGCAGATATTAGGAAAGAAAGGGAAGTGATAATAATACTTAAGAAAGTTAAGGAGTAGTGATTTCAATGATGTGAGTTGGGACTGTATCTATCTTTGGTTTTCACAATATCTTTGAAGAAACACTAAATCAACACTATTTCCATCTCTGGTCCATTGTCAGATGTAGTGCACTTGAATGTAGGTAGTCATTTATAATCTAGTCAAGATCATTATATTGATGATCTCCTTTGGTCTTCTCCTATTCCTTCTACTTGTCTTATGCAACCTTTCTACGAAACTTTGGTTTTATTTTTCTGTCTTTCATCATCCAAAGCATAAGTCTTCTGTTGAAAAATTGAGGGCATGTCTCCTTTCATTCCCCACTTACCTATTCTCTTCTCTAAATCCAAATACTGATGTGAGGACTAGGACAAGATGTGAAAGCATGAAAGACCAAAGTTGAATATCACTTTCTAGCTGTGACATAAAGAGGGATAGTATTTGAAATACTTAGTCATTTTCCTGCATTTTCCCAAATAACTGCCCTCTGATCAATTATGCCATTCAGGGAATCACATAATTTTATAGTTGGATGGAACCTCAGAGGTCATCTAGTTTAAAAATCATCAAGAAAAATATCTGTAACAACATTCTAGACAAAGGGTCATCCAGTTTCTATGTGAAGATTTCTAGTAAGGAGGAACTCATTAACCCCTAACAGTCTTAGTGTCCTTTCTGGCTCTGCCTAAATATTAAACCAAAGGTGGGATCTGCTGAGGGAATGAGTTGCATTTCGTGGGGATTTGGAGTTTATGAGATTTGGACTTACTGGTGAGGGAAAAAAAATGGGCATTTTGGAATATATCCTTATGGCACCACATATTTGATTTTGAAGCCCTTAACCTTCCTTATTTGTGAGGGATTGTCTGATGTTGGCTACGTGCCATGTGGGGGTTGTGGCAAGATGGGGCAGGGACAAGATATTAGGAAGTAACCGGAGCTCATGCTCCCGAGGCAGGGGGCTGTGCCACGTGGGAGTGGGACGGCAGAGAACAAGCTCCCTTTGTCTAGTCCTCTCCCTAGGTGCAGTGCTAACCCCAGACGTCTCCTTCCGGTATCCGGGCCTAGCCTCCTGCGTCACGTCCTCTCCCTTGGTGCAGCGCTAACCCAGACATCCCCTTCCGGTATCTGATCCTACAATCATTCACTGGTAGGCAGGCTGAGGAGGAGGGGCTAGGAAGGTATATAGGGGCGGTAGGGGTCGGAGCTCGCTCTCTCTTGCTCCTGCTCTCTTGCTCTGGCTTTCCTGCTTGGCCTTGCTGTGATGTCCTCTGAATAAAGCTGCAGTGTTTGCACCTCCTGATTGGCTCATCTCTGTGTTTATCCAGGTGGGCTCCGAAGACTGGTAAGTATGACCTTGGCAGCCTGCTCCTGTTAGAAGGAGAGTGCATGGTGCGACCGGCACACTTATTGCCTTCTTTGGACATATCCCAGCTTGTCAAAATCTTTCCTAAAGTGCTTCCTGCAGAATAGGGAACAACCTACGTGTTGTCTAAACTCATTCATTTAGATAGTATACTACTATTAATAGAGTTTAAGATCATATTAATTCTTTTGGCCATGACACACTACTGAACCACATTAAGCTTGCAGTTCACTAAAATCCTCAAACTTTTAAAAGTGGATTATCAAAGACTTCTAGGTCATGTGAGCAACATGATGGAGGACTAGAAATTTCTTGGATCCCTGTGACTTCTCAAATCTCTCTGAAACAGATGTTATGTACCAAAGATAAAGCAACTTCATTTCTCTCCATGATTAGAGCACCCAGGATCCAAAATAGGATTATAAAGAGAATAGCAAGGTTGGTAGCAAGGTTGTACTAGCAGACCCAAGGACCTGGTACAGGCTTATGTCAGAACCTACCCCATACCCCAGTGCTACAGAGATCCCTGCTTGAGGCTGCAGAATTTTGCCCAGAATGTGACAGGGCAGCCAGGGGATCTAGCCTTGTAGCATGAATTCTGCAAAGCTCTGAGCTTGTGGTGTCAGGGTGCATGATGCAATAATATGATTGGAGCAGTTCTCTGAACTCCTAGTGCCAACCTAGAGCACTAAGGAACAGAGAAAATAGGACACATCACCTGGACAAGACATCCTGCATGTGAGGGACTGAGCTGTATTCCATCAAGACTAAGTAAAAAGCACAGCATCAAGCTGGGGTAACTTTTGATCACCCAAAAGTCAGTTAAGGCAGAGACATAGGCTGATGAACTGTGACTTACCCAGCATGGAAGAAGTCTGAGATGCTTTGATATTTAACTCCAAAGGAAAGTACCATCAGAGGAGAGGGAGTCAGAAAGTGAGTAATAGGGAAAATGGAGAGAGGAGAGTAAAGGATTGAAAGTATGAAAGACTTCAGGAAGAATAAAATTCAAAGACCTTGAATATAGACAGGAGCAACAGAAAGAAATGTGGTCTCTAGATCTAGTAAATGAATTCAGGCAACTAAATAAATGCTGCAAAACAATGGAAAATTATTCAACACATGATAAGAAAGAGGACCTTGTGAAATTTGAGAAGAATATGGAACCATAACACACTGGGCCTGAGTGGTTTAAAAAATGAGAATTATGAAAGCACAATTTATGGGCTGCACAGCAAAACATGATGAGTTCTATAGGGCAACAACTAGACAACAACTGCCTAGGAGGAGAGTCTAGAAAGAATAGCTTGGAAACTTTGCTTGCATAAGGAATACAGAGTAAAGGTAGAAAACAGATAATTATAGGAGTCATGACTCCAAGAATAAAAGTTTATAGTAGACAGAAAGAGAGAATGGGTAATGAAAAAAAAACAAAAAAATCCTTTTTAGAAAGGAGTGCAAAAATAAATAAAAACAAAAACAAAAACAACTTAATGATTAGAACTAGTTGAAGGGGAATACAGGAAGGGGGAACTTAACTAAGAATAAAAAAAAAGGAGAAGAAGGTGTGTAATCAGACAAAAGCAGGTGAGAAAAAGGAACTCATAAGCACAATCCCAAAGGGAAAAAGGGTAATAAACATGACAAGTGAATCAGAGGTGAGAGAAAGAAAAACAATGGAAATAGGGGCACTTTAAAAAAGATTAAAGTAATTGAAGTACCTTAATACTATGTTTATAGCAGAAGATGGAAAAAAATCAAACGTGAAAATAATACCCAATATTAGAGACAGATGGAAGAAAATATTAACTTAATTATCATAATAGTATATGTGAATAGATTAAGTAATCCAACAAGATGAAAAAAGAGTGACTGATTGGATAAGAAAACAAAACCCTATAATATGTTGTTTATAATAAACATATTTAAAAAAAAGACATATGAAAATAAAACTGAGGAGATGGGGAAAAAGTAGTATGTATCAAATGAATATTTAAAAAAATAGGATTTGCAATCCAGACAGAGCAAAAATAAACATTCAAAAAAATTTTAAAAAGAATAAACAAAGAAGTTATATTATACTGAAAGGAACCAATATCAATAAGAAAGTTATATGCTCTAAATGCCTTAGAATCCAAATTCATAAAGAAAATATTATGTGAGCCTCAAGATGACATAGACAGAAACACAAAAGTGATAGAAAACTTCAATATGCCTCTCTCTATTTTGGATAAGTCAGACAGAAAGATAAACAAAAGTGAAAAAGATAGAACTGAATAAATTGGTTCTAAATGCTATAGCTAAAGAATATACAGATGTTTCAGTACCACACACTTTTACAAAAAAAAAAAAAAAGACCACATACTAGGGCATAGAGATATTGTAAACAAATGCAAAAAAGAAGAAATAGTCAATACATTCTTTAAATAATACAATAAAATAT
The DNA here is from genome assembly GCF_900497805.2 of Vombatus ursinus. NCBI lineage: Eukaryota > Metazoa > Chordata > Mammalia > Diprotodontia > Vombatidae > Vombatus > Vombatus ursinus. The sequence continues at coordinate 33,838,152 of NW_020954608.1, read as the reverse complement.
TATTTGTTCAAGGACCACAAACAAAAGATACAGACCCAAATGGAAACTTAAAAATAAAATTTTGGAACTACAATAAAACTCCATTAGGTACCCACAGGAATACCATCATAGTTATGTGACTAGGACCTTTCCCTGACCACCTTTGCCCCTCCAGATTGAGCCCTTCCATAGAAGAGCAGGGCTTTTAGAAAATCTGCTGTTGCTTCATGGAAATGGTTTTTGTGATGTCCTCAATTAGATTTATTACTAGAGATTGGAATCCAAAGCCAGAGCAAAGAGTTCAAAATCTGCATAAAAGTTTGCATATTAATGATGGTATGATAAAGAGAGGAGGAGAAAATTTCCTCCTAAAGGGTAGTGGCATGGGAAGGGGAAAGGTGTACTAAAGGTGGGAAAAGAGGGAAAAAAACCTTCCCAAATGGGAGGAGCAAGGCAATGGCAAAAGCAGAAATCTTTTCCCTTGGGAACTGCTACACCATAAAGATAGGAGGGTCTGTTTATCTACAAGGGTCCCAGCTGTACAAGCAGTTTCTCAGTCTGGTGCAGACTGACTGGTGCCTGGCTTGACTTCCAAATATGGCAACTCAAAAAGATAAGTTCAGGGGACCTCTTAACATTCCTTAATGGAGTGTACTTCTTAAGAAAACAACATACCTTGGCTTCTTTTCTACCCCATCACCACAAACCTTAGGACTCTGTAGAAATGGGAGGCATTAGTACTATTTATGATCTACTTCCAGAGATATTAAGTACCTGATTCAAGGTAACATAGTAAGCAGTAAATGTAGAATATCAATCTATTTCTTCTGAAATCAGTTTTTATTCAAGTGGACCATGAGGGCTTTTCAGGTTGAAGATTTACCCATTGAACATGATGTGCACCATTCCTACCAAGTGGTTGTATAGATTCTGTTTGAAGAATTCCAGTGAAGCAATGGCCAACCACAATTTCAGGGGAATTATGGTGAAACATGCTAACCACTTCTAGATAGAGAGGTGAGTGATTAAAAGTGTAGATTGAGGCATATATATATATATACATATACATATGTATATATATATACACATACATACACACATATACATGTGTATATATGTATATATGTGTGTATATATGTATATAAAGACATTTGACATAGGTAGTGTGAAAATTTGTTTTGCTTACCTCTATATGTGTGTAATGAGTTTTCTTTTTATTGCTTTCTCATGTTTGGAGGAGGTGAAAGACCATTTAGAACTAAAAAAAAAAGTGAATCATAAAAATAATTCTAGTGAAAAGAAACTACCTCATGTCAGAGTTAGACACTGATAGTGAATGACTGATATTATCAGAATTTTCACTAAATGGAAAGTATATGACACATGTGTTAGTGTTGTTGTTTGTGGGTTTGAGGAGAGCCTTAATTGTGGTTTGCCCCTAATCCCCAAGAGATGAAGAGACAGAAGGAACTGGATGACACAGAGTAATTGGATCTAATTAAAAACAGTGGGTTTCCTGGATTGATGGTTTCACTGACCACATGGTGTCCAATAGCCACAAAAGAATTCCATGGCAATTGGGCGCTTTATCACCAAACCACTGATTCAAAGCGTCATAGAAGAGGGGATGAGTTAGAAGTCATTTCCACTTGGGACCATATTATAGTGAAATGTGTTCCTCTGGGGCTCTACTTTTATCTGATTGCTTTTGTCCATCATTCACTTGTAACCCATGAAGAATTGAACTAAATTTATACAGAGGTTCTTAATCTGTGGTCTGTGGGTCTATTGATAGATTTCAGGAGGACTATGAACTTGTAGAGGTAAAATACACACACATATACATACATACACACATATGTATATATATAATCACCTTTATTTTCACTAACTTCTAATGGAAATTTAACATCTCTGTCAAATATGAATGTAATCTATAAACCATTACTCTGAGCAGGGATCTATAAGCTAAAGCGATTGCCAAAAGAATACATGACACCACGAAAGAGAAGAATCGCTTCTCTCAGAGGAAGCTCCTTGATGTTGGCCCTTTACTTCAGGTCCAGAAGCAAATTCGCAGGTAAGAGCCAAACAACAATGTTTTAGAAACAATTCATTTCAGTTTAAAAATAATCCTTCAGACTGGTACAACATATTAACAAAATAATCATTTGCTTACTGAAGTTTCGTATGTGGCTTGAGAAGATTTGTTTTCAAGTCCTCTCTCTACCACTCAGTTGCAGGACCTTGTACAGAGAGATCACTTCACCTCCTCGTCCCTCAGATTCCTCAAATATAAAATGAAGGATATAGGCACCGGATCTCTGAGCTCCCTGTTCCATTCAGTTTTTCTGTCATGTAGCAGAGAGAACCTGAGAGATTAAATGAGATATTTGTAAAGTGCTTAGCACAGTGCCTGCCATGTAGTGGGTACTATATAAATACTTACTCCCTTCCCCTTCCCTGAGAGAAGACAAGCACCTGAATACTGCAATCCCTCTCAGTGTTCTATGAGCCAACGTCTTTCACATCTGAAAAAGAGGGCTCTAGAGATATAAACAGTATTTTACATTGCTTTTAGGTTCATTCTATTTCTGTGAGTATTTGGACACACAGCCTTCTTCTTTGCTTATTTTCTGGTCTGTCAAACATATCACAAAAATAATTTGGGGACATTTTTCTCAATTATAGATGAACAAGGTTGCAATGTCTCTAGATAGATTGAGAAAGGTTCAGATTTAAGCAGGTCGTACTTTATTTCTAATCTTTTGTGTCAGGTCAGTACACTGACTATGTATTATCCATAGTCCCAGTAACAGAAATGATCCCTTGGGCCATATTTTATTCGAGATCTCTTCAACTATAACTTTTAGAAACATGGCCATTACTCAGAGAAGATCTCAGCTGTTCAGTTCCTTTGAGGACCATGATTTATTTTCAAGAGAAAGAAAGTCTCAATATAATTAAATAATTTTGAAGTGCAGCTCACTCTATATAGCTTATTTTCTTGGGAAAGCCTCAAATGCCATCTTTATATCTTTTTATGAATTATGGTCTTAAGAATTTGGAGACTTTTTAAACCCAGGAAAAATGTATAATCATATGCATTATGAAGCATCTCTTTGAGGATCATGTCATGTTTTTTAGCACTGTTTCATATGGAGAAAAGGGCTTAGAAATGTATAGGTCTGGAGAAAGCCTCAAAGTGTTCTTCCTGTGTATCCCATTGTACATCACACAGTTCATTTTTTTTAAGGCTTTGCAGGACAGAGTTCATAGCTTGTTAGATACTTCTTATGATGTCTGGTTTAGGAGCTCTGCATTTTAAGAGAGATGAGGGAAAGTTGGAGTAGGTAAGAGAGACTAGAACATAAGCAGGCCTCTACCTATTCATTTATTTTTTTCACTATGTATCAGATCATTATTCTCCTCTTTGATAATGCTTCCTACACCTGAAAGTGGCTATTAAATAATTTCTCAGCCTTCTATTATTTAATTCCCAACTATGTAAGGAAAAAAATCATTTATCATGCACCTACTATGCATACCACATGGTGCCAGATGCTATACTAAGCACTATACAAATATTATCCCATTTGACCTTCATCACAACCTTGGAAAGTTGGTGCTATATTTTATTCCCATTTTACAGTTAAGGAAACTGGGGCAGACGGGGCTTAACTGATTTGGTCAGAGTCACACAACTGGTAAGTGAGTGAGTCCAGATTTGAACTCAGATCTTCCTAATTCCAAGTTCAGGGTTCTAATCATTGTACCACTTCACTGCCTTTAACTCCATTAACTAGTCTTCATAGATCCCATTTTTCTTACTTTTAAACCATTTACTTTGTCCTTTTCTAGAGCATATGTAATGTGACCCCATCTCTATGAAAGAGTATTGCATTTGGTGCAGGGATGTGATTTGGAACACGAGAATTTGTCTTTTGGAAGCAAGAGCAGGAAGGGAAGATGGAAGCTGAGGAGAAAGAAAAATGACTCAAGGGCAGGAGAGTTCCCTGACTATATTCCATCCAAGCCTGAGGATTTGAATGATTGGCCGTTCATCATGAACAACCTTATTCTTTGGTACAGATATAGTACTTTGTCTTCCTTCTTGTCATAGAAAGACTTTGGGTTTGATGTGGCAACTCGGCCACAAAGACATGTGAACTATTGTAACTGTGGGACCCTGGTGGTGCTAATCAATCAATCATGTATTTATTAATCACCTACTATGAAAGGCAGTCAGTCAAAAAGTATCTGATAAACACTTATTACGATCCTGGAATTCTACAAAACAATGATGAAACAATAGTGAAAACATGGTGCCTGCTGTTGAGGAGCTCACAGTCTTGTGGGGGATACAACATGCAAACAACCGTGTATAGATACAATATTTATAGTTTTAATGAGGCCTAATCTCAGAGGAAAAGGACTAGAAGTGAGGGGTCTCTTGTAGAATTCTGAGGGAAGCCAGGGAAACTAGGCAGTGGAAGTGAGGTGAAAAAACATTCTAAGCATGTGGGGATAGATGGTGAAAGGTCACAATCTGGAGTTGGAATGTTTCTGTATAAGGAAGAGAGAAGGCCAGTGTTACTAGATCATAGAATAAAGGGAGGGGAGTAAAGTTGAAGATGACTATAACAGTAGGAAAGAACCAATTTGTGAAGTCTTTAAAATACCAAACAGCCCATCAATTGAGGAATGGCTGAACAAGTTGTGGTATATGATTATGATGGAATGTTATTGTGCTATAAGAAATGATAAGCAGGATTATTTCAGAAAAATCTTGGAAAGACTTATGTGAACTGATACAAAGTGAAGTAAACAGAACCAGGAACACTTTGTACACAGTAACAGAAATATTGTATGATGAAGAACTGTGAATGACTTACAGCAATACAATGATCCAAATGACTCATGATGAATATACTATCTACCTTCAGAGAAATAACTGATATTGTCTGAATACAGACCAAAATACACTATTTCCCTTCCTTTCCCTTCCCTTCCCTTCCCTTCTCTTCCCTTCCCTTTTCTTTCTTTCTTTCTTTCTTTCTTTCTTTCTTTCTTTCTTTCTTT
>NW_020954608.1:33762440-33833081 GCF_900497805.2 Vombatus ursinus | reverse complement strand
TCTTTCTTTCTTTCTTTCTTTCTTTCTTTCTTTCTTTCTTTCTTTCTCTCTCTCTCTCTCTCTCTCTCTCTCTCTCTCTCTCTTCCTTCCTTCTTTCTTTGTTCTTTCTTTTTTGTTTGGGTCTTCTTATACAAAATGAATAATGTGGAAATGTTTTGCATTATTGCACATGTATAATCTATCAGAACCTTATCATTTCATGGAAGGTGGAGGAGAGGGAAGGATAGAATTTGGAACTCAAAATTTAAAAAAAAGAGTTTAAAAAATTTTCACATGTAATTGGAGAAAAACAAAATATTATTAAAAGAGAAATAATTGAAACAGAAGATTTTATATTTGATATTACAGGTAATAGGGAATCCCTGGAGCTAATTTGTTAGGGGGTTACGTGGTCTTATCTGTGCTTTAAATGTGCCTTAATAAGACCTAATTACTTTGGCAGCTGAGCAGAGGATGACTAGAATGAGGAGAAATTTGAGGCAGGGAAACTGACCGGAAACTGACCAGAAACTTATTGAAATAGTCCACGCATGAGGTGATGAGATCCTAAACCATAGCACCTATGTGAATAGGGAGAAAGGGCCATATATGGAGATGTTGTGGAGAGAGAAAAGACAAGACTTGTCAATAGATTAGATATGTGAGGTATAAATATATAAGTGAGGAGTCAAGGATGACATCCAGCGTTTTGAGCCTGGATGACTGAGTGGCTTGTACTGCTCTTGACAGTTTGGGTTACAGTGATGTGACAGTTCCTTGAAGTTTAGAAGAGAGGATAGTTTTTTTTCTTGGGGGGGGGCAAAGTTGATAAATTTTGTCAGCCTACCATAGTAGAGAGCTAGTTGGTCTCAAAACCCTGAAGACATGATTTAAGGTCTTGTCTCTGATATATATTTGCTCTGTGACCCTAGACAAGTCATTTAACTTCTCAGTGTTAAAGATAACTCTCTAACATTATAAGACCTTCATTGGTAAATCACATTTCCTCACCTGGGAGTTCCCTAGGCCAATAAAGTCTCAGATCCAGTCCCCATATGTTACTCTGTGTATTGTGCTAGGTACTGAGAATACAATAGCAATACATGATATGATACTTTAATACTTTCTGAAAAGGAGCATTCATTCTAGATCCATTGGTGGCCTGTTCATCTATGTGCAAGTTGTGTGTTGTCTCTGTTCCTTAATTGAAAGTTCTGGGCAATTAATCAGAGCTTAGAGTTCTACTTCCCTAGGGACTGGGAGTCAGGATCACAGGGAGAGGAGCTTTGGCATGGTGATTTGATTTGATGTTGTTTTGTGCTGTTTCTTAACTGACATTTTCTTGCTTTCACAATGCTTGCTATTCTAAAGAATTGGTGTCTTTTTGTTTGTTTTGTTTTGTTGCAATGAAGGGGTGCTACATTTAGAGGCAGAGGTCCTGAATTCAATTCTTGGTTCTTTCACGTATGACCTATGGGAACATAAGCAAATCATTTAATTTCCTTAGGCCTCAGCATCTTCAACTGTAAAATGAGGGAAATGGAAAGATAACCTCAATGATCCTTACTAGCTATACATTTATGATCCAACAATTCTTTAAAGTGGTTTTGTGATAAAATAGGACTAGGTTTTCCAAAGTTATTGCTTAATATTTGTTTTTTCAGTAAAACACATATTGAGTAGACCTCATTCTCTCATTCCCTGGTGTAACTGAAGAGCAGGGCTTTATATTTTTGGTAGTAGAAGAGGGAAGGATTTGGGGTGAAGATTTTTAATAGCTTATGATTTCTAGTAATAGGAAATTGATTCAAGTTCTCAGTCAGGGAAACAATGTACAAGACTCCTCTGTTTGACCACATAACACCAGGGGCTGCCCAATGTGGATTGAAAGACCAAAAGTACATAGAAGAGTTATATAAAATGATTAATGAACTTTTTGACAGCCAGAAGTGAATCAATAAAACTTCTTGAGCTATATTATCTTGTTACAGTGGGTGACACAGTAATTGCTAGGTTTGAGAGAATCTCAAAAAAGTTGGAAGTTCATATCAGGTAAGCTTGGAAAACTTTTTAAGACTTTCTAAATCTATCTGATGTCTTAATTGAGTTTGGGGAAAAATAAAGAAGAGGGTAGGTAGCAAACTTGATGAGATAAGATTTTCTTCTGTAATTTTCAATACTTCATAGTAGTTATATATTATTTTGCTTTATATCTCTCTGTGTGTGCATGTGTGCGTAGTTGTCAATGCAGCTTTTCCATGTTATATGTTAGACCTGAAAATGCTGAGGCAGAATGAAAATCACAAATGATTGTCAAAAACTTATCTGGGGAAAAAAAATTCACTTTGATTCCCTTTCTGGGTTGCTTCCTCTTTTATTTAAACAGATTGTCACTTCCGTATTGAATTGGGTGCTGTTCTACAGCATCAGTTAATAGTCTCTTCTGTATGCTTTGGCTTGAAGAGGCCCATTCCTGGTTCCATTGTATTTAATGGAAAAGAATAGGTTCCTATGCAGGATCATTGGAATGGTGACAGGAAATTATCTTCCCAAGATTCAGGTCAAGTCACTCACTATCTCTTTACCACTGGTCTTAAAATCATCATTAAAAAAAAGGCAGACTTCACAAAATGACATATTTCTAGAAAGCATGTAGTCTTCATTCATGCAATCACAGACCCATTTATAAATATTATCTTAAAAGCATATTTTTAAATGATGATACATTTTTCTTACATTTAAATAGACTTTTCCTTATCTTAAGAATCTTTATAAATTTAACAATATAAACTCTCATAAGATATGTGCTAAATAACTGTCCCAGATTTTCATTATTAATAATGAACAGACAAAGAAAAATAAAGAAAAAATATTTTTTGTTCCTTGCACATGGCACACTGAAATTCCTTAGTTTTGTAGCTCATTTACCACTTGGGGAAAAAATGAAGTGGGGTTGGAGAATGAGCTTTAACACCAAGTCTAGATTAGAAATAACATTATAAGACCATATATTTTATACATATATGTATGTGCATGTACACATATATATGTATGCACATACACATGCAGCATCAGCATGTATACATGTATCTGTATATGCATATGTATTACATACATGTGTAAATACATATGAGTGTGTGCATACATATGCACACACATGTACACATACACATATACATATATGTATACATATATAATTACAGTAGCCATCTAGTCTAATCTTTTTTTTTCTTTTTTAATATGAAGAAACTGATGCCCATCCAGGAGCATTAAGTACTTTTGTAAGGTCACACAAGTAGCAAGTACCAGAAATAGGATTTGAATCCAGATCCTATGATGTCAAAAACAGTACTTTCTCTACCATACTACCAAAAATAGATTGTGTTTATGTACAGGTAGAGTGGAAATTACTCCACTTGACTTAGTCTTGATATGTTTATCAGGTGAGAATGTATTTCAGTTGTTCAGTGGGTATGAAAAAGGCCTTGAATACATCTACAGGTATGACAGAGTCTGCTTGGATTGGTTAAGGCAATTGGTTACACTTTCTGTGGACTATATAAAACCACTGAATTTGTTAGTGTTAAAGCAGAGAGCCAGGAAAGGGCAGTCTATCCAAAAACCCTGAGAAGAAACCATCTGAAAAATGGAAGAGAACAGTGGTTTTTGCTCAAAGATCATCTGCCCTGTCTTTGACTTCAGTATACCTTGTGAGTTTTGAAGTATCCAGAGGATTTTGGATTTCCCATATGCCTATCAGCATCCTGACACCATCTGCATTGGGAGACAAGGACAGTCTGAAAGAGTTGAAAAAAAAGTAGATTCAGGGATCTAACCTAACAGAAAAAAAATACATACATTATATATATATATATATATATATATATATATATATATATATATAAAAGAGGGAGTGGGACATTAGGAGTTATAGCATGAAAACGATACCTCTAATCCTTTTGGGCTGCTCCAAACCCACAAGAGGAGATATATTATAGCTTGCTCTGGGAACTACAAATGAAGTGCATATGAGGTTTAGGACAAAAAAAGCCCAGAATCCTAATGTGCTACATGTAAACTGTTGAAACAGTTTAGGAATGATCACTGCATGGAAACTTCAGAATAGTTTATGTACTTGAAACTGACAAGTGAAATCATTGCCAGACAACAACTGTAGAGAGGATGATAGTCAGGTTTAAAGTAAAACTAGAGCCCTTCAAGTCTGTACTTTGTTGTTCTCACACTTGCAATTTGGAGTGATAGCTTTCCTTGTCTTTTCATCTCACTGATATGTCAGTTATTAACATACTGCATCATTGTGTCCCATATGTAAGCTTTTAGAGTTTCACAAGTCACTTTGAGGACAAGAATTACTATTTAAATATGCTTACATAATAAATCTCTTTAAGGATATTACTTCCATGTTATTCTACGGCCCTTTTGTTGGGCTTACTAAGTTTTCTGGTTCCCAGTCGAAAATTCATTTCAATACTCATTAAATACCTGGGCAAGGCACTATATTAGGTTCTAGAGATAATAAGGCAAATAAAATTATTCTTTTCCTTAAGAGGCTTATATTGTACTGGGAAACGCACAATACTCAAGTAAATAAATATAGAGTATACATAAAATAAAACGTATTTTGGGGAAAATCAGAAAAGGTGACATAGAGATGACAGGTGAGCGGTACTGTGAAAGATTTTATGAGGATTATGTGGAGCACATTGTGGACATAATGTGTAATGAAGCAAAAGCACAAAGGTGAGACATAGACTAAGACACACAGGAAGCAGCCAGGAGGTCAATTTGACTGAAATGGAAAATGAAATAAGACTGGAAAGGCAGGTGGAGACAATCATTGATTGCTTTAGATGTTAAGTAGGTTATTTTCTATTATAGTCTGGAGGAAGTAGGGTACTATTTAAGATTTCCAAGTAAGGAAACAACATGATTAAATTTGTGTTTTTTGATTATCAATTGGTAGCTATGTGGAGGATGGATTGGAGAGTGGTAGAGGCTATAAGCAAGGGGGCTAATTTGCCGGCTATTGCAATAGTTCATATGAGAGGTGATAAAAGGCTGAACTAAGGTAGTGGCCGTGTGAGTGATAGATCAAACTCAGAACCATTTTCAAAACCACATGACATGGTTCATGAGGTAATATGAGATATATCTTGGCAATAGGATCAGTAAGGCTTGGAAACTGATTAGATGTGGAGAGTGAGGGAGGATAAATAATTCAAGATTGTGAACATGGATGACTAGAAAATGGTGAAGTGATCAATAAATTTGGCAAATTTGGAGGCAGAATAGGTTTTAGGAAAAGGATAGGAAATAGAATTAGTGCCATTTTGATTTCTGAATGATTATGGTTTCTCTGTGTGTGTCTCTGTGTCTGTTCATCTCTTTTGTCTGTCTCTTTCTGTTTCTGCCTTTTTTTGTCTGGTCTCTGTCTTCTCTGTTTCTCTGTCTCACTCTCTGTCTCTCTGTCTCTGTTTGTCTCTCGGTTTCTCTGTCTCTCTCTCCTTTCAGTGAAACTAATCTCAGAATTCCTCCTATCAATAAGTCTAATGTAAATCATAAGGCTGTTTCTATGACAGTGATCTTAAAAGACATTCATGTACTGTCCGAATTATTATTATTTAGCATCTGTTCAGATCTTGCAGCAATCACTTTGCTTCTTAGGATAAAACAATTTTGATGTTTCTGAGACAAGGGAAGAGAAGGGGAAGAGGAAAGGAACAATTATTAAGTGTCTACTATATGGCAGGAACTGTGCACTTTACAAAGGTGGTTTGTGTTAGTCTAAGTGCTTCTGGCAATTCAGCATCTTGAAATATGTCTTAATGTGAACTTACCTGTGATAGGGCAAATGTTTAGCATCTTATAAAACTGTGGTAAAAAGAATTCGGTAAAATTCCATCTTGATGAATGGAATAAGTTCAGGGGAGGGAATGAAGTATACATTTATTACTAGCCCAAAAAGATGAGAAGAAGCACAGCATCATTTTAGCAAACTCTAGTCTCATTTGTTATTCTCAAGAGTAGTTGGAAGTTCGGGGATGATAGTATATACTAAGAAAACAAAAAGGAAAAGAGTTTCAGGTAAATATTTCTAAAGATGTTGACTATACATAGATGCATGGACAACGGATTTTAACCATGTACATCTTGGGAATTTCAAGTAAGTTAAAAAGACAAGTAATTGCCTAAGGTATTCTGTGACAGTTTGATGTTGTTGTTTGTCCTTTCATTTGAAGAGGACTAATGATATCACAGGGTGATACCTTAACTTGTGTGTGAATTGGATTTAAGTGAGGCAGAGTTGCACAAAGTTGTCAGCCTCATTCTCTCCTCCAGAGTCATCGAAGTCCAACCTGTCAATGGCCCAGGATGTTGGGGATGACCTTGTGCTCTTTGATGTCTGACCAAGCTCTAAGTGCTCCATGGCACCTGGCATCAGCTGTCTTCAAGGCCATTGAAACAAATTGTTCTCATCCACCCATGCCACCTGGAGAAGAACTTGACGCAGTTCTATTGCTATGTTTAGCTTTAGCCCAGTAGTATAATATCATTACTGTAGGCAATTTCCAGTGTGAAAACCCCCTCCACCAATGCAATTAAATAACTCATCTTAGAAAACTGCCTGAACCCTTAGAAGTAAAGTGACCTGTTCATGGTCATGCAATGTATATGTCAAAGGCAACAACACTTGAACTAAGGTCTTCTTGAACTAAGCCTCCATAACTAGCATTCTGCTCATTCCCTCCCTACTTTACACTTTAAACAGCTGCCTTCTGAAACAACAAAATAACCTGAATCGTAAGTCTTATCACGTCATGCCCTCCCTCCCCCACAAAAACCTCCACTGGCTCATTACTGCCTATAGGATAAAATAAAAACATCTTAGCTGGGCACTAAAGACTCCCCATGTTCTTACTTCTACCTTCCTTTAAAGCCTTATTTCTCACTACTCTTCTCTAACCTAATATTTCAGCTCTATCCACTCTGCATTTCTGCAAGTCTTTCTTTTTGCCTGGAATGCTCTCCTTTTTCATTTCCATCTCTCAAAATCCTCTCCTTTCAATGTTCAGGTCAAGTACAAGTCTTCCATGAATCCTACCCCATTTTTGTGTGGGGGGGGACAGAAGTATTCCCTTTCTCCTCCAGTTTCCCTAGGGCATTTTGTTTGGAATCCTGCTCTGACACCATCACACTCCTCACTGTAGCAAACCATTCTGGGTACATATTTTATTTCCTTTAGTGGACTGTGAAGTACTAAAGAGCAAGAAATGTGTCGGTTTTCATCTGTGTCTCCAGAGCACAATACGATGATGCAGTAAACATATATTAACACATATGTACATATATATATATAAAACAACACACACAGTAACTGCTTAATAAATGTTAGATGAAGTTAAATACATCCAAAGCATATTTCAAATATAATTTCCTAGCCTAATTGTAGTAATAATTGAATAACAAATTAGTCTATTGACTAAATGATGGGCTTGATTTTGCTGTAACCTCATCAACCCAGCTGGAGCTACTTAAGCTCCACTTACATTCTTTATAGTTGCCCGACCTCCTAACTAAGGGACAGATAAGAATCTTTGTATCCATGCCTTGGATAGCTAAACACAACCTTTGACACTCTGGGTCCCCCTCTAATCCTGTGCACTCATTCTAGTAACTCGACTTTTTTCTTATCTCCACCCATTTCTAGCCCAGATGGACCCAAGTATTGGGTAACTTTCCTATTCTTCCCCCTCCTCCCATACCTAGGTCTTTCCATGAGACTCTTTCTCAACCTTAAATTCTTTCAGACTGGACCCATGATAATGACTTCCAAGTTGCCCCAATGGGGATATGCTAGAGCCAGATCAAAAAGGCTCTGGAGTACTGATTGTTAAATTTTCAGAGTAAGCAATTATATCTCAGAAATTGACAAGTTGTACAAATCAGGACTTGATTTATTGTTTTGTCAATCATTTTAGACTAAAGAATGTGATAGAGAAAATGTTAATAATACAAATTAAACTTCAAAATGTTCTGTGTACGTTTTCCCCCCGGAGAACTGGTTGTTAAATGTTTACTAACATGCCCTTGAATCCCAGGGACTGTCATCCTGCTTTATAGTCTCAGTGATCAGGTCTCCCATACTTGCTACTACACATCTATGATGCTAACTACTTGCTCACCACCTATTCTTTCACTCACTGCTTGTCAACAGATTGACATAAAATTAGAGGGAGAGGCAACTCAGACACCATCTAGTCCAATGCCCTCACTTTAGAGATGAGGAAAATCAGATCCAGAAAAGCTGACGAGTTCAAGCCTTCACAAGTAGTGCCACAGGTAAATATTTGAGGGCAAGGTCTTTGGCTCCAAATTCAGTGATCTTTCTCTTGCCACTGCCGTATAGCACCCCCACCTGTTTCCTATCAATCTATCTCCCTATCTCAACTGCCTGTCTAGAGGTCCACCTATTATCTTATATGTTCTCCTGATTTTCTACCTACCTGTCAGAACACCTATTTCCCACTATTAGGGCTTTCTTATATTATCTTCCCCACTCTGTAGGGTTTCTCTCATCATTATTGCTTTTAGGTCAGCTTTTTCAAATTTAGTCCAGTTTACTCTGAACCAAATAGTAATTACAAATACTATATATAGTTTTAGCATCCAATTAGCTCATGATTTAATATGGGGGCAGAAAAATAAGATTGTCATGGATACATGTGTATTCTACTGAGGCCAGGGGAAGAGGAATTTTTCCTATTATCCCCTGCATAGTTGAGTTCTCCTTCTGAAGAATAGTGTGAATAAATACATATCTCTATCTATCTATCCATCCATCATCCACCTATCTATCTATCCATCTCTCTCTCTCTCTCTCTCTCTCTCTCTATTTATCTATCTCTATCCATCTATCTTTCTATTTCAGTATCCTTTGGCCATTACCCTCTTCTATCTAGTTGGTTTCTGACCTGCTGTAGAATGAAGCCCATGAAGTTCCCCACCTTATCTAAAAATAACAGATGTCTTTTGTACCTGAAAAGCACAACAATCTATTGAGGAACATCAGGATTTTCTTTTGGTGTTTTTAGCTTGGTTGGTTGTTTTATGTTTGGTCTCCCTATATGGACTTGACTGGAAATGTAGCAGCCATTTATGGTCAGATCCTAATACTGATCATCACGGAAACTGTTACTGGTTCTTGATATAATTTGAGCTAGTTGGTCCTTCCTTAAATATCCAGGGGCTCACCATGTTGGTTCTGGACTTAGTGTGGTCCCCTGATTGGCTTTAGTCCCACTGCAACTCAGAACTCTTGAACTCAAGCACTCTACCAGTCTTAGTCTCCCCATAGAAGGTATTAGAGATGTGTGCCATCATTCCCAGCTAGATGAGATTTCCAAATAAGCTTGACAGTCCTTTAAAAATTGTTAATGTCATTTAAAAATACTGGACTTGGAGCGAGAAAGATTTGGTCTTTAATGTTGACTCTGACACATCCTAGATAATATTACCATGGGCAAGTCCTTTGTTATCTCTGAGGTGTACTTTCTTCATCTCTAAAGGGAAGTTACACTACAAACAAAATAGGACTATTGTGGAGAAAGTACTTTGCAAACTGGAAATGGATAAGTCAATGTGAGCTGTGACCACTGGGACCTTGCTGCATAGCCATTCATTCATTCATTCATCATTCATTCTTTTGTCTATCTATCTGTCTGTCTGTCTGTCTATCTCTGTTTATGATTTGAGAGCTGTGGTAAGCAGTTAATTCAACATAAGAAAGTGTGCTGGACCTGGAGTCAGGGGATCTGAGTTAAAATCCTTCCTATACCTCTCACTGTGAATTGAGGTAAGTCACAACCTCTTTGGGCCTCAGTTTCCTCATTTATAAAATGACAGGTTGAACTAGATGGATTTGGAAGTCCCTTCTAGTTATAAATCTATGATTTTTAAAAATCAATATAACTCATCTTTAGGGCCAGTTACTCCTCTCCCTCCTTACCCTCTCTGTTTAATACTTCACAACCTCTATGAAGTGGACAGATTCACAAAGACCCACCCTTGAACCTTTTCCTTCCTATGTTGTGGGTGGCAGGAAAGAAGCTGCATCAGTTAAATGCTGGTTCTATATATGTTACCTGAGGTGATTTATGCACAAGAAGGAACACCAAGAACAGGTATGGCCAGAAAGAGAGTAAAACCAGTTATATCCTGAGAATGCAAAGAAAAGTACATGAATACCAAAATACAAACATGCACACACACACACATACATAAAGCATGGAGAAACATGTCTAAAATATTGTTTGGGTTCTTTAAAGTGGATACGTATGGAGGGGAAAATGAAGATGACCAATAAACCTAGTCCTTATGAGCATGCACAGGGTAGTCTGCTGATTAAAATCTCCATGTGAACTTGAGTGTGCTTAAGTACTGCTTCTGGTCTGGCTTACAATGTAAAAAGAGGGAGCCTTTTGATTGGCTTCTAAGATGGAATTGGATGAGCCAAGGATGGAAATTATTTTTTTTTTAAGTAGGAAGAAGACTGTAGTGGGGGGTTTATCTTCAAAGTATGTGTACAGCTTGAATGGCCTCTTTCTAGCCCATGTGGGGATTATATCAGTAAACCATATTGAGCATGTTCACAAGGATTGGGTACATTGGCAGTCCCTCTGCACCCCTTTACAGATGGTTGGATATGGACATTACACAGTATGGAAAAGCATGGACTGTTTTTTGCACTCAAGGTGATAAAAACTGAAATCTGTTAGATCATAACTCCATTGAAGTAATTATATAAAAATTATTATGTATATATTTAATATTTAACATTATATGTATTTAATACCTGTTTCATAAATGTTCTTCAGATTTTCAGTGGAACCTATAGCTTGGAGAAGAGACTCTGGGGTTTTATATATGCACACATATAAATATATGCATATGCAATACATTACACATGTATTTATACATACATATGTGCAATATATATGCCTATATGTGTACACATAGTTGTATATATGTATATGTGTATACATGTTTTATGTACATGTGTGTATCTTTGTATATATGTATATGCATGTGGATGGATAGACAGCTAGATAGTCCCAGAGTCCCTTCTTCTATATTATAGGAAGTATATTATACTTCCTATACAGTACTTCTTTACTACACTATATATAGACCACTATATACTTGCTGTGTTTGAGGAAAACAAACTTCATTGTTAACTATTCAGTTTTTTTGTGAATGCCTCATTACATCCCAACATGGGGCTTATGGGATGTAATAGAATAATAGTGTATAATAAGAATGTAATAGAATAACAGAAAGGAATAGCCTCTCTGGTATGAGGGCCTATTGAATCCTTTTCAGGTTTGCTCATCCGCTGTTGTTGTCTACCTTCACCCAACCCTCACCTATGGCTCCAAGAAGCTGTAGCATATGCAGCAGCCACAGCCAGGGAATGATCTCAGAAGATAGGTAAAACCAGGTTGAGGGTAACCAACAGGACTCAAAACTGTTGGGAAGTTAGGAGAATGTCTACCCCAAGTATGTGAAAGCTTTCCACACTTAGAGCTTGGTCAGGTATCAAAGATGTCAAAGTCATCCACTGCATCCCGGGTCATTGACAGTAACCATGACTTTGTCCTGCCACTCATGCACAAGTCAAGACATCACCTTTTATGTCATTGGTTGGACAAATAACCACCACATCCAAACACTGAAACTGAATTAAGAGAATGCTGATGTTAGAGCTGTACTTCAGACACTTGTTGTAGCTCATTTCAACAAATAAAATAAAAACACAAACAAGCATTTATTACTTTCTATGAAATCCATGGGGCTAGGTGCTCAGAATACAAAGGTGAAAAAATGGAATACTACATGCCCTTAAAAAGATTAAAATCTGTGACTATCACTACTCCTGCCACTGTGCACCTTTCCATCACCATACACTTAGTTACAGACTTGAATGTTCTTAGATCATGATTTGGAACTATATAAATGATTAGGAGAATATTGGTATTAAAAGGATAGTATTAATTGATTAGATAATAGCTACACAAAATGTGATTCATGGATGCAATGAAATATTATAATCTAAGCCATCAGAAATGTTAAATATGATGGATTAAGGGAAGCATGGGCAAACATATGAACAGATTCCAAATAAAGTAATGCAAACTAGAAAACATGATACACAATTATTATACAATGTAAATATAGACATACACACACACATATACAGAGAGAGAAAGAAAGAAAGAAAGAAAGAAAGGAAGGAAGGAAGAAAGAAAGAAAAAAAGAAAGAAAAAGAAAAAAGAAAGAAAGAAAGAAAGCATTGCTTTACTCATACTGACCAAGCTTGTTCATGGAGAACAGTTGACTAAATGTCCTACAGACCCCACTTTCACAGTAGTGGAGGGACTATAAGTATAGAATATTGTATATGTTTTTAGAAATGATAGATGTGTTTATTATTTTTCCTAGCTACTTTCCACTGTCCTCTCCCCCCCCCTTTTATTAGAAGCGATAGCTCACCAGAAAGGTGAGGGTGTGTAGATATATTAAGAAAAGAAAGCAATGTACAAAAACAAAAGATGTCAACAAAAACTTTTTTAAAGGATAACAGATTATCAGATTACAATTATTTACTTAGTTAAAATTATATTGAAGGAAATTTTAATTGATTTTGTTTACTATGATCCATGTAAATGAGTATCTCTGACCCCTTAAGAATACTTTAAAATAATAAGTGTGTAAATATTTGGCTACATAGATTGGGAGGGGGTGCTGGAAGTTGTTGGGTATTCATGCAAAAGTGATTCTTTTAGGAGACTTGGATAGTAGGTATCATTATGACATTATCTTGCTCTGTTACCTGGGACAAGTTACTTAATCTTGTGATCTCAGGTTCCTTATGTGCAAAGTGAATAGCATGGAGTAAGTGGTCTCTGAGCTTCCTTCTATGATTTGAAAAGTATATATTTTCTTTTTATACTGTGTCTCATTTGTGTTATGGGGAAGCATAGGTAACAAACTGTCTACCTATAGGTGGCAACACCTGTATTGGTTCTGGACTCACTAGAAACAATGCATTGTTCTAGGGTAAAGAAAGGAATATAATAGAGACAATTAAAAAAAAGCCATAGAAGCTGGATCCAGAAATAATATCCACCTACAAATTTAAGTTCTCGAAGATACAATATGTTACAAAATCTGATGGAGCTTGTATTTCATTTTAGAAATTGTTTACATAGGATTTAGAAACCAGACAATCTGAAAGATCCTGACACAGAAATCCATTCATTTCAATACATTTAACAAACTAAATGAGCACCAACTAAGAGAGGCAGGGCCTAGTGGACTGAGTGCCAAGTAGCTCTCAATCAACAAGACATGGATTCATATCCTGGCTTTTATACTCACTTTGTGACCCCCTAGGAAGTTGTTTAACCTCTATGTGCCTCAGATAAATCTTTCTACCTTTTTAGAGGTAATTCACACACTAGGAGTTGGTAAATTATAGTTTCTTTGCTTAGCAGTTAGTCTACCAATCATTCAAAAACTGTTTATTGTGTCTGCCATAAAGTAGCCAATGAGGAGACTGAAAACATAAATTTAAGAGGGCAAGCATTGAAGAAGTTAATAGTCTATTTTTTCAGGTGTGAACATAACAGTATCAGGATTTGGGGGTCTTCAGTGTTCATTCAAGGGAACTCACTAAGTAGCCTGACAAGGATGAACTATTACTGAGTTATATTTGATGTCTAGGTGGCACATAGGTGGGATAAAGTGCTTTATCTGAAGTCAGGAAGACCTGGGCTCAAATCTTATCTCATACATTGACTAACTGTGTGACCACAGATAAGTCACTTAACCTCTGTCTACTTCAGCTTCCTCATCTTTAAAATAAAGATGGTAATAATAGCACCTACCTTGCAGGGTTGTTGTGAGAAATAAATTAGATTGTATTTGTGAAACACCTTGAAAATCTTATTACATAAATGCTAGCTAATATCATTATTTGGTAGGCACTCAGGTGTTATGGAGTAGACATATATCCTTTACATTATTTGGGGATGAATAGATTTCTCCTTATTCCTATTTCAGTTCCCCCTTGTATTCAATACATTCTGAGTTTTTCTACTGGGTCATTTCATTTTGTTCATTGATTAAAGAAAGAAGAACAAACACAGAAATCACTTAATATTCATTTTATAAGGCACTCTCATTAGCTTGAATTTTAAACCCTTTCCCTTGCAGAGTATTTCAAGTGTTAACCAGCGGCTTTGTGGCCATCAACAGCTGTTAGCTGATTAGCGGTGCCACATCAAAAACATCTTGATTCTTTTTTTTTTAAAGTCAGCTATTTAATAGTGCTACTGCTAGGTGTGTATGTAATTACTATAATTAATATTAGATAACTAATTAACAGTGCAATAGGAAGCACAGCATCAGATTAAGGTTGCTATGGTAACTTGGAACGTGTGCAGGATTTTTAGGGCAAGAAGAAATTTATATCTCACTCTCCTGCTCCCACTGTACCTATTTGCCCAACTTCAGAGTTTTGTGTCATCACTCCCTGTCCCACCACCTATTTTTTTCATACCTGAAGAAGGCTGTAGGCTTGCCAATTTGACCATCTAAGGCATTCCCAACCTTCCAGCTACCCAAATTCACAATTTTAGGATCATTCATGATTCCTCTCTCAGACTGTTTCCATATATCCAATTAGTTGCTAAATCTTGCAATTTTTATTTCTTTAAAACATCACTTATGAAGGGTGGAGTCAAGATGGCAAAGCAAAGGCAGAGATCTCCCAAGTTCCCCTCCAAACAACTTTAAAATAACACCTCAAAATGAATTCTGGAGTGACAGAACCAGCAAAAGTTGGAGGTTAAACAATTTTCCAGGCCAAGGCAACTTAGAAAGTTTTCAGGAAGGGTCTCTCTGAAATGAGAGTGTAATGCAGGCCCCATGTTGGCAAGCCAGCAGCAGACATTTGAAATGGTGGCTTCCAGAGACAGTAAAGAGGACAGAAAACTGTCAGAAGGAGACTACAGGGACCATTTGCTGGCCCCAAGTGCAAGGCTCTGTTGCATTGCCCAGACATGGTTCTAAGTTAAAATCTAAGAACAAGGAGGACTAGTAGTACACTGTCCCTTGTAGGGGAATAGAAACCCTGGTCACAGTTCCAGGGCAGAGAAGAGTATTTGTAGTAGTTCAGAGACCAGAGCACAAGCCAGGAGACCAATGACCACATTTCTCCTTAGATCATACCACCTTGGAAGAATTAAAAACTTAGGGACCCCCCAGCGCTTGCTCCAAATATAGCAGCAAAAAGACCTAAACCTTGGCACATTGCCCCTTTCACCTAGGGAGCAGAGCCCAAACTTAAGGTTAAAAATCAAGAAATACATTGGAAAATGAGCAAACAACAACAACAAAGTAACCTGGCCATAGAAAGTTGCTATGATGACAAGGAAGATAAAGACACAAACAAGAAGAAGACCACAAAGTTAAAACAGCTATATCCATAGCTTCAGAGAAAAATGTGACATGATCTCAGGACCAAATTTCCTGAAAGAGCTCAAAAAAGCTACATGGAAAGATGATACTTGTAACGACTAAGAATTTTATTATTAGGGAAGTTAGAAAGAATGTACATAGGTAGAAGGCATGGGTATGAGTTGGCTTGGATGGGATGGTATAAAAATAAAATTAAGAGATGAGAAAAAGGGATGCTCAGGGAGAAAAGAAAAGGAAGAGGTAGCATGGGGTAATCTCCATAAAAGAGACAGAAAAAAGAGCTTTTACAATGGAGGGGAAAGTGGAGGTGGAGTCTTAGGAAATGCTTGAAACTTATTCTCATTAGAATTGGCTCAAAGAGAAAATAACATACACACTTGCATGGGTATAGAAATCTATCTTATCATATAGGTAAGAAAGCGTGGAAGGGATATGAGAAGGGTGGGGGGAGGGTAAAAGGGAGAGTGGATTAGGGAAGGTGAGGGTGGGAACAAAACACTTTTGAGAAAGGACAGGTTAAAAGGATGGGGGGGAAGAGAGAGAGAGTAGAGGAGGTAGGATGGAATGAAATACAGAATTAGTATTCATGACTGTGAATGTGAATGGGCTGAACTGACACATAAAATGGAAACAGATAGCAGAGTAGATTAATAACCATAATCTGATAATATGATGTTCACAAGAAATACTCGAGGCAGAAATGCACACATACAGTAAAGGTAAGTACCTGCAGCAGAATCTATTATGCTTCATTTAAACAAACAAAAAAAAGAGTAGTAATTATAATCTCAGACAAAGCAAAAGAAAAATATATTTTATTTAAAGAGATAATCAAGGAGACTACCTTTTTCAAAAGGTACCAAAGACAATGAAATGATATCAATACTAAACATATATGTGCCAATTGTCATAATATCCATATTCTTAAAAGAAACATGAAATGAGTTACAGATAGCAAAACTATAATAGTGGGGTACTTTAACTTCCCCTCTAAGAACATGATAAATCTAAGCAAAAAATAAATGAGAAAGAAATTGAGGAAATGAATAGAATCTTAGAAAAATTAAATATGGTATATCTCTGAAGAAAACTGAATGGAAATAGAAGGGAATATACCTTTTTTCTCAGCTTTACATGGCACCTAAACAAAAATTAACCAAGTAGTAGGGCATAAAAGCTTCACAGCCAAATGCAGAAAAGTAGAAATATTAAATACATCCTTTTTATATCACAATTCAATAAAATTACATTCAATAAAGGGCCATGGAAAAATTAATTAAAATAATAAGAAACTAAATAATCTCATGCTAAACCACTGATCCACTCATGGACCAAACAGCAAATTATAGAAACAATCTCATTAAAGAGAATGACACAAAGGAGATGACATGCCAAAATTTAAGGGATGTAGCCAATGCAGTACTTAGGGGAAAGTTTATATCTCTCAGTTGTTACATCAATAAAACAGAGGGAGAGCAGATAAATGAATTTGGCATGCAACTAAAAAAAAAACTAGAAAAAGAACAAATTAAAAATACCTAAGTAAACACCAAATTGGAAATAATGAAAATCAAAAAAGAGATGAATAAAATTGAAAGTAAGAAAACCATTGAACTAATAAATAAAACTAGGAACTGGCTTTATGAAAAAAATAATAAAATATATAAATCATTGGTTAATTTGATTTTTTAAAAAAGAAGAATATCAAATTACCAGTACCAAAATGATAATTCACCATCAATGAAGATGAAATTAAAGATATTATTAGGAGCTATTTTGCTCAATTATATGCCAATAAATCTAACAATCTAGGTGAAATGGACAAATATTTACAAAAATAAAAATTGTAAAGATTAACAGAAGAGGAAATTGAATACTTAACTCCATCTTAGAAAAAAAACAATTTTATAAGCCATCAATTAGCTCCCTAAGAAAAAAATACTTACGACTAGATGGATTCACAACCCAATTTTAACAGAACAATTAATTTTAATACTACATAAAAATATTTGGAAAAATAGACAAAGGAGTGTAAAATTCCTTTATGGCACAAATATGGTTCTGATACCTAACTAGGAAGAAAAAAAAACAGAAAGAAAACTATAAACAAATTTTCCTAACAAATGCTGATACAAAAAGTTTAAATAAAATACTAGCAAGGAAATTACAGCAACATTTGGCAAAGATCAAACACTATGACCAGGTGGGATTTATAACAGGAATGCAAGGTTGGTTCAATATTAGGAAAACTATCAGCATAATTGACCATATCAATAGATACATAAAAAGCTTTTGACAAAATACAACTTTCATTCCTATTTTTTTTAATAAACCAACCAATAAACATTTATTAATCAACCACTATATGCCAGACATTGTGCTAAGTAACAAAGATACAAAGAGAGGCAAAGGAAAGTTCATGCTTTCAATCAATTTACAGTATAAAAGAGTAGGCAACAGGCAAACAAATTATACAAATAAAACAATATTTAGGATAAATAGAAAATAAGTAAGAAGAAAGATACCAGAATTAAGAGGGGTCATATAAAGCTTATTGTAAAAGGTAGATTTTAGTTGGGACTTAATGAAGCTAGGGAAGTCAGTAGTCACATCAGATGAGAAAGCATTCCAAGAATGGGGTAAAGTTAGGGAGAATGCTTGCAGCCTAGAGATGGAGGATCTTGTTTGTGGAACAGCAAGAAGGCCAGGGTCACTAGATTGAAGAGTATGTGATTGGGAACAAGGTGTAAAAATACTGGAGGGTTCTTGGTTGTGAAAGACTTTGAAAGCAAATCAAAGCATTTGTAATTAACTCCTGGAGGCAATAGGAAGTCACTGGAGACTATTTTGTAGGAGAGTTGAGACATGATCAAATCTGTGTTTTAGGAAAATCATTCTAGTGGCTGAATGAAGGATAGATTAGAGTGGGAAGACATTTTAGGCACAAATACCCACCAGAAGTCTTTCATAATGATCAAGGCATAAGCTGAGGATTTAACTTAAGAGTTATCCTGGATTCTTTAGTATCTCTCACCCTCTATATTCACTCTGTTGTCAAGATCTTTCATATTTGCAACATCTCTCAAATATGCTTGCTTCTTTCCACTTCCACTATGATTTGTTCATAAATTTATGCAATAAACACTAATAAAGTGTCTACTATGTGCACTGTGCTGAATGTTGGAGATATGAAGAGGCAAAAGATAGTCCCTTCTCTAAAGGAGCTTTCAATCTAGTGGTGAAAACTGGAATGTCAACAACTATAAAAACAGAAGTTATTCACAGGATAAATGGGAAATAACAATAAAAGAGAAAACACTAGCATTAAGAGGGGTTAGAAAAGGCTTTCTGTAGAAGGTGAATTTTTATTTTTTTAATTAATTAATTTATTTTTAGTTTTCAACATTCACTTCCATAAGATTTTGAGTTCCAAATTTTCTCCCCATCTCATCCCTCCCCCCACACCAAGATGGCATGAATTCTGAATACCCTTTCTCCTATTCTGCCCTCCCTTCTATCTCTCTAACCCTTTTCTTGTCCCCTTCCCCTTCAATTTTCCTGTAGGGCAGGATAGATTTCTATACCCCATTTTCTGTATATCTTATTTCCCAGTTGTATATGAAAATAATTTTTTTTAACTTTTGTTTTTAAAACTTTGGGTTCCAAATTTTCTCCCTTTCTCCCTCCCCACCCACCCTCATTGAGAAGGCAAGAAACTTGATACAGGTTATACATGTATAGACATGCAAAACACGTCCATAGTAGTCCTGTTGTGAAAAACTAAGTATATTTCCCTTCATCCTATCCTACCCCCCATTTATTCTGTTCTCTCTTTTGACCCTGTACCTCCTTAGAAGTGTTTGCTTTTGATTACCCCCTTCCCCAATCTGCCCTCCCCTCTATCATCCTCCTGTTCTCTTGTCCCCTTCCCTCCTTATTTTCCTGGAGAGTAAGAGAGATTTCCATAACCAATTGAGTGTGAATATTATTCTCTCCTTAAGCCAAATCTGATGCGAATAAGATTCACTCATTCCCTCTCACCTTCCCCCATTTCCCCTCCACTGTAACACTTTTCTTTTCTGTTTTATGTGAGATAATTTACCCCATTCTACCTCTCCCTTTCTCCTTCTACCAGTATAATCCTCTCTCACCCCTTAATTTTATTCTCCAAATGTCACCCCTTCATCTTCAACTCACCCTGTGACCTCTATCTATCTATCTATCTACCTATCTATCTATCTACATACATACATTTTTTCCCCTCCAACTATTCTAATACTGACAAAGGACTCATAAGTTACAAATATCATCTTTCCATGCAGAATGTAAACAGTTCAACCTTAATAAGTCTCTTATGATTTCTCTTTTCTGTTTACCTCTTCATGTTTCTCTTGAGTCTTGTGTCTGAAAGTCAAATTTTCTATTCAGCTTTGGTCTTTTCATCAAGAATGCTTGAAAGTCCCCTATTTTGCTGAATGACCATATTTTCCCCCGAAGGATTACACTCAATCTTGCTGGGTAGGTGATTCTTGGTTGTAATCCTATCTCCTTTGCCCTCCAGAATATTATATTCCATGCCCTTCAGTCCTTTAATGTAGAAGCTGCTAAATCTTGTGTTATTCTGATTGTGTTTCCACAATACTTGAATTGCTTCTTTCTGGCTGCTTGCAATATTTTCTCCTTGACCTGAGAATGCTAGAATTTGGCTACACTATTCCTAGGAATTTTCTTTTGAGGATCTCTTTCAGGAGGTGATCAGTGGATTCTTTCCATTTCTATTTTGCCCTCTGATTCTAAAATATCAGGGCAGTTTTCATTGATAATTTCTTGAAAGATGATGTCTAGGCTCTTTTTTTTTGATCATGGCTTTCAGATAGTCCAATAATTTTTAAATTATCTCTCCTGGATCTATTTTCCAGGTCATTTGTTTTTCCAGTGAAATATTTCACATTGTTTTCTATTTTTTTGTTCTTTTGAATTTGTTTTACAGTGTCTTGATTTCTCATACAGTCACTAGCTTCCAGTTGCTCCATTCTAATATTTAAGGAAGTATTTTCTTCAGTAAGCTTTTGGACTCCCTTTTCCATTTACCAATTTTGGCTTTGAAGGCATTTTTCTCCTCATTGGTTTTTGGACCTCTTTTGCTATTTGGGTTAGGCTATTTTTTAAGGTGTTGTTTTCATCAGTATTTTTTTAGGTCTCCTTTAGCAAGCTGTTGACTTGTTTTCCATGATTTTCTTGCATCACTCTCAGTTTTTCCTCCACTTCTCTTACTTTCTTCTCAAAATCCTTTTTGAGCTCTTCCATGGCCTGGGACCAATTCATATTTTTCTTGGAGGCTTTGGATGTAGAAGCTTTGACTTTATTGTCTTCTTCTGGCTGTATGTTCTGATCTTCTTTGTCACCAAAGTAAGATTCTATGATCTGACTCTTTTTGCACTGCTTACTCATGATCCCAGCCATTTACTTGAGTTATAAACTCTTTGTAAGCTAGGGGTCTGCTTCCAGTGTGGAGAATGTACTGTCTCAAGCTTCAGGGTTTTGTGCAGCTGTTTTCAAAGATATTTCTAGGGACTTGTAAATTTTCAGTTCTTCCAAGGTGCTATGATCAAGGGTGAGGTGTTTACTCCTTTCCTGGCCTGTGCTCTGGTCTATGAGTGACCATAAGCACTTTTTTTCTGTCTTGGAACTGTGAGGAGGATTTCCTCTCCACCTCCACTACAAGCTCTACCATGCCAGCACTCCTCCTCACCCCAGGACCGCCACCCAGAACTGTGACCCAGATGCAAGGATGGGAAAAGCAAGAGAATCCTGCATCAGCAAAAAGATCCCTGCAATCCCCCTCTGATCAGCCACTTGATTCCCCCTCAGTCTGTGGGCCAGAAGCTCAGGAGGCAGCCACCACCCCGGGATCACACTTGGAGACTGGGGCTGGGACCACACGGCACTTTTTTCTCACCACAGACACAGACTTTTCCTACTGACCTTCTAAATTGTCTTTGGCATTCTTGGGTTGAGAAGTCTGGAAACCATCAGCTACCTGTAATTCAATCCTCTGAGGCCTATTTGCACAAGACTATTTATAGCAACTCTTTTTTGTGTTGTCAAAGAATTGGAATGTAGATAGCCATCAGCTGAGGAATGGGTGAAGAAGTTGTGGTATATTGTAATTGAATGTGATTGTGTGTTAAGAAATGTTGAGTGTATGCTTTCAAAAAACCTAGATAGTCTTACACAAACTGATGCAAAGTGAAGTGAGCAGAACCAAGAGAACATTGTACACAGTAATAGCAAAATTGTACAATGACCATCTGTGAATGACTTAGTGATTCTTATCAATAAAATGGTCTCAGATAATTTCAAAAGACTCATAATATTAAAATATAATGCTATCCACATACACAAAGAGAACTGATAAACCCTGAGGATAAATTGAAATAAAATTTTCTCACTTTTTTTCTTGCTTTTAAAAATATGGCTAATTGTGGAAATACATTTTTCGCAATTTCACATGTATAACTGATATCATATTTTTTGTCTTCTCAATGATTTGGGGAGGGGTAAGAGAGAAGGACAGAATTTGGAAGTCAAAATTTAATAAAACAACTTGAATATTTTTATATAATTGAAAAAATAAAATATATCTTTTTTTTAAAGATGTCACATTTTCCCCTTCTTTTCTCTCACACATATTCCACCCTAGATCAAACCCTCATCACCTCTTGCCTGTTGTCATGCAATAGCTTTCTACTTGGAATTCTTGAAGTGAGTTTCTTCCAATTGCAATCCTTCCTTCACACTGCTTTCAAAGAGATCTTACTGAAGTTTGGTCTTGCATATATTGTACCACTCAACTCTGCAAAAGCTTAGGCCTGACTATACCTCCCTATATAACAAACTCCAAAGTCTACTGATTAGCTCTAGAATAAAATATTAACTGCTTTGCTGAGCATTTAAAACTTCTTTCAGCCTGAATCTTTTCAATATTTTAGCTATTAAACCATGTTACTCCCCATTTCATTGTCAAGCCATACTTGTCCACCTGTTGCTTCTCACAGACATTTCCATCCCCCTTCTCCATGCCTTTTCCCTGGCTGGCCCCCATGCCTAGAAAGCTCTCCCTTCCAATCTTTGTTTCAGACAATTCCTGGATAACTGAAGAGGCAACACAAGTGCCACCTCCTGCAGGAGGCCATTCCTTACACACTCTTCTATTAAATCTACCTTCTGCCTCCTCTGTATTTATCTCTTATGCACTATTTTAAATATGTGCTCTTTCTGCATTGAAATGCAAGCTCCTTGAGGACAGGGACTTTTTTTGTTTTCTCAGCACTAAGCAGTACCTGACACACAATAATGCTTAATAAATGCTTTTACTGATTAATTGATAATAAAAGTTTTTTTTTTTTTTGCAACAGGATTGAAAACTTACCTGACAAGGCTCTTGGAGGGAAAATGTGGACAAAAATGGAATCTATCCTTGGGCTCTGCATCCCTAATCCAGTCCAAATGAAACAAACATTTATTATGTATCTACTACATGAACAGTACTTTGCTAGGTATTGGGGGTGCAAAGACAATTTTTAAAAGTAGTATATCTCTTCAATAAGCATGAATTCTATCATAAGAATGCAACACAGAAATCCCATCAGTGAAGGTCTTAATATGGAGCCTCCACTTTTTATTAAGTAGTTCAAAGGATCAGAGATCTAGAAATGAAATTCAGTGGATAACAAGGGGAGGAGCAGAACAAAAGTTGAGGAAGAACAGGCTCTCAATGTGCTGTCTCCATTGCCCTTAATCTGTGGGTAGCACACAGTGAAGTGTTTTTAAACAGCATGGTATTCTAATTCCATTTGAGAGTTCAAAGATCATCATCCATAAGGGATGGTAAGATAATTGGGACCAGTGAAATGATGGTATTTTCTGAATTTCCCATCAAGAAGTGAAGAATTCAAGACAATCCCAGGGTTTGTTAACTTTGCTATTTTCATGATTCATAAGTACCACTATCACAGTTGGATGGTATGTCAAAGTTACCCTAGTCCAACCCCTACAGGATTAGGAATCTCCTTTATACCACCTCTAATAGGTATTCATTTAGTCTTTTGCTTTAAAACCTCCAGAGAGAGTCAATTTACTTCTCATTTGATCCTGACAACAACACTGTGAGGTAGGTGCTATTATCATCTCCATTTTGCAGTTGAGGAAACTGAGATTAACAGGCTTAAGTGATTTGCCCAGTCTCACATAGCTAGTAAGGATCTGAGGCCAGATTTTAACTTAGGTCTTTCCTGACTTGAGGCCCAATGCTATATTCACTGCGCCTTCTCACTGTCCCCATACATATATGCAATTATATGTATGTATATGCATACATATATGTATCTATATGTGTTTCTACATATATATTCATGTGAATACACACATGCAGACCCATATATGCAATGTAGCCTCTTTATGTCCATTATGCATCTGTCTATTAACCATTGTTGAGAGGACATACAATTTTGATTGCTTGCTGATTATGATATTTCATGATTTATAACCATAGAGCATCATTAAAATAATACTTAGGCTTTTGTTTCAGGGGAAAACTTGAGATTATGAAAAATGCTGCAAACATATCCAAAAGCAATCTGGTCCACTCTCTTCTTCCTATTCCATTCTGGGCTCAGTTCACTGTCCACTTGAAGTGGGGACTCAGCTTTTGTGTGCTGATGGCAAAATCTAAAGATTTTAAGTTCAATTTTCATCTTAATTGAAACAATAGATGTGCTTTCTTTACTTATAGAAATAGCAAGGTCTGAATCATTGTGAGTGATTATGTATTATGTATATGTCACTTAGCAGTATCTTCATTATTCTAGGGATTAGTGCAATAAACAAAATATCATCTATAAATAGAAAGATCAGGAAGACCTTACTCTCTCTTGAAAATTCCTTAGCAGATTCTATAAGCCAGATATTTCAACTGGTTCAGTTTTTGTTAGAGTGAATTACCAGATTTTCAACCTGTTCTGTGTGGTTTTCAATGCAAGTCTCCTTACCCTATAATTGTTTCTGCCAAACTAATTCTTATTGATCTCCTATTATTAACTATTGTTCCATATCTGCCTAGCAGTTTCTCACAATTAGCTTGGCTAGGTTGACATACACTTGAGGGTCATTATATGCCTGTTACATTTCTTTCTCTGCTCCTCATCAAGTAATCATTTTCCTGCCTCAAAATCAGGAGTCATTGACCCTGGTCATCCTTACCAGTACTATGTTTCCCACTTACCCAGCAATAAAATTCTGAAAACTTCAGAGATGTTATAATCATTGCAAATAAGATGCCAGAGCAGATAGAAATACCAATGTTCTTATCACCATTATGGCAATAGTTAAGTAGAGTCATTTCACCATAACCCATGAAGGTAACATGTTTCCTGTATAGAAAAGGTTGTGTTTTTTTCCCTCTTCATAGTATTTTATTTTGTTACAATTACATGTAAAGATGGTTTTCAACATTTGTTTTGTAAAATTTTGAGTTTTAATTTTTCTCCTTCCCCTCCCCCTTCCTTGAGACAGCAAGCAATCTGATATAGGTTGCACATGTACAATCACATTAAACATATTTTCACATTAATCATGTTGTGAAAGACGAATCAGGACAAAAGAGAAAAGGCATGAGAAAGAAAAAAAGTGGAAATAACATGCTTTGATCTGCATTCAGACTCCATAGTTCTTTGTCTGGACCTGGTTAGCATTTCTTTTTTGTTATCATTTATCATCAGAAGTCTTTTGGAGTTGTCTTGGATCACTGTGTTGCTGAGAAAAGCTCAGTCTATCATAGTTAATCATCCCACAAATTGCTGTTGCTGTGTACAATATTCTGGTTCTGCTCACTTCACTCAGCATCAGTTCATAAAATCCTTTCTAGATTTTTCTGAAATCTTCCTGCTCATCATTTATTATACCACAATAATATTCCATTATATTCCTATTCCACAACTTGTTCAGCCATTCCCCAACTGATGGACATTCCCTCAATTTCCATTTTTTTTGCAACCACAAAAAGAGCTGCTATAAATATTTTTTGTACATGTGGGTCCTTTTCTCTTTTTAATGATTTCTTTAGGTATAGACCTAGTAGTGGTATTGCTAGATCAAAGAGTGTGTATAGTTTGATTGCCCTTTAGGCATAGTTCCTGGTTTCCAGAATGGTTAGATCAGTTCCCAGTTCCACTGACAATGTAGTAGTGTTGCAATTTTCTCACATCATCTCCAACATTTATCATTTTCCTTCTCTGTTGTATTAGCCAATCTGATAGGTGTGAGGTACCACCTCACAGTCATTTTAATTTGCATTTCTCTAATCAATAGAGATGTAGAGATATAGATTTTTTCATATTATTATAGATAGCTTTGGTTTCTTCATCTGAAAACTGCCTGTTCATATCCTTTGATCATTTCTCATTGTGGAATGATTTAACAAGGGTTTCTTAAAAGATGGTGCCTTGTCCTATAGGAGAGACTATAACATTTGCTGTAACATAGATAACTATAATTTCTGAAGAAATCATGTCTCCTTCCTTATTTTTACTTTTATCCAGCATCATGTTCATGACTAGTATTCTAAATATCCAGATATTTTCTAAGATAAAAAAATATCTTTTGCTTACTAGTTGGTTCCATCTTTGGCCTCTCATTGCTCAGTCTTCTCTTCAGAGTAATTCAAGACTTGACACCTAAGAGTGTTGATAGCAAAGCCAATGCCATTTCAAATTGAATATTACCCTTTCTGATACATACTTCAATATTCCAAGAATCCATGAGTTCACCAGTGTTGTTATTCACTCAACCCTTGCCTCCAACATAGTTTGAAATCTATCTATTACAAGATGTATAAACTCTATGTGCTACAATGGCTGAAAAAATTATTCAACACCCCACAGTCCAAATTCTGGTGATGCTCTTGGGCTGATTAGGTAGAGATAATATAGGTTAGTAGATAAAGGACTGGACTCAGGTTAGAAAATTCTGGATTCAAATCCTATTTCTGACACTTAGTAGCTGTGCAATCAATCCTGAGCAAGTTATTTCACTTTCAGGGCCCCAGTTTCCCCATCCATAAAGTAAGCAGGTTGTTCTTGATGATTTTAAAACTCTCTTCTAGCCTCCACATTTTATGATTCTTGGTTATAGACATAAAATACATTTCTAGGCCAGTAATCAAAACATTTCTAGCTTGAGAGGCCCTGACATCATTTATCCCATATTGGCATCAATTTTTAAAACCCTGGGTCACCTATATACCATTAGGAGGCACTAGTATAAAACTCAAACCTGGTGTAGTGGAAAGAGAGCTGTCTATATTGTTGGAAGATATGTTTGGATCCTGATGATGCTTCTTCTTGCCTGTGTGACCTTACGTGAATCATAGCCTCTCTGTCCTCCTTTTCTCATCTTTGAAATGCAGGATTTAAATGAGATCAAAGGTCTCTTCTTGCTTTAAAACTTGTGACTCCAACCAAGCCTTACAGTTATGTACAAAACAAATTAATACTCTTCTATCTCCCAAAACATGGTTTATCTCTCCTCAAGATAAAAAAGCACTAATCCACTATTCTTTACTCTTTGCTTGATCAGAATATGAAACATTAATAACATGTACATGAATATATGTATATGCATATAGATATGTGTGCACATATATGTATATGCACACAAATAAATGCATATACAGACATATCCACCTCTGTATCTATGAGTCTTTTCACACACATCTATATAAATACATCCACTCAAGTGGATCTGTGACATCTTCAGTTCTGGAGTTCTCTCCAACAGTGTAGATTTCAACCTACCTACATTGGTCCATCCTATCAGACTCCTCATCCATACTCTCTCCAAAACTTAGCACAATGTGCCAATGTGCTAGTGGATTTCTTTGGTTTCTCTGGATATTTAGGGATACCAGTGAACATTCTTGCTGTCTTCCTCTCATTCTTTATTCTTGCCATGTGGTCTGTATACTACCCTCTCTTCCAACATTCTTTGATGAGATCCTTTTTTTAAAATCTATTGTTGGTTATATTTTTTGAACTGCTCATAGCTACCAGTCTCTCTCTCTCTCTCTCTCTCTCTCTCTCTCTCTCTCTCTCTCTCTTTCTCTCTCTCTTTCTCTCTCTCTTTTTCTCTGTCTTTTTCTGTCTCTATGTCTCTATCTGTCTGTATCTCTCTGAAAGTCTCTCTCTGTCTCTTGTCTTTCCCCATATACAGACACATATACATCATGTATACCTATACCATTATTAAATAGCTTTCCTCATAACAATTTTGTTACATAGAGTGTCAATATTTTTTTTAAATCATCATTCAACCAATAGAGTGGAGAGAAATGAGACCCATAAAGGAAGAATGATTTTCCCAAATTCACAGAACTCTTTGGTAGTAGACCTGGAACTAGAGTCCAAAACTCTTGACTCTTAATCTTGTAATTTCCTACTTCTAGACAATGCTGATTCTTCCAATATGAAATGTTACCAGATATGACAAACCCTGTGTATTAGCTGAGTAGGAATAGACAGGAAGGTGACTGAAACACCTCTTTAAGCAGAATTATCTAACTCACTGCCTTTCACTAAGTCTTGAAACCCCCAACACCAGAGTCATCTCTTTGGGGTAAGGCATTCTGTCTCCAGAATAGATGTTAAAATGCAAATATTTTACCTCAGAGTAGTAGACCATTGATCCATTGGCTCTATTAACACATAAGCACAGCTCAATTATGGTTAGGGTAGACATCAAAGTGGAGAGTTTTGTGGGGGCTGTGTGTGTGGGGGTATTCTTAAGCATCAACTGACCTAAAAAAATGGAAGGAAATGATCAATTCTAAGTAGTGGTTAAGGAAAAGGCAAAGACATTATGCATATTCACAGGGCTACCAAGTTGGGGTAGTTATTTTAATGTTTTAATATTTTAATGACAAATTTTCTTTCTCTTTAAAATTAGGGTGTTGGACTGGGTGAAGTCTACGGTCCTTTCTAGCTCTAATGACAGGTAAATTGTCTATGAATTTTTAGGTAAGGGACATTTATAAGTTAAGTTGACACATCAGAGAGAAAGAATTTGGGTAGACATGTCAGGAGCTGCTTACATTCTGGAAAAGGCAGTATAGCTCTGTCTATACTCCTGAGAAAATGTTGGCTGAAAGCCTAAATGTTTTGGGAAATTTAATCAGGCTCATTCTAACTCAAGGTTAATTGCATTTGTCACTGGTGAAGGGGGTGACAGGGAACAGTGGAAGCTGGGAGTATGGAAGATAGAGAAGAGACCAAAATATCAGAAAAAAGAAAGAATCAAAAAATATCTGAGCTGTAGAAAGTTACAGAAGCCTGCTATTTTAACCTGTAGGAGAAATGGTAAGGTGGATAACCCAGAGACTCTTGAGTTCAAATTCTGCCTCTGATATGTAATACTTATGTGAATCATTTAGGCAAATCATTTAACTTCATTAATTTTTATTTCCCTCATCTATAAAAAAATTGGATTAAACCATAAAGTCTTGGTATCATTTATAGACCTAGAACCATGCTTCTAAGTAAAAATTCCTTATTCAATGTAACTGATGATCTTACTTTTTGCTTGAACAATTCAACAATTAGAGAGGGAGAACTCACTACTTCTGAAGGTAACCAATTCTACTTTTAAATTGCTCTTACTGAGCTGAACTTTATCCCTGTAACTTCAACTGTTTTCTTAAGGTTCTTCTCTCTGGGGCCAAGTACAATTCCTCTTTAGTATAATAGACCTTTAGAGTACTGAAATAGCTACCATTTACTCCTTAAGTTCACTCTTCTTGAAGCCAAACATTCCTTGCTCCAATAACCATTCCTAATAAGGAATAATCTTCATACACTCTACCATGCTGATCAACTTCCTATGGACACTTTCCAGCTTTGTCCTTTCTAAAATGTGATATCCACAATAGAATACTGAATTCCAGATGTGGCATGGGTATAATAGTAGAACTAACACTTCCCTAGGCTTGGACACTATGCTTCTAAATATACACTAAAGTCTCATTAGATTCTTTTTTTCTGGCTACCATAGCAATTTGAATATCACAAAATATCTCATATTTTTGACCTAAAGTGCTGTGTGCACACATCTTCCCTATTTTATCCTTCTGAAACTGATACTTTAAAACCAAATGTAAGGTTTTATACTATCCCTAATAAATTTCATCTTCTTAGTTTCAGGCAGTAGGTATTGTGAAGGGATGTGTAAGGGTGTGAGGATTGTTTCATAATTTACTCTGGAGTTGATTCTCTTTGGAAGATTCATTGAAAGCTTAAGATGTTAGAAATAAATAGTGGGAGAAAGTACAATTCATGGCATTTGACTTATGAAGAAATTCCTAATGGTGAGGACTAGAAGGACAAACTCAAACATCCTTTCATAACCTTTTTGGGTGATTAAGGTGACATCTTCCCCTAAAATGCATAGAGAAAATCAGAATCTGGGGCTCAGCCTACACAAGTAAATCAAAGTGGGGAAATCTAGCAATTAAGTAATTAATTTGCCCGGTCTAGATTGTTTTAAACAAACAAAAACAAGATAATTAATTTAATTTATTCCCCTATCCTCAACACTACGCATTTTGGATTTTTAAAATTTATTTTCTCAATAAAATTTCTTTCAAATCTGTCCCAAATGCCTCAAACTTTTTTAGCATTATATGATTTCATCTCACAACTAAAAAATAAAAGTTCTTTGTATTCTTGTGGCAGCTTTACATATGACTAATTTGAAAATTCATCACAAAAAAAACCAAACTTGAGTATTTGTCATTGTCTCCTCAGAATGAGAAAAGAATGATTTCACCGTGAATAAATAATTCAAAATTTCAAAAGGGAAATGTGAAATTGTGGTCTCTGCCTTTCAGGACTCTAACAAACTCTTTGGACTGATTCTTTTTTTTTTGTCTTTAGAGTCATTCCCATGCTCAATAGAGACACATCAGATTTTATATACCTTGTAATTGGAACATTTTTATTTTTTCTCTTTCTTTTCTAAATTATTCCCCTGCTGTTTCAATTCATCTATTATTACTAGAATGCTTTCCACTGCATTTATTACATTAAATGTTGAGAAGGTATCACATTCATAAAAGTGTTGAGCACTATTAAAAATGTAAAGGTATAATCAGTTTTGTTTTTTAAGTTGTTTGAAGTAACCTATTTAAGTTGTCTGCCTTTGAAGATTCTATTTTATATTTTTGATGACAGCTTTTTTCTTAGTATTCTTGAAGAAAAAATGTTGTAGTCACCAACATGCCAGGTAAAGAAGAGATAATTGGTTTTTTTCATAGCCTTATGATATATGAAAAGCAGCATGACACAAGAGAAGTGAAGTCAGAGAGACCTGGGTTCAAGTCATGCTTTTACACATACTAGCTGCAAGAGCAAAGAAAAGTCAAGTAATCTCTCAGTGCTCACAGGCAAATATCTACACCACTGTGTCACAGGTGAGTTGACAATATGTATGTCAGTGGAAGGATCTTCCAAACTTGGAGTTCAGTACACTAATGGAATTCTATGTTCTAAAACCTTCCACCCCATCACCATTAATATTCATGTTGTATTCTGGCAGAGAGGTGATAGACTGGAAGTGCAGAATGAGACATTATTAGACATGAGCAATGTGTGAATTAGTTTTCCCCCCCAACAACACTCTGTTGCCAAAAGAAAGGTCTTTATTTTGGGGATGTGTAGTTGTTCCAAGGAGAGAGGGGAAGAGAATAAGCATTTAGTAAGTACCTACTATGTGCTTGACACTGTATAAAGCACTTTCCAAAGATTATCTCATTCGATCTTCACAATAATCTTGTGAAGTAAATGCTTTTATATCCCCATTTTGCAGTTAAGGAAACTGAGCCAGACTGGTTGAGTGACTTGCTGCTGCTGCTGCTGCTAGTTAATATCATAAATTGAAAGCTTTAAAAATACATTTAAGAACTGGTTACAGGACTTTAATCCCTGCTACTGGTAGAGGCTAGAGTTAGTGTATCACCAGAGTTCAGGGATTCTGGGTGGCATTAGGGCTACAGCTGATCTGGTGTTTTTCACTAAGCCCAGCACCAATATGATGAGAGTTCACCAGGAGTAGAGTTGGGTCAACACCCCCCAGGTTTGAAAATGGAGCAGATCAAAGCTTCTGTACCAATTAACATTGAGATCAGCTTTTGCTAGCTGTGCTTCCAACCCTTTGAAAGAAGGGAACCAAGTCTCAAAAAAACCCAAAATGAAACAGCAACAGCAACAACAAAGAATGATAATAATTATTAAAACAATGATAAAAGAGAAGAAAGTAGAAGGAAGTTCAGAAGGATCAAAGTGTTTGGTACTATTGTACTAAATGTTGTATATGTTTTTAAAATTACACGTAGTGGAGATTCATAGTTTCATATACAGTCCTTAAACTGTTCTTCTGTTGCATGTATGTGTATGCACGTGTGTGTGCATATATATGCACATATATTATTAATGTGTATCAAATTTATAAGAAAAAGAAAAAAAATTGAAAAAATCCATGTGTTACTCATATATATATTTCTTTTGTGAATAAAAAACAAACAAACAGGCTTTAAGTTTATGGAGAGAGTACTGAAGTAGAAGTTAGGAGACTGGGATTATTTTTCTAATTCTGTCTGGCATCTTTGGGGGAATCACTTAAACACTTAATGTTTCACTTTCCTTATCTATAAGATTAGAAATAGATTTAATCATCTTAGCTTTCGTAATAAATAGATCTGAATACATTTATAATTGTCTGGTTGGTTTCCTTGTCTAAGTGATATTCCCAAAGCACTGGGCTGACCATATTGTCTTTGGTTACTTTTTAGTTGTGTGACTGTGGGCAAGTCCCTAAACTCTTCCTAAATTTTCTCATTTGTAAACTGGAGACAGTAATAATGTCAACCTCACATGGTTGTTGTGAGGATAAAAGAGATAATACTAATATAATGCTTAAAAAATTTAAAGCATTATATAAATAATAACTATTATTATTATCATCACTTATATTCTAGTGGCTTTCAATTACCACTGGGATTAAATTAAATTCTCTGTTTGGTACTTGAAGCTCTTCATGACCTAGACCTTGTTTGTTTTTAACCAGTAAAATCCCTAATTTTTAGCACATACATATAAGCCTTTACCAAATGCTTATTAATTCAATGTTCATATAGTAGAGTATCATAGACTATCAGAATTGGAAGAAACTTAGATTATCTATCTTGACCTTGTTATATATGTGGGAAAACTGACTCCTGGAAATGTAGTGATTTTCCAAAAATCTCTAGGGGGCAGAGTGAGGATTCCAATGCAGGGGTCCTGATTCTTAGTTCTGTACTGTTCTTACCATATAACATGAACCACCTAGATATTTTCCTGTGAAGTTCCAAAGACACATTTGAAATGCATTCAATATACTAAAGAAATAGTTATTCCAAAAAAATTTCATCTCTTTCCACAAACAGAGTCTTATTAGAGTTTCATTAGCCTTAGGGAAACAATTTCATAAACCTGTGCCTAGGATTCATGTACCTGCAAAGGATCAAGATTGACTTTTAAAGGGGAGCTTATAACACTGTAGATATTTCTTTTTGTTTACCTTGGCCAACTTAGTATTCAAGTTTATTACTTTGGATATGAGTCCACAACAATATTTTTAAATGTAGACTTGCCTAGTGTCATTTCATTGGTAGAAATTTCCTATTTACTTTTCCTAAAAACACAAAAGGAAGTATTTAACAACCTCTTTTGAGGAACTTCTAATACTTTTCACCAAAATTATTTAAGGGAGTTTCTATCCTAGACCAAGCCAATAGTGGACAGGCAGCTATGAGTCCATAATCTCTACACACACATTATTTTCAAACACTCAGATACATGTGCAAAGATACAAAAAAAAATCTTCAGACAAGATAGGACCTTGGTTCTCTAAGGTCACTGAAGGGAAAGGATTAAGGATTTAAACTGTGCTGGAATAAATTGATGGGACCAGGGATATTTAGCCTGAAGAATTGGAAACTAAGCCATGATAACCATCTTTAATATTTTGTGTTACAATCTTCAAGAATTTTAATAGGTATCATGAGGAAAGAGAGATTTGCTCTGTTTGGCCCTAGGGTATAGCCCTAGAAGCAATGAGACGGATGCTATGGAAAGATAGATTTTGATTTCATATATTAAATCCATGACTTGCCATGACTCAAACCAGAAACTAAGCAAAAAAAATTACCAGTTGACCAGTGAATTGGTGATATACTTCTCTAACATTAGGTAGGTT
Organism: Vombatus ursinus; assembly: GCF_900497805.2. Lineage (NCBI taxonomy): Eukaryota > Metazoa > Chordata > Mammalia > Diprotodontia > Vombatidae > Vombatus > Vombatus ursinus. The sequence continues at coordinate 33,799,199 of NW_020954608.1, read as the reverse complement.
AATCCTAAGAAAACAAACTAGTTATATTGCTGTAACATTAGTAAGTAACTTGATATACTAAATATAATTTGAGTTCATTTCAAAATTTTGTGCTTTTGAAATAAATATCTGATTTAATTTTTATAATAAGATTAACTGAAAATATCTCCAACTGGGCTAAAATGTTGGATCATCTCTTCATCATGATGAGGCATCAGACCAGGACTTTATGGAAGAAAAACTAAAAAAATGAACGAGTATTGCTGAGGCAAGTGGAGAGGTATGTGATGGATACAAGCAGCCCATAATCTATAACCACCAAGGAAAAACAGGAATAACTCATTTCATCGAGAAATGGAAAATCACATGATCATATGGCAAAGTGAGGGATGATAATTAGATATACAGAGGGCTTCACTGTATCCTTGAAATGTTAGAAGAAAGGTTTCCAGAATGTTGAGTGGGCTCCTAGTAGTGAACTTTTGGAAGGAAACAGACATGAGTTACACAGGATAGAAAGGTAGAGATGGGTTGCAATTTGTAATTGCAATTGTAATTCCAATCCATTTTAGTATTGAGTATATTTGATTTAATTAAATTCAGTAACCATTTCTATTATTTCCCAGGCACTGGGCTAAGTGTTGGGAAAATTCACATAAATAATGGTGGGAGGAAATTCTTTGATGTTGAACATTATTAGACATTCAAATTCATTACAGACAAGGGTCTTACCTCTTTCTCTGGAGGCTTTTGAAAACAGGATAATTTGATATAGTTTATAGGATTTGTTGTTTGAAGAGATGACCTAGCTGATTTTTCATACCTTCATCTGTCTTTCTCATCTATAGGATACTAGAATATTCACCTGCAAAAATTAAAAAAGATCACTAAATTTCCATTGACCACTCCAACATTAATCAATATATGTAGAGGTTATTAGATATGGGCCTGACACCAGCACCTTATTGCAAGGTTTGGAGTTGAGATGAGGTTCATATCATTGATTGAATATTTATTAAATGGAGATATACTTAGCCTTGACATGGCAAGAATATAACAAAAGGAGAGAGTAACATTTAGTCTCTATATGTGCAACTATCCTTGTCTCCATCTAAAATTTGTCTGGCATGCAAAGTAGGGTGTTGTGATTTGCCCTGTCTTCACATATATGTCCAATGGGTGGTAAGCTTTTCTACGTCTTTGTGGTTCAGTTGTATCTGACACTTCATGACCTTATTTTAGATGTTCTTGGCAAGATAATTGAATGTTTTGTCATTTCCCTCGCTAACTCATTTCTACAGATGAAGAAACAGGTGAACATGCCAAAGTGACTTGCCCAAGGTCACACAGAAAGTAAGGGTATGAGGCCAGATTTGAACTCTGCAAGATGAGTCTTCTTGACTTCAAACCCAGCACTTTATCTGTTCTGTCTCCTAGCTGCTTCTACTGCCAAAGGCCTCCTGAAAGCTGAATAAAGGGAGAAACAACTTGAATCTTCTGTTGGGCCAATCAAGTCTTAATCTTTACTGACTTTTCTTAAGTCATATTAAGGGATGGGTAGGGTATCCTCAAAGTTATTGGTCCCAGAGTAGAGAATATTATAACTTTTAGGGCCTTGGAATCAGTTATGACAACCTATGCTTTGTCTAAAAATTCCCTCTACAATCACCCCAAGCTTTGTTCAGTCTTGAACTGAAAACCTCTAATGAAAGAGATCCAATTATGTTCTTAGACAATACTTTCCACTTTTGGAGAACTTGGATTGTCAGGAAAGCTTTCCAGATATGGAATAGAACTTGGCTTCTCTACAACTTGCTGATAGATTTGCCCTTTTCAGCAAACTGAACAAATCTAATCCCTTTTTCAGCCTCAACATATTTTTCAAATGCTCAAAGACAGTTGGCATATCTCACTTAAACCTCTTCTTCTTCAAGCTAAATATCACCAGTTACTTCAACTGATTCTTAAAGTCCATCATCTCCAAGACTTTTCCCCTCAAGTATTTCCAAGTCTCCCCACCCTCCCACCTCAACAGAGAAGAGCTAATAAGACACACCTTACCATGGAAAAAATCCCCCAAAGTGTTAACAAGTAAGGAAGGGATTTTTTTTCTTTTAGGTCCATTACCTGGATTTCTTTGGGCCCAACTTAATTATATTTAGGTCTGAATATATGTCAATTTTTGCATGATGGGATTTATTTTGCTTTCATTTCTTTTTTCTAAAGATTTTTCTAAAGTTCCTAAAATTTCTAAAAATGAATTAAAAAAATTCTCACACACCATATCTGGTTATTTTGTAGCCCTGACATCTGGAATACATGGAAATCATTAATTGTACTTTTCCCTTACATCTCAAAAAGAAACCATAGAAAAGCAAAAATAGTATTAATGATAATTTTTCAAATTCTAGGTCCAGAGCCAAGAAGGCATTGTAGAGGAAGCAACTAAGCTCTCCCAACACTACCTTTCAAATGACTTTAAAATAATACCTCAAATCTAATTCTGGAATGGCAGAGCCAACACAAGTTGGAGTGAGAAAATTTGACTTTCAAATACAATGCTCAAGAGAAGTGTAAATTGACTCTAGATAAAAGGACAATCACATTGAACTATGCATCAGTTGTATAAAAGGTAGAAGGAATTGGTGACTACTACCATTATCCTGAGAAAACAATTAAATTTTCTGATAAAACCAATGATAAGGACCTACAGAAGCAGCTTAGGAGATTAGAAGGAGAGGTCAATGAAACTGGGATGGGAACTTGCCCAGAACCCACGTGATGGTAACACAGGCTATGGGCCTGAGAGGTAGTGACAGCAGCAATTTTGGGATCCCTCAGCCCAGAGATGGAAAGTGGATTTGGCAACAGATAATAATGAGATTACAGGGGATCCTTGTTCTAGCCCTGAATGCAGGACAGGGGGTTGCTTGAAAACTTTATTGCCTATACCCATTTCTGGGTCATAATTCCAGGATAGAGAGGAGTGCTTACAGTCACAAGGCCTTGGATCATGGGCTCTGAGGAGCAGCATCACTTCTTGTTGCATGGGATATGGAGTCTTTCCTGGGTAAGGACTTGAACTCAGACTAGGAAAACAGTAACCAATCCTCTCCCCAAATCACACCACCTTGGAAGCACTGAAAATTTCTAAATGCCAAGAACCAGCTCTGAAAACACAAGTATAAAAAAGTTTGAAGTTTGGGACAATTTCTTCCCACTCCTTCCCCAGATACAGAATTCAATTTAACATAAAGTTTGAAATCAAGAAATAGGCTGGGAAAAAATGAACAAAAAGCAAGAAAGAATCTGAACATAAAAAAGAAAACTATTACAGTGACAGGGAAGAACATGAAACAAAACCAGAAGAAGACAATGAAGTCAAAACAGCTATAAGCAAAACCTCAAATAAAAATGTGAATTGGATACAAGTCAAACAAGAATACCTGAAAGAGCTAAAATTATTTAAAAAATCAAGTGAGTAGTAGAGGGACAAAATAGGTAAATAAATGCTATTGATGCAAGAAAATCTTGAAAAGACAATTAACATTTTGGTAAAAGAGGCACAAAAGCAATGGGGAAAATAATACTTTGAGAAAACAGAAATGACCAAATGGTAAAAGAGCTATAACACTTCACTGAAGAAAATAATTTCTTAAAAAGCAGAACTGATGAAATGGAAAAGAAGTACAAAAATCCACTTAAGGATTAGAATTAGGCAAATTGAAGCTAATGACTCTATGAGATATGAAGAAACAATAAAACCAAGTAAAAGGAATGAAAAAATAGAAAAAAGTGAAAAATATTTCAGAAAAACAACTGACCTGGAAAATGAATCAAGGAAAGATAATTTAAGAATTATTAGACTGCCTGAAAGTCTTAATCAAAGAAAAATCCTAGACATTATATTTCAAGAAATTATCAAGGAAAACTGCCCTGATATCCTGGAACCAGAGGGTAAAAGAGAAATTGAAAGATCCCACCAGTCACCCCCTGAAATAAGTCCCAAAATGAAAACTCCTATGAATATTACAGTCAAATTCCTGAGCTCTGAAATGAAAAAAAAATACTTTAAGAAGTCAGAAAGAAATCATTCAAATACTGTGGAGCTACAATGAATATTACACAAGATTTATCATTTACAACATTAAAGGAGCAGTGCACTTGTAATATTATATTCCAGAAGACAAAAGAGGCAAGATTACAACCAAGAATAACAAAATATAATCCTTCAGTGGAAAAAGTGGATTTTTAATGAAATAGAAGACTTTCAAGCATTCTTAATAAAACAACCAGGGATGAATACAACATTTGACTTTTAAAAACAATGCTTGAGAGAAGTACAAATTGACTCCATATGAAGGGGCAATCACATCCATCTATACAAGATTGCATCAGAGTTAGAAGGAATTGGTGGCTTCTACCTTTATCCTGAGGGGAAAAAAATCATTAAATCTTCTGATGTAATGTGTTATGAGGACCTCCAGAGTCAACTCTGAAAGACAGTTGCAAGATGGTTGGAACACTTAATTTGATCAACAAAATCATCTTTTTTTAAAAAGCAATTGGAGTTAAGTGACTTGCCCAGGGTCACACAGCTAGTAAGTGTCAAATGTTTGGTCTGAGACCAGATTTGAACTCAGGTCCTCCTGACTTCAGGGCCACTGCTCTATCCACTGTGCCACCTAGCTGCCCCTCAACAAAATCATCTTAACTTAATTGCCTCCCATTTGAAATCCAGTGAATCTCTATGAGTTTCAGGAATCTCAAAGTGTATGCGGAACCTATAAAAGTTTATTTTTTCATATGGACTTTGTGACTTTGGTCTAAATATTAATGAGTGCCACTCTGCCTATAATTCCCTTGAGTACTTCAATTTTAAATGGATCTATGATGTCATCAGCATAGCTACAATCAATCTATCTTTGCTTGCCCATTCTGTGCAATTCTTATCAATGTTCTCCAATAAATCTGCAATTCTAACAAGGGATCTAGGGTTGGCTGGGGAATAATCTATCCAATGTGCTAGATATCTTTGTCTAGTTTTCTTGCTAATACAAAAACCTAGAGCGGGGAAAGGATTCTGAAGCAGAACTCGGTAGGCTGTGATACCCAAGAAAACAATCTGTTTTGTATTGATGTTTCAAGTCATGATGAAATAATCTGTGATAACAACAACAAACATACTTTTCCCAAATTCCACCTATAAATCTAAAACACAATCTCTCTAATTATCTAAAATATAAGATAGTCAGGAGCAATATTTCTTTAGAGTATTGTATATTATGGTATTTTGAAGGCCTTAAAGAAGTAATAGTGTTTTATTCTCATATTTTAGGATATCATAAAAGGATATTTCATTCTTGTATATTCATAGAATTGTCATATATCCTATGACAATTAGTTGGCATAGTGCATAGAATAGTAGAATTAAAGTCAGAAAGAAACTGAATTTGAATCCTGTCTCAGATACTTACTAGCATTGAGACCTAAGTAAGTCACAACCTCTCTCAATCTGTCTTCACGTCTATATAATAGAAATAATTGCAGTACCTATCTCAAAGGGTTCTTATATGAATCAGATGAGATAATACATGTAAAATTTTTTGTAAATCTTGAAGAATGATTAAAATTCTATTAGCTACTAAATTCTATTAGCTACTATTAGCTATCATTGTTCTAAAGCAAGATGAGGGCTCATAGGTCATCTTATTAACCCCTCCCCCTTGGTACAGATTAGTAAACTAAGGCCCAGGGAAAATTTGTGATTTTCCTACATGAACATAAATAGGAAACATCAAAGGAAGGATCTGAAACAAAGTCTTCAGATTCCATTCAGTCAATAATATTCAAATTGATTATCTGAAATAAAAAGGAAACTGAAGACAAAGTTGCCAAGCCATCTATGATTGAATTTGCAAAGCTTTCATTTACATATCAAATAGAACACCTGATTCCTCAGAAGTCAGATTCAAGGAGTAATTCACAGAGATGATTTTTATAATAAAAAAGAAGAATTGAAAAAATATAGAAACTTGTTTGGAACTTAATTCTATCAGACAAGGAATGTCACCTGACTAGTTAGCTTCTTCTAGACTTTTTAAACCCTATGCCAGAAGTCCTTTCCTGTAGGTGGTGCCACTTGTGGTTGGTAGTTAGCACATACCTCCATGCCCTCCCCATCTTCCTTAGAAGAGTTCATTATTCAACATAGACTTCAGGTAAAAAATAAGTAAATAAATAAAGAGAAGAAGACTGGAAAGAGGAACTTAACCTCTTGCTAACCTTTCTCCAGCTGTGAGAAAAAAGGTCCCATCCTTTTCTGCCAGAAAGGGAAATCTAGCTTTTTAAAAGAGCAATCCTATGATTATTTTATTATGTCTTACTCTAAATTATCTGCTACTAAATGGTTAAGTCTTTTCAATCTATTAACTAAAACTATAGGTAACCTAGACTTCCCTATGTTAGCCTGGTTTAGCTATTAGAGCTAGTTTTTCCTAAAGAAGGAAACTTACTCCTATAATCAAACTAAAATAAATCAAAGTAATCAAAAATAACTAATTTACTTTTCAATTAGTATTTATTACATGCTTGTTATGTGCCAGGCACAAAACAAAATTAAGGTTTTTCTTTTTCATTTTACTATGCTAGAAACAATAAATCCTACTTAACTTATAGATTTAACGACCATATGAGGCAGTTTTCTTTCATAAATGTGTATGATTAACACTAATATGAAGTAGATGCACTTCCAAACAATTTGAATGTTCTAGAAGTGTAATGGGCTATCTTAAGAAGTGAGTTCTTCATCAATAGAAGTTTCCCAAAAAAGATTAAAGGAATACTTGTGAAGGACATTGTAGATGAGGTTTTCATTTAGCTATGGGTTAGACTAAGTGAATTTTTGAGTTCCCTTCCAAATCTGAGTGTCTTTGATTCAGTGGAAAGGGAATTGGAATTGAAAAATGAAAGGTAAAAATGTAAAAGATAGAAGGAAAAATAGAAAAAAAATAGAAAATTGAATAGAAAGATATAAAGGAGATGAAGAAGATGAAAAGAGTAAAAAAAAGGACAATGAATAGGAGAAGAAAGTAGAAAGTACAGAGAGATTCAGGAGAAACTCATGACAAGTCTTGGCCACTACCAATACCTTTAATTATTTTAACAAGAAAATTTTTTATCTGTTATTTTTGTATTTCATATCTACTGTTTGACAGACATTTCCTATCTATCAATTCCTATCTATTATCTCTGTATGTCCAATGTGAAGTCCAACAGCTCAGTCCCTAACTGCTGCTTCTGTTGGGAAAAGCAAATAGAAGAGAGCTGAGCTCCCCTCACATATATATACACTAAATGTTGTTAATAAGATTCAACACTTAAGAGAAAATTCCTTTCACTTATGTGTAGAAAAAAAACAGTACAATCTATTCTCTAATGTCTGCAAGTTGCTGTGCTCACTGTGCTGGAAAAGAAATGGGACACTGATCTTTAGAGTAATTTTTCCCTCATCTGAATCCTTGGTGGAAGGGTGAATATATAGGGCAGGAGCTGGCTGAAAATTCTGTGTCTCTATGACACTATGTACAGGGAAGCTGTTCTTCCTGTCCTGAACTAACTATACTCAATCTTCTTGATAGGGAGGGAATAATTGGATTTAAAAAATGTCCAAAGACATTTTAAAGGCATATTAAACAGCTACACATTCAGAAGTAGCATGAATGTTTTGTGAAACCAAGATAGCATTGAAAAACTCTTACATTACAATTTGCTGCCTCAGATAGGCATAATTTTTTTCTACATATTTCATTTCAGAACATGTTCTGTTTTATGTATATTGAGAAAATTTAGAAAGTAGAAAGTTGTGGCCCCTTTACTGAGAACTAGAACATGTAGGAAATAGAGTGGGAGGATAGAGTAGGTAAGATAGGTCAAGATAAGTTATTGGTGATGACCAAGAGTTAGGTCAAGGGCTTATTCTGAATCTCTCTATGCTCTCTGCATTCTTCTCTTACTCATTGTTCTTCTTTTACACTTACCATCTCCTTCATCCATTTTGTATTCTTCTAATCAATTTTCCATTCTTTATACTTTCTTCTCCCATACTTTTGATTTCTTCCTGTCCTTTGGAATTCCAAACTAATTCTGGAAGTATAGTCATCAGAAATAGAAACAAGGCTGAGGTGATAGTTGAGATTTTAGAATTACAAGTAGCAAAAAGGACGTGCCTGGATTCCATGGGCAAGTTCTGCCAAGCAAAATCTTAAGAGGACACAAGACTGAATAAGAGCTCTGGACAAAATGAAGTAGGGGCATCTTAGGGGTTTTTTTAATGGGCTGTTGTTTCCTACTAGGAAATTAAAGACCCAGAGAAAAGATCTAATGAAGTAATTAACACATGTTCTTTGAAGGACAGTGGTTATGCACAAAATGCTGATAATGTGTCCTAGATAAAAACTAAGGCGTGGGCCCAAACCATGTAGACAAGAGAGATTAAACACACTTTTAAGCCTTAGTGCCTCCATTTCTCCACCTACTATTCATTTCTCAACTCCTGAAAATCTAGCATCTGATTCTCCCATTAAAATAACACTGTTGCCCAAGTTTGCCAAGATTTCTTAATTGCTAAATCATATGATCTTTTTCCAGTCCTTATCCTACTTAACTTCTTGGAAATTTTGACATTATACCTCCCTTCTCTTCTCCTTTAGCTTTTGTGATTTCACTATTTTTTCGTTTTTCTTTTTGCCTCTCAATTTCCTTAGCTTCTTTCAAAATGCAGCTCAAATTACACTTATTAAAACAGCCATCCTCCAATAGCCAGACCTACATGTGTTTCAGGACAGCCCAGGAAAAACAGGTAGATGCCAAGCTATGAGCACCTAAGCAAAGAGGCAGCTGCCAGCACTGAGCCCCGCATCATGTTTTGGTGTAGCCCCAGGCAAACAGGCAACCTTTAGAGGCCAGAACACCACAGGCTTCAGTGTAGTCCCTGGGAAATGCAGAAACATCCCTCTGGCCTCAGCATACACCAGAAACCAGCACTAGAAGGCCAGCTCCAGCACCAGGTGAGCTGCCAGAATACTATGGCCTCTAGCAGTGCCAGCCACCCCCCACCCTAACCTCTTGGTATAGCACCAGACATGAGGGTCCCCATAGGCCTCAGGGCAACATCAGTGCAGCAACAGGTAAACAGCTAGAGCCTACAACCCCTGGCAAAAGAAGCTTGAGAAAGTGACCCTTCCACCCTGGGAGCAGAGCTCAAATATAAAAGTCAAAAAAGAAAAAAAATGACCAAAAACAACAAAAGATAATCTGACCATAGAAACTTATTATGATGACAGGGAAGACCAAGACATAAACTCAACAGAGGACAATATCAAAAAACCTATGGACAAAACCCCAAAGAAAAATGGGAAGCAGTCTCAAGCCCAACACAATAATCCAAGACAAGTACAAAGGTCTCAAGAAGAAAAATGCTGTCCACATCCAGATAAAGAATGTCTAGACTCTGAAAGCAGATTGAAGCATATTTTTTCACTTTATTCTTTTTGTGTTTTTTTTCTCTTTTGATCTGTTTCTTCTTTCACAACTAATTTATAAGTATTAAATTTATGTGGGAATATGTATTTACATGACAGCACATGCATAAACTATATCAAATTACCTAGCATTTTAGGAAGAGAGGAGTGGAAGGAGGGAGGAAGAAAAAATTGGAAATCAAAATCCTGTAAAAACATTAATGCTAAAAATTGTTTTGACATGCAATTGTGGAAAAATAATATAAAAAAAGAAAAAAAGTTACTACCAAAGGCCTTTCTCAGTTATTTCCCTTTCCTTCCCCCTCAGTGCCTTCCCTCTGAGGTTACCCACCATTTACACTGAATATATCTTCCATGTTCAGGATATTTTGAAAGTCTAGGAAAGAAGTTATGAAAGCCTGAACTAGGGTAATGGCCACATGAGAAGGGAAAGGAATGACAGGGAGGTAGAACTGATAAAATTTAACTCCTGATTGCTGTGAGTGGGGAATAAAGGAAATTTAGATATGAAAGATAACTCTGAGATAGGGAATCTGACTGAATAAGAGAATAATAGAACCCTGAAGAGAAATAGAATGCTTTACAAAATAAAATTTATCAGCACAATCAATTTAGAAATAGAATTCTTCAGAATAAGATGGGTTTGGAGCTGGGGGTATAATAATTAATGTTTGGACAATACTGAATTGGAGATATTGTTGGAACATTACTATGGGACATAGTATGATAAAGTCGTAGGGTTCAGGAGAGGGATTATCAGAAACCAGAACACAATATGGCAGAAACTAGGCATAGACCAATATCTCACACCATATAGCAAGATAAGGTCAAAATGGGTCCATGATTTACACATAATGGGTGAAACCATAAATAAATTAGTAGAACATGGAATAATTTATCAATCAGATCTATGGATAAAGAAAGAATTTATGACCAACAAGAGATAGAGAGCATTACAAAATATAAAAAGGATCATTTTGATTATATAAAATTAAAAAAAATGTTTTTGCACAAACAAAACCAATGTAACCAAAATTATAAAGAAAAAAGAAAACTGACAAATTTTTTTTGCAACAAGTATCTTTTATAAGGGCCTCATTTCTTAAATATACAGAGAAATAAGTCTAATTTATAGAAATAGAAGTTATTCCCCATTTATAAATGATCAAATGACATGAATAAGCATTTTTCAGAAAGAAATATGAAAATATGAAAATAGTAATATGAAAAATACTCTAAATCACTATTGATCAGAGAAATGCAAATTAAAACAGCTCTGAAGTACTACCTCACACTGATCAGATTAGCTAATATGACAAAAAAAAGGAAAATGATGGATGTTCAAGGGGATGTGGGAAATCTGGGACACTAATGAACTGTTGGTGGAGTTGTGAATTGTTTCAACCATTCTGGAAAATAATTTAGAACTATGCCCAAAGGGTTATAAAACTGTGCATACCCTTTGATCCAGCAATACCACTGCTAGGCCTATATCTCAAGGACATCAAATAAAGGGAAGGGACCTATATGTATAAAATATTTATAGTAGATCTTTTTTGTGGTGGCTAAGAATTGGAAATTGAAGGGATGCCCATAAATTGAGGAATGTCTAAACAAGCTGTGGTCTAGGATTGTAATGGAAAATTATTGTGCTATAAGAAATGACAAGCAGGGTGATTTAAAAAAAAAACTTGGAAAGATTTACATGAACTGCTGCATAGTGAAGTGAACAGAACCAAGAGAATGTATTACACAGTAACAGCAATATGGTTTGTTGAAGAACTGTGAATAACTTAGCTATTCTTAGCAATACAATGATCCTGGAAAATCCCAAAGGACTAATGATGAAACATACTATACACATCCAAAGAAAGAATTGATATTGTTTGAATACAGATTGAAACATGTTATTTTTTTCATTTTCTTTCTTTCTTTTTCTTTTATTTGAGTTTTCTTGTAAAAATGACTAAATATAGAAATGTTTTACATGCTTGTACATGTATACCCTCTGTCTAATTGCTTAATATCCTAGGAAAGGGGGAAAAGAAAGGAGGAATGGAGAGACAAAATTTTGAACTCAAAACTTTAACAAAGTGCTAAAAATTGTTTTAACACATAATTGGGGAAAACAAAATATATTTAAACATTTTAAAATAAAATAAATTAAAGACTTAGAGAAAATAATTACAATTAATCTTCCTTTAACATTTGTTTGAAGGTAGTGTTGAAAGAAAAATTCTTCATCTGGGCTTTTACCCTCATTAACAAAGCAAGACTCAGGGCAGAGAATTAAAAGGATTTTATTCTAAATATGTCAAGGTCTGATTTGGTGAAGATCAGCAATGGCTTAAAGATGGGGGCAACTTTTATAGGTAATTTTAAGACAATCAAGATAGGTACACCTTGGCAAAAGAGGTTGGCCCCTTGAATCTCAGTTTCTCCTCAAGCCAGCAAGAATGTGACAATTTGCAGATGAGGTACATGACAAAGAGCAGGTGACACAAAAAGCTATGTACTTGCAGTCTCCTTTTCCATTAGAGCCTCCTTCAACACTGATTGATAAGCAGGACTGGGAAAAATGGGATGCTGAGTCAACAAAACTTTCAACAGAAGTTTAAATGCCTTTACCATTATATTTCCTATTATATTCAATAGTTGACTTTTTGTCATAAAATCAAATGAATTATATATATTCCCTCTTTCATCTATTTTCCATACCTTAATATGTCTTAAATATTATAGGTGGGCTTAGCTACAAACTGCTTTTCCATGTAGCTAACTATTCTGCCACATGGGAGTTAATTTCGATATTTTATATCTTACAAAGAGATTTAGGGTCATACTGATTAAGGAATCACAGACATTCTCAGAGAAACATGATCTGGTCTGCTGAATTAGAGGACAGACAATTGAAATCATGTCATTGAGTTTTAGGTGATTGAATAATTTATGACTAGATTATATGCAAATTCATATTAAGCTAGCCAACCAGTAGGTCAATAGTTGAAGTCAAGTTTATGGACTAAGTAATTTCGATAGTACAGAAAAGCTCATATTAAATATCAAGTGTTACATATTAATTTTATGTATGATGGTTAGTGTACCCAGGCAGCCTCCAATAACAAATGAGATACCTTCCCAAAGTTCATATTTAAGCTCTTTGGGGGCAGGGGTACTTGGAAGGTATTTTCTCACAGATAATTATACAATTATGCATATGGTGGTTAGGTCTTCAAGAAAGGCCAAAAATAATGCTAAGCATGTTGGAGTTGGAGTCAGAAAGACCTAGGTTTGAATACTGTTTCAAACCCTTACAAGTTGTATAATGAAGGGCCAATCACTTAAACTTTTGGAACCTCACTCTTCTCTTCAATAAAGTGGAGGTAATAATATCTGTAATATGTACTTCACTTGTGAAGGCTACAATAAGATACTATATGTAAAATACTGCAAAATTTGAGGTATTATATGAAAGTTGATGTTGAAGTTGTTACTGTTTTTTATTTATCTCATTCTTTTCTCTCCTTTCCATCCTTCACCCCCACAATCTATGATAGAGTACTGTACATGGAATCAGGATGGAGTTGAAATCTTCAATCAGAAACTAGTTGTGAGACAATGGGAAAGTCTCTTAATGCAGGTTTGTCTCAATTTCCTCAACTATAAAATGAAGATAATAGCACCTATATCAGAAAGTTGTTATGACTATCAAATGATATATTTGTAAACTACAAAGCACAGTGTCTGATACATAGTAGATGTTTAAAATGCTTATTCCTTTTGATCTCTTTTTGACAGAAATCTGATAAAAATTGTACTGGAATAAGTCATTAGCCTGCTAGTATCCTGGTTTTTCCCCAATATTTGTGTATTTCATTCAATATTTCCCAATTACATGTAAAAAATTAACAATTATTTTTAAAAATTGAGTTCCAGATTCGATCCTTCTCTCCCCACCATTCACCACCCTTGAAAAGACAAACAATAGATAATATCAATTATACATGTGAAGTCATACAAAACATATTTTCATATTAGCCATGTTGCAAAAGAAAAGACAAAAAAGACAAAAAAATGCTTCAATGTGCATTGAGAGTTCATCAGTTCTCTCTCTGGAGGTAGATAGCATTTTTCATCATCTGTCCTTTTGATTTGTCTTAGATTATTGTTTTGATCAGAGTAGCTAAGTATTTCACAGTTGGTCATCCTCACATTATTGTTGTTAACATGTACAGTGTTGCCTTGGTTCAGTTCACTTCTCTTTAATAGATTCATATAGTCTTTATTTTACTGAAACCATCTTACTTGTCCTTTTTTTGTAGTACAATAGCATTTCATTAAATCATATACCACAATTTGTTCAGCCATTCCCTGAGTAATTGACATCCACTTATTTTCCAAATTTTTACCATAACAAAAAGAGCTGCTATAAATAATTTCATACATATAGGTCCTTTCCTCTTTTCTTTGATTTCTTTGGGATACAGACCAAGTAGTGTGTTGATGAATTGAAGGGCATGCACAGTTTGAGAGCTCTTTGGATGCAGTTTCAAATTATACTGAAAAATCTTTTGACTAGTTCATAATTCTATCAAAAGTGCATTAGTGTCCCAATTTTTGCACATCTTTTCCTGCATTTGTCATTTTCCTTTCCTGTCATGTTATTGTCATTGTTGTTTTAATTTGCATTTCACTAGTCAGTAATGATTTAGATGATTTTTTCATGTAAATATAGAGAGCTTTTATCTTTTTTTCTTCTGAAAATTGTCAAAATTGTTTATATGCTTTAACTGTTTTTCAACTGGGAAACAACTTTTATTTCTATAAATTTGGCTCAATTCCAAATATATTTGAGAAATTATGCCTTTTTCAGGAAAAATGTGTAATTTTTACCCCAGTTTTTAATTTTCTTAATTTTATCTGCATTATTTTTGTTTGTGCAAAAGCTTTTAAATTTCATGCTATCAAAATGATCTGTTTTGGTCATACGCTCTTCCATCATCCATAGAATTGACAAGTACAGTTTTTATGGCCCTCTAATGTAGTTATATCACCTTTTCTCATTTATTTATATAGTTTTTTATATAATGCAATATAATAAAATATGATGTAGTTATATAATACAACACAATAAAATACAATATAATACAATGCAATACAATATAATATAATATAAAATGATATGATATGATATGATATGATATAATATAACATACTACAATCTAACATAATACAATCCAATACTATATTTATAATCAATATAATACATTTTGGTTAATCAAACTCTAGATTATTATTTTCATTTACTACTGTGTACTGTGTACTGTGTACTGCGTACTGTGCCCCTAATCTGTTCCACTGAGCCACTACTCTATTTCTTTGCCAGTACCAGGTTATTTGATGTTTACTGTCTTGTAATGTAATTTGAAATTTGAAACTGCTAAGCTATATTCCCTCACTTTTTGTCATTGATTACCTTGAAATTCTTGACCTTTTTTTTCCTTCCAGATGAATTTTGTCATCATTTTTCATAGTTCTATAAAATAATTCTTTGGTATTTTGAATCATATTACATTGAATAAATAAATCAATTTAGGTAGAATTGACATTTTTATTATAGTGGCTAAGCTTACCCATGAGCAATTACTATTACTCCAATTGATTAGATCTGTCTTCGTTTGTGTGAAAAGGTTGTGGTTTTTTTTGGGGGGGAAGGGGTGGGGTTGGGGAATTGTTTTCATATAATTCCTGGTTTTGTCTTGGTAGGTAAACTCCAAGTATATTATATTGTCTGCAGTTATTTTAAATTGAATTTCCCTTTTGATATCTTCCTGATGGGTTTTGTTGGTAGTACATAGAAATGCTAATGATTTATGTGGGTTTATTTTATATCCTGCTACTTTGCTAAAGTTGTCAATTGTTTCAACTAGATTTTTTTTTAGTTTATTTTCTGGGGTTCTCTAAAATTACCAATATGTCATCTGAAAAGAATTATAGTTCTATTTCCTCTTTGCCTATTTTATTACTCTGATTTTTTTTCTTCTCATTGTTATAACCAGTATTTCTAGTATAATATTGAATAATAGTGGTGATAATGGACATCTTTACTTCACCCCTGATGTTAATGATAAAGCTTCAAGTTTATACCCTTTACAGATAATCATTGCTGTTGGTTTTAGATAGCTATTACTTATAATTTTAAGAAACTCTCTGTTTATTCATTTGCTTTCTTGAGTTTTTAATAGCAATGGGTGTTGTATTTTGTCAAATTTTTTTCCTGTATTGATAAAAATCATAAGATTTTTTTTGTTATTGATATCATCATTTATGCTGATATTTTTCCTAATATTGAACCAGCCCTGCCTTCCTAGTACAAATTCTGCCTGGTTATAGCAAGTGATTGTCTTGATATACTACTGTAATCTCCTTGCTATTATTTTACTTAATTATTTTTAAAGAGATTCAGCAAGGGGTCTATAGGTTTCCTTCTATGTTTTTGTTTTCTTTAGTTTAGGTATCAAAACCATATATATGCCATAAAAAGACATCTGGAAGGGTCTTTTTTATGCATTATTTTAAATAGTTTATATTGAATTGGGATTAATTGTTCCTTAAACATTTAGTAGAATTCACTCATGAATCTATCTGATCCTGGATATTTTTCTTAGGGAGCTTGTTGATGACTTATTCAATATATTTTTCTAAGATAAGGTTATTTAAATATTCTATTTCCTCTTCTGGCCATTTGAAATTTCTATAAATATTTATCATTTTCAATTAGATTATCATATTTATTGACATATAACTGAGCAAAATAGCTCATAATAATTGCTTTAATTTCATCTTCATTGGTGGTGCATTCATAATATTCTTTTTTGATGCTGGTAATTTGATTTTCATTCTTAATCAAATTAACCAATGGCTTTCTATTTTTTTTCATAAAATCAATCCATAGTTTTATTTATTAGTTCAATTGTTTTTATTTATTAATCTTTCCTTTGATTTTTGAGATATCCATTTTTGTGTTTTTACTTGTTTATATTTCTACTTTTTTATTTGCAGTTCCAATTTTTTGATCTGCTCTCCCTCTCTTTTATTGATTTATGCATTTAGGACTATAGAATTTCCCTAAGTACTCCTTTGGCTGCATCCCACAAATTTTGTTGTTTAACTGTGGTCATTCCCTTTAATTACATTTTTGTTCCTATTATTTGTTATTTGACTTATTCAATCTTAAGATACGATTATTTAATTTCCAATTAGTTTTTAAACTATGCTTCTATAGCCCTTTATTGAATGTAATTTTATTTCATTTTGGTCAGAGAAGGGTTCATTTAATATTTCTGCTTTTCTGCATTTGGTTGCAAGGTTTTTATGCCCTAAATAAGTCATGATAATTTTTTAAAATAATATTTTATTCTTTCCCGAATTACATGTTAAAAAAAACAATTTTCAACATTCATTTCTTAAAACTTTGAATTCCAAATTCTCTTCCTTTCACCCTCACCTAACCTTTCCCTGAGATGGAAAGCAATTGGACATAGCTTATACATGTGCAGTGATGCAAAATATATTTCCATATTAGTCATGCTGTGAAAGAAAACAGAACAAAAAACAAACAAACAAAATATAAAAAGTATGCTTGAATCTTCATTGACTCCATCAATTCTTTCTCTGGAGTGGGATAACATTTTTCATCACAGGTTCTTAGGGATTTTCTTGCATCATTGTATTGCTGAGAATAGCTAAATTATTTGCAGCTGATCTATTTACAATATTGCTATTACTGTATACACTCTTCTCCTTGCTCAGCTCACTTCACTTTACATCACTTTGTGTAAGTCTTTCCAGGTTTTTCTTAGAGCATCCTGCTTGTCATTTCTTACAGCACATTGATTTTCCATCACAATTATATACCACAACTTGTTCAGCCATTCCCCAGTTGAGGGGCATCTGTCAATTTAGAGCAGTCAGAAGGAATATACACAGAACTGTGATAAATATTTCTGTTCATATTGATCCTTTAACTATTTTTGCTTTTTAACTCTTTGGGATATAGACTTAGTAATGGTATGCATGGTTTTGTAGTCCTTTGGGAATAGTTCCAAATTAACCAAATGGTTAAATCAGTTCACAACTCTAGCAATAGTGCATTAGCATCTCAATTCCCCCATATCCCCTCCAACATTTCTCATTCCCTTTTCTGTTACATTAGACAATCTGATATGTGTGAGGTGGTATCTCAGAGTTGTTTTAACTTGCATTTCTCTAATCAATAGTGATTTAGAGCATTTTTTTCATATGACTATAGACAGCTTTAATTTTTTCATCTGAAAACTGTCTGTTCATATCTTTTGACCATTTATCAATTGGACAATGGCTTTTTTTGTTTTAAATTTGACCCAGTTCTCTATATATCTGAGAAATGAGGCCTTTATCAGAGATACCTACTACAGTTTTTTCAGTTATGATTACTATGTATTTCCATCCATCTGAATTTTCACCCTGTTTATCCAACTATCTTTCACCCTGTCCATCCTCAAAAGTGTTTTGTTTCTGACTACCACCTCACCTATCTGTCTTCATTTCTATCAGTCCCTCCTTCTTATCCATTTCTCTTCCTACTTTCCTGCATGTTAAGATAGATTCCTATATCCAACTGAGAGTATGTTATTTCCCCTTTGAGCCAATTCCAATGAGAATAAATTTCAAGTACTCCTGCACATCTTCCCCATTTCCCCTCTATTGTAAAAGTTCTTTCATGCCTCTTCTTTGTGAGATAATTCATCTTATTCTAACACTCCCTTCTCCTTCCCCTAGTGAATTCATCTTTCTCAACTTTTAATTTTATTATATATAATTTTTATTGCATCATCAACTTTTAATTTTATTTTTTTTGATATTCAACTCACACCTGTGTCCTCTGTCTATGTATATTCCTTTTGACTGCCCTCATAATGAGAAAGTTCTTAGGAGTTACAAATATCTTTCCATGTAAGAATGTAAGCAATGCAACCTTATTGAATCCCTTATGGTTTCTCTTTCCTGTTTGCTTTTTTATGCTTCTCTAAAGTCTTGTATTTGAAAGTCGGATTTTGGGGCGGAGCCAAGATGGCAGAGTAAAAGCAGTGACTTGCTTAAGCTCTCCCCCAAACCCCTCCAAATACCTATAAAAAATGGCTCTAAGCAAATTCTAAAGCAGCAGAACCCACAAAAAGACAGAGTGAAACAAATTTCCAGTCCGAGACAGTCTGAATGGTTGATCAGAAAGGTATATCACACCGGGCTGGGAGAGGAGCTCAGTTTGTCATGGTCACATAGGCCGCAGCGACCCTGGAGGACTGAATCACGGGGAGCTGTGGTGGTTTCCAGACTTCTCAACCCAGTAACGCCAAAGACAACTTAGAAGGTCAGTGGGAAAAGTCTGTGACTGCGGTGAGAGGAGCTAGGTCTCAGCCACAAGTCCCGAGCAGCATGCCCGCGGGGCAGTGGCCCTCTTGAGCTTCCCACCCACAGACAGAGGGGGAATCAAGTGGCTGCAGATCAGAAGGGGTTTGCAGGTATCTTTCTGTTGGTGCAGGATTCTCTTGCTTTGCCCGTGCTTGGATCTCAGTCACAGTTCTGGGTGGTGGACCTAGGGTGAGGAGGAGCGCTGGTCTGGTGGAGCTTGTAGTGGCTGTGGAGAGGAAACCCTCCTCACAGTTCAAAGACAGCAAAGGGTGCTTATAGACCAGAGCACAGGCCAGGAAAGGAGTAAACACCTCGCCTTTGATCATACCACCTTGGAAGAACTGAAAATTTACAGGTCCCTAGAAGTATTTCTGAACGCAGCTGCACAAAACCCCTGAAGCTTGGGAGAGTACGTTCTCCACACTGGAAACAGATTTCTACATTAACAAAGAGTTTATAACTCAAGTAATTGGCCAGGATCATGAGCAAGCAGCACAAAAAGAGTCAGACTGTATTATCTTACTTTGATGACAAAGAAGATCAAAACATACAACCAGAAGAAGACAACGAAGACAAAGCTTCTACATCCAAAGCCTCCAAGAAGAATATGAATTGGTCCCAGGCCATAGAAGAGCTCAAAAAGGATTTTGAGAAGCAAGTAAGAGAAGTAGAGGAAAAACAGAGTGATGCTAAAGGAGGCCCAAAATAAATACTGAAGAAAATAACACCTTAAAAAATAGCCTAACCCAAATGGCAAAAGAGGTCCAAAAAGCCAATGAGCAGAAGACCCTTAAAAGCAAACTTAGCCAGATGGAAAAAGAAGTCCAAAAGCTTACTGAAGAAAATGCTTCCTTAAAAATTAGAATGGAGAAATTGGAAGAGAGGGACAATTTGAGAAACCAAGTCACTCTAACACTAATCAAAAGGAATGAAAAAAATAGAAGAGAATGTGAAATATCTCATTGGAAAAACAACTGACCTGGAAAATACATCCAAGAGAGAGAGCTTAAAAATTATTGGACTATCTGAAAACCATGATCAAAAAAAGAACCTAGACATCATCTTTCAAGAAATTATCGAGGAAAACTTCCCTGATATTTTAGAACCAGAGGGCAAAATAGAAATTGAAAGAACCCACCAATCTCCTCCTGAAAGAGATCCCCAAAGGAAAACTCCTAGGAATGTTTTAGCCAAATTCCAGAATTCCCAGGTCAAGGAGAAGATATTGCAAGCAGCCAGAAAGAAGCAATTCAAGTATTGTGGAAACACAGTCAGGATAACACAAGATTTAGCAGCTTCTACATTAAGGGTCCAGAGGGCATGGAGTATGATATTCCCAGAGGGCAAAGGAATTAGGACTACAACCTAGACTCACCTACCCAGCAAAACTGAGTATAATCCTTCAGGGTAAAAAATGGTCATTCAATGAAATAGGGGACTTTCAAGCATTCCTGTGGAAAAGACCAGAGCTGAATAGAAAATTTGACCTTTAAATACAAGACTCAGGTGAAACATGGAAGAGGTAAACAGGAAAGAGAAATCATAAGAGACTTATTCGGGTTGAGCTGTTTACATTCCTGCAGAGCAGGATGATATTTGTAACTCATGAGTCCTTTGTCAGTATTGGGGTAGTGGGAGGGAAAAAAATTATATGTTTGTATAGATAGATAGATAGATAGAGGACACAGGGTGAGTTGAGGATGAAGGGATATCTAGAAAATAGAGTTAAGGAGTGGGAGAGGATTATACTGGGAGAAGGAGAAAGGGAGAAGTGGAATGAGGTAAAATATCTCACATGAAACAGACAAGAAGGGGCTTTTACATTGGAGGGGAGATGGGGGAAGGTGAGAGGGAATGAGTGAATCTTATTCTCATGGGATTTGGCTTAAGGACGGAATAACATACACAATGGGGTATGGAAATCTATCTTACTCTGCAGGAAGGTGGGGGGAGGGGGACAAGAGAGCAGGGGTTTGGTAGAGGGGAGAGCAGATTGAGGGAGGGGATAATCTGAAGCAAACATTTCTGAGGAGGGACAGGGTCAAAACAGAGAATAGAATAAATGGGGGATGGGATGGGATGAAGGGAAATATATTTAATTTTTCACCACAGGACTGCTATGGAATTGTTTTGCATGACTACACATCTATAACCTGTATCAAGATGCTTGCCTTTTTGGTGAGGGTGGATGGGGAGGGAGTGAGGGAGAAAATTTGTAACCCAAAGTTTTAAAAACACTTGTTAAAAATTAAAAAAAAATTTAAAAAAAAGAAAGTCAGATTTTCTGTTCAGCCCTAGTCTTTTCCTCAGGAATGCTTGAAATTTGTCTGTTTCATTGAATGTCCATTTTTTACACTGAAAAATTATACTCATTTTTGTTGGGTAAGTGATTCTTGGTTATAATTTTAAGTCTTTTGTCCTCTGGAATATAATTTTCCAAGCCCACTGATCCTTTAATATACAAGTTGCTAAATCTTGTGTTATCCTGACTGTGGCTCCATGGTATCAGATTTTTTTTTCCTTTCTAGCTAATTGCAGTATTTTCTCCTTCACCTCAGAACTCTGCAACTTGGTTATAATATTTCTAGGAGTTTTCATTTTAGTATCTATTTCAGGAGGTGATCAGTGATTTCTTTCAATTTCTCTGTTACCCTCTGGTTCGAAAATATTGAGGCATTTTTTTCTTATTTGAAAGATAATATCTAGGCTCTTTTTTATCACGGCTTTCAGGTAGTCCAATAATCCTTAAATTATCTCTCTTCAATATATTTCCTGGGTCAGTTATTTTTTAGAAGAGATATTTCACATTTTCTTTCATTTAAAAATATTTTAACTTGGTTTTATAGTTTCTTGATGTTTCATAGGATCATTAACTTTCATTTGCCTACTTCTAATTTTCAAGGATTTGTTTTCTTCAGTGAGTTTTTGTACCTCTTTTTCCATTTGGCCAATTCTACTTTTTTAGGGAGATATTTTCACTAGTGAATTTTTTAATCTCTTTTTTCATTTTGCCAATTCTATTTTTTAAGGTGTTATTTACTTCAGTATTTTTTGTGTCTCTTTTACCAAACTGTTAATGTCTTTTCATATTTTTCTTCCTTTACTTTCATTTCTTTACTAATTTTTTCTTTATCATTTTTATTTGATTTTGAAACCATTTTTTTTAGCTCTTTCAGGAATTCTTGCTTGGCTTCTGTCCAGTTCATTTTTTCTTCTTTGCAACTTAGCTTGTGGCTGTTTTGACTTCATTGTCTACTTCTGAGTTGGTTTCTTAGCCTTCCCTGTCATTATACTAGCTTTTGTTGTTTGCTCTTTTTTCTATCCTGTTTCTTGGTTTTATACTTTATATTTGACTTAGAGTCTGTTGCCAGCTAGGAGGGTGTGGGGTAATGTCTCAAGCTTCATAGTTTTTTTTTTCCTTTTTACATTGCTGTTTTCAGAGGTAGTTCTGGAAGTTTGGAAGTTTTTGGTGCTTCTCAAGATATTGTGATCTGGAGAGATCATTGCTCTCCTGGTCTGCACTTTGTTCTTTACCCAGGTGATTCTTTTAATCCCTTGGGATTGCAATCAATACTGCTCCTCAGGGCTTTTGTTACCTTGGGGACATAAATGATATTTTCCCTCAGGATCTCTGAGGGAAGAAGGAGCCAATAAGAGATACTGCTTCTCAGGGTTCCCACTCCCTTGTGACCAAAAGTGTTCTTCTCTGTCCTTGAACTATGACCCAGAAGTGGTTATATGTGATGAATTTGCCAAATAATGTCTGGACCTGCATCCAGTGCTAGCATAGGGGTTTTCTGTAATTTCTTTCTGACTGGTTGCCAGGTCCTCTTTCTATCTCTGGTTTGAAAGCTTCTAAAACTGCTATTGCTTCTGTCACCACCACCTAGATCCTCCACTAGTGTTTCATCTACATGCTCTCCAGGCCAACCTCCAGTCCTATATCAGAGATCTCTCTTTCTATCCTCCTAAGTTGTCTTGAGCTGGAAGAATATCTCACTTTTGACTTTTTATTGGCTTTGTCATTCTAGAATTATATTTTAGGTATTGTTGTTTAGAAGGGAACATTGGAAGAAGTCAGCTGAGTGCTTTCTTTACTGCACCATCTTAACTCTGACCTGCTATTAACCTTTTATTTTTAATATTCCATAGACTGCTAACACAAAATAGCTGCTTTTTTATAATTCAATAAAAGTATTAGAATTTAAGATTGTCTTCTGAAGGGTCACTGAAAGCATCTTTAGGATAATGCCAGTAGTAGAGAGGAAAACAAGGATGTTATATACCTCATATGCTCCCATATAATTTTGATTTCTTCCATCAGGTGTCTGTATTTTGAAATGTTTTATTCTATACAAATTGGAGGTAGGGAGTAGGTCAGATGGCACCATCTATTTAAACAATTGTTCTTCAGTTTTTGTGGATCAGTAACATGATTGTGGAATTGTGGACAATAGTTTTTTCTGTGATAATGCTCCAGTTCTAGCATAGTTTAATTTTTTTAATTTTGAAAGATATTTTGAGGTTTGTATTTGTAATACAGGTGCCACAAAGGAGATTAAGGAAAAATCCTTTAACTTCTGGTCTGTAACACTTCCTTTGGAATGCCAGATGACTCTGTGGACTATTGGATTATGTAAAAGACAATTGGCAATTGATGCAGGAAAAAAAAACATTTGGCCACTCAAAAGGCTATAAAAGAAAAGAGTAAAGACTCACATTACACTCTCATCCTTGCTTTTGATTATATTGCTTGAGTTTCAGATCTTTCCTTTTTACCTCATGCGAAGGAGGAGAGGATTTTTTTTTCTTTCTATTCATCCATCCTTACCCAGTGGCCGTGAAAAGTAGGAGGTTGTAGAAGTGAAGCTATATGCTTACTTAAATGAGACTGAGATTAGATCACAAGCCCTTGATAACTTCTTCTGTTTCTTTCATTGAGCAAAGGGACCTGAACAGCCATTTTAAGAAACAGAAGTTTCCACTCTTGGTGGCTATCTTATGAATTTAAGGGTAGTTACTGAATCCATGATGTTTGCCAAGTGGAAAGTCCCTCTTACAACACACTGCTTCTCTTAGGAGAGGATGAACCACCACCAGGAGAGAATTCCAGGAGAATGTTTCATTTGAAGACTATTCAAGCTCAGTCTAGATGATCTGGACTTTGTGAGTTGCTCAGATAAAACTCTTAGGTAAACATGGAATATCTGTTCAGCAGATCTACCAAAATGTCTACCATTAAGAAGATCTTAATAGATGTGATGAGTCATTGTTTTAAGTATTGTTAATGTGTGCTTATGAATCTTTTGTGTTTTAAGCATTTCTTTTGTGGTAGAGAAAATAACTTGCCATCTTCTATCTATTCTACCTGCTATCTTCTTTATGTATTGATTACCTCTTCTAGAAGGATCCTTTTTAGTCCCTTTTAGGAGAGATCTTGGGCATAGGGCATACCTGTACTTTGTTGTAGATATTTTCTAACTGAGACAGTTACTAGGTTTGTGATCTTAGGCAAATCATTTAATCTTTCTATCTCTCAGTTTTCTCATCTGTGAAATGAAGAGAATTGACTAAATGACTTCCCTCTAGCTCTATATCTGTAATCTTGTGATTTTCCCTAAAGTTCAAGGTGAGGCATGTTGAGTAAGAAAAAAATTCAACCCTTTTCTTCTATGGGTCAAGCTCCTTGAGAATTGAATCCAGTTGATATTCAGTCCAGATCCAAAGCTCCCCATAGGCAGAAAGAGAGCTCTTTGGGCCTTATATTACTCAGCAAGTTGTCATTGCTTTATATGGCCTCTTTACTTAGGTTAGAGCAAAGACCTAGGTTTGGGGATTGGCAGGAAATTGGTTAGTACTATCAAGTTTTAGCCAAATATGGTAATTACTCTTTACTACTACTACTACTACTACTACTACTACTACTACTACTGCTACTACTACTACTACTACTACTACTACTACCATTGCTACTACAACATTTGATGAAAACCATACTCTAAAATACCCTGGTCTCTTGTCAGTGATTTCATTTTAAATTTCACATCTAGCACATCATTATTCTGCAAGTTGACTTCAGCCTTGATACTCACCAATGCTCTCTGCTCCTAAAAGCCCTCTGAATGGAGGGTGGGATGAAGAGTTTCTTCCCAAACTTCTAATTTAGAGCACCCAGGTCAGCCATCTCTTTATTTCATACCTATCTTTACTCCTTTGGTCTTCTTTATCATGTCCCTGCCTTAAATACTTTCTCTTCTTTCCAATTCTTATCCACCACTCTCCCCACCCTTCCCCATATCTGTTCAGTGTTCTTTTGTGTGTCACCCTCCCCAGTGGATTGTAAGATTCTTAAGAGCAGAGAGTATCTCCAGAGCTTAGCCCAATGCTTGGCACAGAATATTCACAATAATTGTTTATTGACTTACTGACTGATGTTTATGTCCTGTGTGACCCTGGGCAAGTCACAGTCTCTCCTGGCCTTAGTTCCCATTGTTAAGTTAAATATTGGTGGGAACAGAGTAAATCTTTCAATGTGGAACTGGGTAGACCAAGAGAGGTTCCATGTTACAGAGATTCAAACTATTGTAGTCTGGATATAACAGATTAAAGAACAAGAAATACCATGCTACATTTGGTCATCCCACATTTTTGTGCTTATGATAAACATGGGCAAAATACCTACCATGAATCTAAATTCATGGCCTCTTTAGTCCCTTCTGTATCTTGAGTTTTGATTTTATAATCTTCTACTAGTCCCTTCATGGACCCTTTCAATGTTGACTGTTTACCCTGAACATGTCTCAAAATAGACATTTTTTTTCTTGATGCCTTTGATTGAGTTCTTCCTTCTGCTTTTGAATATCTTTGTCTATTGCACTTCAGTCCCAACCCAAAGCCCTTCCTATTCAATTTCAACCCATCCTTCAAAACTCAGCTTTATTTCAAACTCTTTTCTCAATTCAACTGAAGATTATCTTTCCTTCTATGAACTTCCCTATTATATTTTCATGTACATTTCATTCCACATTTTAATTCTAATTATTTATGGGAATGTTTTTCTGTTATTGTTGTTTTTACCTTACAAATTGAAAACACCTTGTTCTATGTCCTCTTTGTTTTACCAGGTATTATCTAGCACAGTGCTTTGCACATTAAAGGCAAAGAGAATTGTTTTTGAATGAATGAACAAATTAATGAAATTGCATATGCTTACTCTCAAGAAAAAGGTATATACACCAAGTTTATATTTCTATTTGCAGGATTCTTCTATTTCCTAACATTTTGAATGTTCAATCTCTTAAATAGAGGAGACATTGTTGTTTGCACATTCAATTCTGTAAGACTCTGTATCTTAACATAGATACATTGGCTGCATTTCAATTTCTTGATCATCCAAAAAGAGGACAAAAACAATAATTAAATTCCAAGTATTACTTACACCTTGTTCCCAACATTCTGTCACTTGGATGACAAAACTGAGTCCAGCTCTAAAATCACATGTTCTTCTGTTTCTCTGACAACAAAAATCAATTTGACTGAGTCCTTTTTATCTCCCTGATGAAACACATACACACACACACACACACACACACACGGGGGGGGGGGGGGGGAGAGTGAGAGAGAGAGAGAGAGAGAGAGAGAGAGAGAGAAACACTCCTTTTCATTTAGTCAGCCATAAACAAAAATTTAATTAAAAAAAACATTTGGAGAATAGGTCATCATTTTTTTTAAAGAACACAGTCTGTTATTTTATTTTATTTTTTTCAGACAAGTACTTTTTTATGCAGTCTCACTTGGCTTTTTGTAATTTTACAAAATTAACATTATTACACTTTCAATGTGTGGGTGTGTGCAAATGCGCCTAATGTGCTTCTGTTAATTTTCACACTGTCTTCTGCTGTGTTCCTGCTGGTTGCTAAAATCAACTTGGAAAAAATGTCATTAATGTTAGGGGATGGGTGGGTATTTTTTTTCTCTGTATTTTGCAGGGATATCACTGTAACAAAATCTTTCTATTTCTTTTAAAAAAAATAGGTCTCTTAAATTAGAGTCCAGAAACCCAAAGGAAATCTAAATTTCTGTGACTCAAGGAAGTACAAGAGTGTTAAAGCCAGTGGTGAACTGATGAACAAAAGTCCCTAACAGAACAGATCCATGTATACCATTTATTGTCCAAGAACATTTTGCTTTCACTGATATTTAGATGATTTCAGCAGCTGTATGTCCTCACAGGCTAACCAAGCCAGAATTTCATTGTGTGCTTGAAGTGCAAGGAGTATATTTGTATTGGAATAGAAAAAGCATGGCATTTAGAATTATGACTTGAATTTGAATCCCAACTCTGCTACTTATTGAGATCTTAGTGTGATACATTAAATAAGAACAATTATATGAAGCAATTACATAATGTCTCTTCCAGATCTAAAAATTTTATCTAAAAAGTACTTATTTCTCAATTGCAAAAGCACAGAAATCCAATAATTTCTCAAATCATTTCCCATGGCATAGAATCATAGATTTAAAGCTGGAAGGGACTTTAGAGGTCATGTAGCCCAAAGCCTTCATTTTACAGTTGAGGAAACAATAGTGAGGGGTAGAATTTGAACCAATATCCACCAATGCCCAATTCAGTGCTCCCTTCATTTTTCTATGCTTCTGTTCTGTTAATTTCTCCTTTCCTGGACTGTGAAATTGGCTATGTATTTTTAAAGGCCACATCACCAATGTGCAAGGTCTGACAAAGTCCTATAAAGCTGGGTAGTCTTTAAGTTTAAACCTGAGTTTAACTGAAAGACTATTGCCCTAAGACCAACCTAGGTCATTTTGGAAAGGCTCATCATCAGGTCAGTGACAGATGGTGGGTTTTTCAGCCAGTCAGAGCGTCTTTTGAAGATCAGCGCCCAGAAATTACTAACTTATTAAGTTGTAGAGAGATCAAGATCTATACTGACAGAGAAAATACCCTCATTGATGAAATTATACATGCTTGCGATGTATTTCCATACCTGACAAGAGGTTTTTAACCTGGAATCAATGACCCCACCTCCCAAAATACATTTTAATAACTATATTTCAATAAAGTTAGTCTCCTTGATATGTTTATATATTGTATTTTATTCATTTATGAGCATTCTAATAAGGGATCCACTTTTCTCCAGATGACCAGGGGATTCCTGGACAAATATAGAAGATTAAAAACTTATGCTCTAAAATTTAGACTACCTGTGAATGCAATGCTTAACACTTTGTTTGTGAGTGTGGTGTTTTCTATCTAATGATGATAGTTGTGACCCATCAAAATGTGTTAAGGAACCACTAAGCACTATTCTATTTGTTACAAGTGGTAAAAATAAATTTTAGCTATGGTCTCTGCTCTCAAGGAGCTCACAATATAGTTGAGGAGACAAGAGAAAATGCCTGTAAGTAGTCTTCAGCAGTTCAGGCACCTACTCTCTAAGTTCCCCAGAATAACTCATGAACATTTACACATTCAGAATCATAGACTCACAGAGTTGGAAATTGTTTCAGAAACTTGAGACAATTTGAGAAAATAACTTATGAACATCTGAACAAAAATATTCTCTACATAATGCCTGAAAAAAGGCATTTCAGACCTTTAAGTGAGGGGAATCTTACAATTTCCAACATAACCCACTGACTGAGAACTAATATGGGTCCATTGATGCTGTCTCTGTTGCTGTCATCTTTGTAGGAAGATTCCTCTTGCCATCATGGATGGGCTTCCTGTCCCCTCCAAGCATTGGCCATCTTACCTGTCTTCTTTTCCCTCATCTGGCTGTCACATTCCTGCTGGTTAGGGCTTCTTGGCTGATATTCCCCTTTCCCAAGGTGTCTTCCTGCCCAGGCATGGTGAACTCCTCTTTATCCATTCTAGATGAACTTCCTGGTTTAGGGATTCATGCTGTATAAGATTCCAGTTATCAGTGGGGGGTTGATTGGGGTACCAACAGAGGTCATTGGTTTTATGGACTGCAGTTGCTGCCACCATTCACAAGTAACCTAGTTGACCTACGTCAATATCCTCCTTTGACTCCCCTTTTACACCTGAGAATGTTGCTCTGTGGTGGTACATTGGAAAAATAGCTGGATTTAGAAAATAGTCTAAGATCCTAAGCTGGACTCCTGGTTCTTCCATTTAATGCGAAGTTCTTTCACAGTCTGGGGCCACAGTTTCCTCATCTGCAAAAGATAGGATTGAACTAATTGACTTCCTAAATTCCTTCTAATTATAAAGTGATTATCTTTGGTCTTATGTTTTCTTTTCCTTCTGTCTTCTGATGTTTATCTTTAAGTTCTTGGTACCTTCTCCAGGACTGACTGAAAATTTGGTTAGAACTATCTAAAAAAGTAACAAAGTACCTTCTGAGATAATTTATTCCCAAATATTGGTTTGTAAGCAGAGGTTTGATTGTTGCTCATCAAAAATGTTATTAAAAGATTATATTTTAGGTATAGGTCTGATTAAGTGGCTTCTGAGACTTCTCTAGCTGTAAAGTTATGTGATTCTCTCACATCCTTGACACACAGGACCAGGAGGAGGAGGAGTCAGTATACTCTTTGCTCCCCACTGCCATTCTCAGACTCTCTCTCTTCTACCTTCACTTAGCAGCTACTTCTCTGACTTTAAAGTTCACTATATGCTCTCCAGATACTTGTTGCTATCATCTCTGGAATTCCAGGTTAGGTTGTCTCTTCCTTACTATTGTACAATAGGAAATAATGAGCAGAATGCTCTCAGAAAAATAAGGAAAGACTTACATGGGCTGATGCAAAATGAAATGCACCGTGTATAAAGTAACAGCAATATAGTAAGATGATCAGTTGTGAATGACTTAGCTATTCTCATCAATACAATGACCCAAGACAACACTGAAGGACTTATGATGAAAAATGCTATCCATCCCCAGAAAAAGAACTGATGGTGCCTGAATACAGATTGAAGCATACTTTTTTAACTTTATTTTTCTCGAGTTTTTTTCTTTTTTTTACCTGTTTTCTTTCACAACATGACTAATGCAGAAACTGATTTTTGTCCTTTGTTCTCAAAGAGGACCAGAATGACATCACTATGCTAGAGTCAAGTTTCAATAAGTCCAGTTGCGGTTGGCATGACCACACATCTATAACCTATATTGAATTGCTTACTTTCTTAATGGGGAAAGGGATTAAGGAGGGAGAAAAGGAAGAATTTGGAACTCAAAATTTTAAAAGTGAATGTT
This sequence comes from Vombatus ursinus, assembly GCF_900497805.2. Classification (NCBI taxonomy): domain Eukaryota; kingdom Metazoa; phylum Chordata; class Mammalia; order Diprotodontia; family Vombatidae; genus Vombatus; species Vombatus ursinus. The sequence continues at coordinate 33,768,988 of NW_020954608.1, read as the reverse complement.
AAAATTGTTTTTACATGTAAAAATAAATTTTACAGGCAAAGATAAAATACTAAATAAATACAAAAATAGTTTCATTCTTCTTTACTAAGTTACCTGGTTCATAATCTTTTTCAACCCAATCTTTTCAGTTTCTCAATCTTTTAAACTCCCATGGCCTCTGTAATCCAATTTACCTCAGATATGAATATGAGTAGTCATATCCTAGATTTGTCACCTCATATCCCACCCACCCCTAAATTTGCAATCATAGCTGAGCCAAATTTGGTCCAGAATTCCAAATCATGACTCTGATTCTAGATTCTAAGCAGTATTTTTATTATAAAAGCATATTTTTAAAAATTCTACTCATTCTACTTTTTCAGTTCAAGAACAATAAATATTATCTCTCCAGGCATGATAACTATTCATATACTTGAAGGCAGTTACCAGTCTCACCTCCCACTTACTCTCCACCATCTATCCCATCAAATAAGTGTAAGGTACTGTCCTTTTTGTAAGAGGACATTTTAACTTCAAAGAAGCAGGAAGGGGGCATTTATTTGAGAAAAAGAACCTTAAAACAGTTCTGAGAACCTGGGAGAAAATATCCCCTCATCTAAATGTACTTAGAGGACATGTCTGCATGCATCTAGAGGCAAGAACAAGGGCAAATAAAAATGACTGGCATACATTGTTATGTATAAGCTCATTTGCATACAATGATTTTTAGTGTTTTGAAACATAGGACTGATAAACTATGCATTAAAGAGCTATTTGATCATTCTAGGAAGATTGTCTAATGCTTTAGTTAAACCTGATAGAACTATGAATTTTGCATTTCTCAATCAGAATTAGAGGTGGATCACTACTCATAAACCCAGATTTGAGGCATGATAAGTGACTGAGAAGATAAGAAGTCAGAAATCAGAAGAATGAGAAGACAGTAATCACCTGAAGAGAAAAATCAATCAATCAATAAACATGTATGTAACACCTACTGTGTGCCAGGCACTGAGCATTGGGGATATAAAAAGAGGCCAAAGGCAGTCCCTGCCTTCAAGGAGCTTACAGTCTAATGAGGGGAGACATGCAAACAAATATATATCAAGCTATTCACACACACACACACAATAAAAAGGAAATAATTAACAGAAGGAAGGTACTACAATTAAGAAAATTAAGAAGCTTACAATATAGACTGCCCCCGATAGAAAAAAGTAGAGGTCAGTAGTAGTGAACAGCTCATTTGGGGAAACCCAGTCCTGCTGTTTTGTGGATAGCTGATTGGATTTGTCTGTATTGCTCTTTCATGCCACCTACAGTTTGAGAGCTAAGGGAAAATAGAGAAGCTCTGAAGCTAATCTAGTAACTCTTATGATTGAAGGAGAGCCTTGTGGCTGCTAAGAACACATAGGAGGAAAAAAAAATCTATTTGTATGAAGAATAAGAAGGGCTTTTTATGTATTGCTCTTTATCCCCATCTAGAGTCTAAAAGAGAGAAAAGGCTTTAAGGCCTTCCTGATTTGCCCTCTATTGTCCTCACTGATTTGAGAGGGGGAAAGTCTTCATGTCCCATAAACTTTATGTGAGGACTTTGCAGTTCTCCAATTTAATGGAACTGCTCATCCCCCAAAGAGCTTAAAATTTCTTTAGCATGCAGCAAAAGGAATAGACCTAGAAAGTGGAAGGCTCCAAGACAAGGGGAACTATTTTACTGAAAGAGTGTAATGTCACTGTTTTATTCAAAGATTTTAATACTGCATCAGGGCCCAAGAGGAGCAGAGAACTTTGTACTGTAGGAAAGCAAAGAAGCTCAGAAAAGGAGTAGGGCACCGATGGTACAAATTGATCCCTACAGCCATGCTTGAAATCCACAATTGTGAATTGCCCCAGGCACATAGGTTTTCCCTAGTCATGTGCCTCACTACTTGATTTCTGTAAGTTTATGCCCATTCTTTCCCACAGACTCTTTGTAGGCTCGTAGTAAAGTATCACCCAGTTTTTGAGTTGACTGTTATATTCACTACTCCTGAATTTGCCTTCTATTAGGTAATGTGGTGATTAATCTTACTTTTACCTGCTAATTTAGTAAATATTTCACATTTGCTGATTGTGATTCTTTGTGTTCAAGAGAAACACACCAGCTTGGGTTTAGGCACTAAAGTGACAAATAGCAGGAATATATTTCTCCCCATACCAGGATTATGCCTAGAGTCCTGAGGGTGAGTTAAAGCTGCGTAGTTGCAGCAATGATTGAACCCCCACTCTGAATATACCCTGCTCCCAATCTTCTAGCTTGACTGCAGGTTAGTAGTTCCAGAGAAAGAGAAGAATTATATGAGTAATATGTAGGGCATCATATCCATGGACTACACAGCCAGCATAAGTAAGTCTTTGTCATAATTATTTTACGTGACTTTTCTTCTCCAAGGTAACATTCCAAACTTCTTCAACTATTCTTTAAAAGGAAGGGTCTTAAGGACCTTTGCCTTTCTGTTTATCCTTTTTTGAATGCTCTTCCATTTATTTATTTGCTTCCCAAAATGTGATATCCATAATTAAATACAATCATTTATATGCCATGTGACCAGAGCACAGAACTATCTGGAGGGGCTAGATGGTAGGTGACATTGGGACTGTTACTTCCTTTATCTGGGAACTATGCCTCAAACATTTGGCCTGTGCTATGATGTGCTAAAGTTCTAGAGAGGGACAAGTAGATTTTCCCTCTTTGCTGCATTCTCTTCTTTCTGGATAATTAATGATCACTGCAGCTGCAGTGGGAGAGAGAGGTTACCTGCAGCACAACATTCCCTTCTTGGCACATGGCAGTTGGTGGGTGTTTGGCACAGCTGTAAGTTTGGGCGTAACATTTCCCAAGCTGTCTTTTTTTCCTAAGAGCTGGGTGGGCAATGACTATTAAGGCTAAAAGAGGGGGCAGAAGCCTTCCTTAAGGCTTTGAATTTCCGTCTTATCATGGCTTGAGAAGCTTGTTTTTTTTTTTTTTCACAGAAAAGAACTGTTTTCAATGGTGGTTAGATTCTGATATTACCCTCCAAAACCCATAGTGTAGCAGAAATTCTGCAGGAGGAAGTAAGGGAGGTGAGAAAATAGAGAAAAGGCCCTTTATGTCTTAACAGTAAATGGCTTAACTCAAAGGGTAAGTATAGTGATAATAATGGTAATAATAATAATTAATAATAATCTAACTAACAATTATGTAGCATTTTAAGGTTTGCAAAATGCTTTATATATGTAAATATATCATATCTCATTTACTCTCACAGCAACTCTGTAAAATAGATGTTTTTTTATGCCCGTTTTACAAATGAGAAAATGAGGTTGAGAGAGATTAAACCTATGTTTAAACACTTACTAAGTTTCTGAGGCAGGAGTCAAACTGATTTCTTCCAAAAATTCCAGATGCTATTCTCTCTCCACTATACCAATTAACTTCCCCCAGTATAATTTAATTTATTCTACCTTGGAGGTTATACAGATTTTTGTGGACTTGCTGGGTCACTTATAAGATAGTTCCTATAATTGAAACACAACACAAGAAAACAAATCAAACAAAACATATTCCAAGTAAACAATGTAAAATGAACTTTTTCCATGGTGATTTGAGGTAACAGTTTATATAGGGGAGCCTTGGGAGATAAAGTTAGAACATTAGGTTGGGTCAAATAGTAAACCTGAATGCCAATCAAAGGAGCTTTGACTTCATCCTGAAGGCAATAGGGAGTCTTATATTTTCCCCTAGGGAACTCATTTAAAACTGTCTTTAAGTAGGATTTGTTTTTAAGGCACAGATGATGGCCCTCTAATGGTGACAATGATCTTTTAGGAGTTGACTCTGGCTTTGAATCCACCAGCAGATGTGAAATCAGCCTCCAGCTGACAGCTGTTGCCATAAACAGCATATATCACTGACACAATGCACAGCACTGTGTGTGTGTGTGTGTGTGTTTATGTTAAAGCTCATTTGGGGAAATCTGCTCTTGGGCAGATGGGCCCAGTCCAAATTCCATTTGGGACCATTGAAACATTAGGATTATTAGCTCTAATTTGAACTAAATTGAGTAAACATATCTCTGCCCAAGTGGGGAATATTTATGCTTCCTTCCCTATTTTTTCCAAGTCATACCAGTGTCTGGGGCCACTGGACAATACAACTATGGTTTTATTGTGAGGGTATTAATGGGTTAAGCACCATTGACAAACAAGAGTATTTTTGGGAGAACTAGGTACACCCATGAGTTTAGAACATAAAGTAAAGATGCATGGTTTGGGGTGAAAATGTCTGAGATGGTATCTAGAAATATTTGCATACACACTTACTGCTAGTGTGTCCTGGGAATAGAGGAGATGGAAAGAACTTAAGACTAGCAGTCATAGTTTGTTCAAATCTTGGTTCTGTTATGTATTAGTAGCATGACCTCAATTGTGTAACTTACCTCCTCTGGCCTTTGGTAACCTCTTCTGTAAACAGGGAGTTGGATTAGATGGCCTATACAATTCCTTCCAGCTCAAAATGTATGATCTTTGTAAGTATATATTCTAAATATAAACCTACATATTTGTCCTGGCTCTGTTACCATGAAACCAAGATAAAACAAATGTCAGTTGATTGGGGGTATATTGGGAGCCATAAAAAAGACATCCCTTAATCAGACTTCACCACAACTGTATACAAATATACATCCACCACCCAGAATATATGAGTGAGGACTTATAAAACATAGATATTACTCCCAGTATGATAAGGAGCACAAATTTTCTGATTTAGAACCAGAAGTTTTTTTTTTTCTCAACCAGGTTGGTTAACCTCGAATTTCTATCGCCTATCTGCTTTGTTCCATTAAGTGACTCCATCTTTGTTTCTTCATTCAGGTTAGTCAACATTATTATTGTTCATCCTGATTTTGGATTACAGATATCCCTTGGCAATTGGATGGTACAGTGGGCAGAACACTGGCCCTGGAATCAGAACAATCAGCATTCAAATCTGACCTCAGATACTTACTAGCTATGTGACCCTGGAGAAACCATTTAACATCCTTTCTATCTCAGTTTCTTCAACTATAAAATAGGAATAATAATAGCATTTACTTCAAAGGGTTGCTGTGAGGATCAAATGAATATTTGTAAAGCACTTAGCAGAGTGCCTTGCACATGGCAAGTGCTTAATAAATACTTATTCCCTTCCTTATCCTCATGTACAGTAGAATGGAATCCTTTCCTCATAGTTTACCTAGTCACTACTGTCTGAAGACTGTATATTCTACTTGTTTCTCCAAAAGTAACTTCTGGTCAGTTACCATACTTTTGCTTTCCATGAGAGACCTTCCCAGCTGTTTCTGGGACAGGGACTTAGGTTTGGTGGCCATCTTGTCCTAGTGACCAGGACATAATCCATTCAGGAGCACCAGAGAATCTTGTCTTCTCCAAAATGACTATCCAGTATGAACTAATTTAAGATCAGGGGAATGTTATGTGTGGCTCTTGAACATATGGAAGTTAATGGGACCCACATAACAATAGAATATATATGTACTTCTGCTCTGTTTGTGAGAGGAAAATAAATCTTGGAAGACCAGAGGAATATGTTTACCCACTGGGTGATTAGAGAATTTCTTTAAGACTGGCAACAAAGTTCCATTTCTGCCGAAGTTTTCAAGTATTTTATTTTAATCTATTTATTTTAGTTTTCAAAATTTACTTCCACAAGATTTTGAGTTTCAAATTTTCACCCCATCTTGCCCCTCCCTCCACCCCAAGATGGCACACATTCTGAATATCCCTTTCCCTAGTCTGCCCTCCCTTCTATCTCTTCCACCTTTCTCTTATTCCCTTCCCCTTCTACTTTCCTGTAGGGCTGGATAGATTTCTGTACCCCATTTCCTGTATTTCTTATTTCCCAGTTGCATGTGAAAACATCTTTTTAAACATGTGTTTTTAAAACTTTGGGTTTCAAATTTTCTCTCTTCCTCCCTCCCCAACCACCCTCACTGAAAAGGCAAGCAACTCAATAAAAGTTATGCATGTACAGTTATGCAAAACACTTCCATAGTAGTCATATTGTGAAAAACTAACTCTATTTCCCTTAATCCTATCCCACCCCTCCATTTATTCTATTCTTTCTTTTGATTGTGTCCCTCCTCAGAAGTGCTTGCTTCTGATTACCCCCTTTCCCAGTCTGTCCTCCTCTCTATCGTTCCCTTGTCCTCTTGTCCCCTTCTCCCCCTATTTTCCCATAGGGTAAGACAGATTTCCATACCCAATTGAGTGTATATGATATTCCCTCCTTAAGCCAAATCCTATAATAAGATTCATTCATTCCCTCTCATCTTCTCCTGTTTCCCCTCCATTGTAAGAGCCTTTTCTTTTCTGTTTTTTTTTGTGAGATAATTTACCCCATTCTACCTCTCCCTTTCTCCTTCTCCCAGTATAATGCTCTCTCATCCCTTAATTTTATTCTCCAGATATGACCCCTTCATCTTCAACTCACCTTGTGCCCTCTATCTATCTATCTATCTATCTATCTATCTATCTATCTATCTATCTAT
>NW_020954608.1:33758738-33762430 GCF_900497805.2 Vombatus ursinus | reverse complement strand
TATCTATCTATCTATCTATCTATCTATCTATCTATCTATCTATCTATCTATCTATCTATATACATACATATAATTTTTTGTAATTTATAATTTTATATAATTTAAAGGTCTCATGAGTTATAAATATCATCTTTCTATGCAGGAATGTAAACAGTTCAACCTCTAGTTCAAGTCTCTAATGATTTCTCTTTCCTGTTTACCTCTTCACATTCCACTTGAGTCTTCCATTTGAAAGTCAAATTTTCTATTCAGCTCTGGTCTTTTCATCAACAATGCTTGAAAGTCCCCTATTTCACTGAATGACCATTTTTTTTCCCCTGAAGGATTATACTCAGTCTTGCTGGGTAGGTGATTCTTGGTTGTAATCCTATCTCCTTTGCCTTCTGAAATATTATATTCCATGCCCTCCAGTCCCTTAATGTAGAAGCTGCTACATCTTGTGTTATTCTGATTGTGTTTCCACAACACTTGAATTATTTCTTTCTGGCTGCTGGTAATATTTTCTCCTTGACCTGGGAACTCTGGAATTTGGCTACAATATTCCTAGGAGTTTTCCTTTGGGGATCTCTTTCAGAAGGAGATCGGTGGATTCTTTCAATTTCTATTTTGCCCTCTGGTTCTAAAATAACAGGGCAGTTTTCCTTGATAATTTCTTGAAAGATGATGTCTAGGCTCTTTTTTTGATCATGGCTTTCAGATAGTCCAATAATTTTTAAGTTCTCTCTCCTGGATCTATTTTCCAGGTCAGTTGTTTTTCCAATGAGACATTTCACATTGTTTTCTAATTTTTCATTCTTTTGGATTTTTTTTACAGTGTCTTGATTTCCCATAAAGGCACTAGCTTCCAATTGCTCTATTCTAATTTTTAAGGAAGTTTTTTCTTCAGTAAGCTTTTGGACTTCCTTTTCCATTTGTTCAATTTTGCTTTTTAGGGCATTCTTTTCCTCATTGACTTTTTGGACCTCTTTTGCCATTTGGGTTAGGCTATTTTTTAAGGTGTTATTTTCTTCAGCATTTTTTTGGGGGTCTTCTTTAGCAAGTTGTTGACTTGTTTTTCATGATTGTCTTGCATCACTCTCAGTTTTCTTCCCAGTTTTTCCTCTACTTCTCTTACTTGCTTCTCAAAATCCTTTTTGAGTTCTTCCAAGGCCTGAAACTGATTTGTGTTTTTCTTGGAGGCTTTGGATGTAGGAGCTTTGACTTTGTTGTCTTCTTCTGGTTGTATGTTTTGATCTTCTTTGTTACCAAAAAAAGATTCTATGGTCTGACACTTCTTGTGAGCTTTGCTCATGATCCCAGCCAATTACTTGAGTTATAAACTCTTTATTAAGGTAGAGGTCTGCTTCCAATGTGAAGAGTGTACTGTCCCAAGCTTTGGGGGTTTGTGCAGCTGTTTTCAGAAATACTTCTAGGGACCTGTAAATTTTCATTTCTTCCAAGGTGGTATGATAAGGGGTGAGGTGTTTACTCCTTTCCTGGCCTGTGCTCTGGTCTGAGTGATCACATGCATTATTTTCTGTCTTGGAACTGTGAGGGGATTTCTTCTCCACTGCCATTATGAGCTTCACCACGCCAGAGCTCCTTCTCACCCCAGGACCACCCCTCAGAACTGTGACTCAGATAGAAGCATGGGCAAAGCAAGAAATTCCTGCCTCAGCACTGGCAAAGAGATCCCTGCAATCCCCCTCTGATCAGCCACTGGATTCCCCCTCAGTCAATGAGCTGGAAGCTCAGGAAGCAGCTACTGCTCTGGGGCCACGTTTGGGAACTGGGGCTGAGACCTAGCTTCTCTCTCACTGCAGAAACAGACTTTTCCCACTGACTTTCTAAGTTGTCTTTGTTATCTGTGGGTTGAAAGGTCTGGAAACCACCACAGATGCCCGTGATTCAGTCCTCTGAGGCCTGCTCCAGGTTCACTGTGGGCTACGCACCCATGCCAAACCACACTCCTCTCCTAGCCTGTTGTGATATATCTTTCTGATCAACCATCCAGGTTGTCTTGGGCTGGAAATTTGTTTTATTCTGTCTTTTTGTGGATTCTGTTGCTTTAGAATTTGTTTGGAGCCATTTTGTATAGGTATTTGGAGGTGTTTGGGGGAGAGCTCAAGAAAGTCACTGCTTTCACTCTGCCATCTTGGTTCCACTCCCTGATATTTTCAAGTCTTTATTAGGACCATATAGCCATTAGGGGCACAGGAATCAATCAGCTAAATAGTACCCATTCACTGAAGAGAAAAAGACTACATACTGGAAACTGAAGGCACTATGGATTTATAATATCCATGCATTTAATCCAGTGATGGTGGCAGCAGATACAACAGCCTCATACAGGACACAAACAGATGCCAATGGGATACCAGTAAGTACCTGGTTAAGACTTCTCCTTCATATAGATATGCTGAAGTTTATTCATTCTTAGTTCTGAAGTTGTTTATCTCAAACACCCTTTTGAAACCTTTAGGGATTTGGTAGTTGAAGTGCTCTAAGCATTTTTTGATTTATTGGGGACTATTTTATCTTGCTTGTTTTAAGTACTTATCTCTTTAATTGGGAGGTTTCTTGTTCAGTGTTCTTTGAAGTAGTTATATTTCTCAGTAAATTTTTCTATATCTATTTTTTAGATATTTATTGTTTGTTTTGATAAAGCATGCTGAGTTTTGATGAGTAGAAAATTATGGGTTGATGACCCATGCATCAACATTTTGCAAATGTTATATTACAAATTTTCCTATCCTCTTGTTTCCTCATTGAAAAGTAATGTTATCCCAATATATTTCTAGCGAGTGATTTTTTACTAGTTACTTGTAATATTTTATTTTCCTTATCAGTATGGTATGATAGTTCAATTATGAGGTATCGAGGCATTTTCAATCTTGAATTCTTCCTTTTCAGTACCCTTTGTATTCCTTCTATTTACATTATCCTTATTCCTAGCCAATTCTGAGACATTAGCCTTAGTCATTGCCTGAACTATAATGTTCATTTTTTAATAGTTTTTTTAAGGCCTCTGGTGTGCCATTAACCTTAAGAAGTTCTAGTAATGAGATTCCTCTACCATTTCAGGTTAGCAACTATCCTGTATAATGAATATCTTATAAAATTGCCAGATGTACTTATATATGACTTTTCTACAATAACACAGTCATTATATGCCAAGGTTAGATTTGAACCTTGGTGTTTTTATTTTCTATTTTGCCTAATTCTCCTCTAATTTTCAAAATTCCTTCTTTTGTAATTTTGGGATTTTGTTAGTTGGTTGATGGTTTTAATTGCATTCTCAGATAATTAATGCTCTATATTTAATATATTCCTTTGGATTTTTTTAGCTACATATCAAAAAATTGTGTATCGTTCCATTTGCGTAATTCTCTTTCAAATTGTTTTTCATTGTTTTCTATGATTTTTTTATCTAGTCACAATTAAGTCTCTACTTTGATCTATATCTTTTGCGTACATTTTCTTATTAATCACTATTGTATTATGTTATGGTCTATAAGGGATGTGTTTAATGTTTATGCCTTTGACTCCAAATCTGGCATTATCTCTATTACACTATATAGTCTCACTCTAGTAATATTTTTAGATTTACATTTTTCATGTGCACCATTGCTTCAAAATGATAACAACAACAATAACAACAACAAAAACCACTTCCTGTTTGCTTTCCATTAAAGAGTGGTGGTTGTGGTGGT
>NW_020954608.1:33741087-33758728 GCF_900497805.2 Vombatus ursinus | reverse complement strand
AACCACTTCCTGTTTGCTTTCCATTAAAGAGTGGTGGTTGTGGTGGTGTTGGTCTCAAGGTTTTACCCTCTGGTTTGACTGCTTTCTATCATATACGAAAAAATACAGATGAGTAAATTAGCTCTCCCACAAGGAATGTGAAATCTCAAATCAAACCAAAGCGAGTAGCCTCAATTTCATCCAAGAGGAAATTCTCCAAAGTCTTTATAGAGACAAACTGGAGATTGTGGACATGTTGGGGAATTGGCTTCCTCTACATGTCTATAACTACCAAAGTCTTTCTCCTCTTTCCATATGACTAGAAAAGGTCCAAAAGAGAGTCTAGAATTACATATAACTCTATTTAAGGAAAAAAAAAGATGTTTCTCTTTTCCAAAAGCTGTTATGTTAACTACACACACCCGTAATGCCTCCAGAAGCATGCAACTTTCCATCATCATTCTCTCCATCAATCTCAAATTATACCTAAGCAGCAACAGCAAAAAAAAGTGCCACTATATTTCTTGAAAATCTTGGTTCCATTCTAATTGGTGATTTATGCTGAAAATAACTATACAGCTCTCTTGATGATCACTTGATTTTGCCATGTAAAATGCTTTGCAAATCTAAAAGGGCTACAAAAATATGAGCTGTCCACTTGTTAATATTCTTCATATAACATAACTTCCAAAATTGAATACTATACCCCAGATGGGGTCACACATGGGTAGAGTACAATATAATTATTACTTACCTTGTTCTAAATGCCATGCCTCTATTAATGCAGGTTGCAATTACATTATTTTTTCTAGCTATAATATCACATATTTATCTTATGGGGAATCTGCAGTCCATCAAATCCCATAATTCTTTTCAGTCCAACTACTAACTAGGCTAAATTGCATTTGTGAATTTGTTTCTGAACCCATTTATAAGACTTGTTTTTGCATAAATTAAATTAATTTTTTTAAAGCTCCATTCCATTAGGTTGAAACCTTTTTGGATCCCAATTCTCTCCTCAGAGTATTAGCTACTCATCTCTATTTTCTATAATTTTCAAGTTTGATAAAGAATATCATTCATCTTTTTGTCCAAGTCATTGATAAAACTGTTAAGTTGCCCTGAGTCACCTTCTAAATTACCATTGAATAATTAGTGACTACTCCTTGATTCCGATCATTCAACCAGCTCCAAATCCACATCAATATACTATTGTCTAGCTTTCATTACTACAGTGTCTTACAAAGAACAAAATAAGAGATTTTTGATAAATGCTTTGCTGAAATCTAATTTTTTTTTTAGTCAATTGGGGTTAAGTGAATTGCTCAGGGTCACACAGCTAGTAAGTGGCAAGTGTTTGGTCTGAGGCTGGATTTGAACTCAGGTCCTCTGACTTCAGGTCCAGTGCTCTATCCACTGAGCCACCTAGCTGCCCCTTTGCTTAAATCTAGGACAACTAAATTTCCAACATCTTCAGTTTGCTGATCTCATAGTCAAGAACTCATGAATCTATGATTTCATCAGATCCAAAGTTCTTTCCAATGATGAAATTGCAATTCAGCTATGCCTATTCATCCTGTGCAATTCATGTGCATTTCCTCTCATAAAGTCATCACAGGACATCTATCCTTGTTGAATTTCCTGAATTTCTCCTAATAGCATGAGATTAGCATTGGGTCACTTTGGCTCTTCACCTTTTCCCCTCATTCTCACCATGTGATCAGCCTACTTTATCTTTGTGCCATACAATTTTTTTTCTTTTTACTCTTATTCTTCTTCAGAGTTACTCATTGTATATATTGCAGCCTGCTCACACTCATGTACCTCTCCAATTTTCACTGCAACATCAATTTTTAATTCCTTTTAGGAGATTTCTTGCAATCACATAACAATACCAATAGAATGTTGGTATCAAAAAGATTGGCCTTTACTTCATTTCACAGGAAACTTGGGATCATTAGTGAGCTTTGCAGTTTTCCAAAGGCAATCCAAAACACTCTCCTCCTTTACTGGCCATAGAAATCAGTCTAATAACTCTGCCAAAAAAAAAAAAAAAACCAAAACAACAGGAAATGAGGCTAGTGTAGCATGACTTCCTGATGAAGATATATTAGCTCTTTGTGACCACTACTTCCTTTCCTAGATGTTCACTAATAATTCCTTCAATAATACATTGTAGAATTTTGTCAGGAACATCTGAACTGGACCCTCAGGCAGACCTATTATTGTCTATTGAGGAGTATATAGCAATCTTCTGTTTTATAGCTAGCAATTCTTCTCTTATCCAAATCCCTGTGGTTCTGAATTGAAGGCTTCAAAATGAAAACTCACTTCTTTTTTAATTTTTAAATGGTATTTTATTTTTCCCAATTTCATGTCTAGACCACTTTAAAAATTCATTTTACATGATTTTGAGTTCCAAATTTTTCTTTCCTCCTTACCTCCCCTTTCCCTTCCAAAAATGGTAGGGAATTTGATATAGGATATATGTGTTCTATCATGTAAAACATATTTCTATATTAGTCACAGTTGTGAAAGAAGAAACAGATAAGAAGGAAATAAACCACAAAAAATAATAAAGTAAATGAAGAAATATGCTTTGATCTGCATTCTGAATCCATTAGTTCTTTATTTGGATACAGATAGCATTTTCCTTCATGAGTCCTTTGCATTTGCCATTGTGTTACTGAAAAGAGCTGAGTGATTCATAATTGATCATCACACAGTGTTGCTAACACTGTGTACTATGTTTACGTGGTTCTGCTCATTTCACTTTGCATCAGTTCATACAAATCTTTGTAGGCTTTTCTGAAATCTGTCCATTTTATAATAATAATATCTTATTACACAATAGTATTCCATTACATTGATATAGCACAGCTTGTTGAGCCCTTCCCAGTTGATGTGCATCCCCTCAATTTCCAGTATTTTGCCACCATGAAAAGTGTTGCTATAAATATTTTTTGCCCATGTAGGTTCTTTACCCTTTTTATGATCTCTTTGGGATACAGACCCAGTAGTGGTATTGCTGAATCAAAGGGTAAGTACAGTTAATTATTTTTATATTCATTTTTTAAAAAGTTTGAATTTAAATAGCTCTTCTTCCTTCCCCCATCCATTGAGAAGATAAGCAATATACCCATTATACATGTGCAGTTATGCAAAATATATTCCCATGTTAGCCATGTTCCAAAAAAAGTGAACAAGAATGTTCCCATCTGCATTTAGAGTTCACATTTCTCTCTTCCTCTCAAGGTGGGTAGCAGTTTTTCATCATGAACCCTTTGCAATTGTCTTGGAACATTGCATCAATCAGAGTACATAAATCTTTCATAGTTGACCATTGTTACAATATTGTTGTTATTGGGTACAATTTTCTTCTGGATCTGCTCGCTTGACTTTGCATCAGTTCATATAAGTCTTTCGGTTTTTTTTTCTGAAACCAACCCCCTCATCATTCCTTATAGCACAATAGTATTCTGTCACAATCATATATGGCTTCTTATTCAGCTATTCCTCAACTGATAGTCATTTCCTTAATTTTCCATTCTTTGTCACAACAAAAAGAGCTTCTATAATTTTTTTGTACATATAGGTTTTTCTTTTTCCTTGATTTCTTTGGAAAATAGAACTAGTTTGGGGTCAAAGGGTATGCAATTTCATACCCCTTTGAATATAGTTTATGGACTAATTCTTAACCAATCAAGGTAGAATCCCATCTTTTGCTATTTTTGTGAACAGTTTATATACTATTTGGATGGATTGTTCTTTGATTTTTTTCATAGAATTCACTTGTAATTACAAATGGGATAGACAAGCAAGGTAAAGAGGCCATTATAAAAGATAAAATAGGTAATTTTTAATTATGTGAAATTAAAATACTTTTGCACAAACAAGATCTATATTAGTATGAGAATGGAAGAAGTGAACTGAGGAAAATCATTCATAACTTTTCTGGTAGAGATTTTATATCTAAGATTTATATACAACTAATAGAAATATTTAAAACTAAAATCTATTCCCAATAGAAATGTCTTCAAAGTATATAAGCAAAAAAGTTTTCAAAAGAAGAATTTCAAATTATTAAGCACATGAAAGAATGCTCTAAATTGCCAATAATAAGAGCAGAGCCACCAGCAAAAATGACAATACTATTAACATTTATTTATAGATTTAACATTTTACTACTCAAACTGTCAGAGATATTTATAAAATTGGATTAAATAATAACAATGGCTTTCTAAGATTTTACCTCACATCCAGAAAATTTCCAAAGATAACAAATGACAGGATGGGTTAATGTTTAGTTTTTGTTTATGGAATGACAGGAATGCTAAAGCATTTTTGGTGGAGCTGTGAATTGGTCCAATCATTCTCAAAAGCAACTTGGAATTATGCAAACAAAATGACTAAAATGTCTATATTATACTGTCTACATCTTTAAGGTAACATTACATTGGTAGGCATACACCCCAAGAATGACAAAGAAAAAGCCTTTATTTTTACCAAAATATTTATAGTAGTACTTTTTTTTGTGGTAATAATAATGGGAAACAAAGTAGATATGTGAGTTGTTAAACAAATTATGATATGTTAATGTAATGTAATATTATTATACCTTGAGAAGCAACATGTATGATGAATACAGAGATGTATGGAAAACTGATGCAAAATAAAATATTCTGAACCAGGAAAATTATATACACAAATATTATGACAATGAAAATAGAAATAACCATCACCTTTATATCATTGAAACTGAAATTTTTAAAGAACAAGCTTGGCCCAAAAGAAGAGATACAGAAAGATCTCACATCATTCCTTTGCAGAGATCAGTGTCCATATGGAATTTCCATTAGGTTTTTTCATCATATCAGATGATAAGGTAGGTGACAAGATACAGATGACTTGATGGGAGTAAAACATAACCTAATGCCTGCTAGAAATATTATGTTAAATGAGTTTGTATTCATCTTCCAAGTAAGATATCTCTGACTCCGGGCAGAATTCCTCAAAATGGAATGGAATGGATTCCTCCAAAATGGATTGGGTGATGTTTTCTGGGGGTCTGGTTTATTGGGTATTCTTCCAATAGGACAGAGAGAGAAGAAACAAGAACTATGCAGAGTGAATGCATCAATGGGATTGGTTCAGAAATAGAGGTGATACATATAAGCTAGTTCTCCTTTTCTATCTCACACAGCATAATATTTGGGAGAAATGCTTGACTGACAGGTCAAACCTGGATGAAATAAATTAGAGAGAATTCTTGAGCTGAATGTAAAGTACATTATATTGCTTCATAGTAAATGAAGGCCCTTTTGAGTCAACACTTTCACAGGATCACCCAGCAAAGGGCTGTTCATGTGTGAGGTATTTAATCACGACATATTTTCTGAACAATGAAGGTGGAAGCAGTGGTGGGCATTTGTCCTCTGCAGCTTTTCTAAGCATCAGCAGCCACTTTTCTGTATTTCTTTGCAAGAGTGGAAACTGAAAGCCCTTGACATGTGGATTCAATGTTTTCATAGCTTTTTTTTAATGCTTATATATAAATAAAGGGCTCCAAGGTTAAGTCAACATTTCATCCTTGCTGTCCCCCACCCACTTTAGCCTGGCTTAGCTCTAACTCAAAACATGGATTTACTCATCAACATCTATAACAAGCATCATTCCTGCAGATTTTCTGCCGCCTGAGAGTGTGCTTTGCAATTGCAAATGGAGAGCAGATAATGGAAGTTACTGCTCCTTTCTAAAGGGTGATTTTCTAATGGGTATTTGAATTAGACAATGCCCAGTTGGAAGGCTTACTATACCTGCTGCACTGAACATGGAGGTGAATTTATTAAAAAAAAAAAGGATCATGTGAGCACCTGTGAAATGAGTTTTTGCTTTTGCAGGTTCAGTGAAAAAAATGAAAATGGAAATGTGGCAGGTATTCTGAGCATGTGTGTAAGAAGGATAAACCTACTTTCCCTCCTGCATAAAAGGTCTTATTGCACAAATTAGACCAGAGCTATAGCTAGCCTTACTGTTAGGTTATACATTTTTAACTTTCCAAATGTGGAAAGACCATGGACCCAGGAATCATTTATATTCCTCAATACATCATTGTACTTTTGCCAAACTGTTATTGCATTTGCCAAGTTGTTGCTTGATTGGTTATCACAGCTAAAATAGAAAAATTAACATTCCAGGTATGCCTGGAAAAATACAACTTTATGGTAATAGAAAGTTGTTTTTTAGCATGGCATCTCATTTTCTGTTTTCTTGATTGTTGGTTTGTTTGGGCACAGAGTGCAGAGGGATCTGAGGTCAATTCTTTCAGAAAAATAGATTGTGATGAAGTGTAGGATTTTTGTTATTGTTTTTTCATTATCTCATAATCCTTCCCTGAAAGCACATCTTTCAATGAAAGTTTTTTGTGAAGAATTCTGATCCTTATTTATAGTGATTTTAATAAGAGATACATTAATATTCTATTTTTGAAATAATTACTGACCCATAAATATATGCCATAGGTCATATTCTCCATTAACTGGTAGACTAAGTTAATGGGTATCCATTGATGCATGAGACAAGGTCAAATATTTGCTGTCATAGCAGCCTTTGACTAAGTGTAAGAGGAAGTAAATTCATCCACCATATACATTTATAAGGAGCTATAGATCTATTCCATGGGCATTCTTTGCTGGAATCCTTTATACTCAACTTATGATCTTTAGTTACAGTGAAAAACCTTACAGTCATCTGTCACCTACTATCACTAAACATTAAGGAATAGTGCAAATGTTATTCTTACACTACATAAATCACCCTGTTAATTACTGTTTGCTTCTCTTTGGAAATGGAGCTTACTCAGTTACTACTGATATGCTCTGAGTTTCATTTTGTTTTTATCTTACAAATACACTTAATGTATGCAAAGTTAAATACATTGTATGCAATTCTCACACAGAATTATAGAGAAAGCTATGGATATATGAATGGACATGTAATATACATGTACATATTCAGTTGTATTTCAAACCATATGTGTGTTCTTCATGTTTATTCCTTGGTCCAAACTGGTGGTTTCTTCAGTGAAAGCAACAGTGTAGAGAGCTCCCAGGGTGGGAAAAACACAACAAAATCAGTAATTTGACTGCATCTGAAAGTCTTGGAAAGCTCCCTGAGGTGCCGAGAGTCTTAATACTTCCCATGGTCATGAAGCTAGTATGTATCAAATGTGTGACAAATTCAGGTCTTCTTGATTCTAAGACTAGTCCTCTATCCTTGAGGCCACACTGACTTACACACAGTAATAATAATGTTTGAAGATTTGCAAAGTGCTTTACAAATATCTAATTTTATTCCCCACAACAACACGGAGGTAGATGATATTATTACCCACATTTTACAGGGGAGGAAACTGAGGCACAAAGAAGTTAAATAAATTGTCCAGAGTCACACAATCAGTAAGTGTTTGAGACTGGATTTGAACTAAGATCATGCTAACTCCAGATCTCATACACTTTTCACTGTAACACTTTAGATGCCTAACAGTAGGCATGCATTGTGTATATGTTGGAATGGATTGGATTTATTTGAGTCTGAAGTATCAAATAATTCCAGCAATATACAACCAGTCACAATGAAGTCATAATATTATTCTAAGCCATTATTAAATGTTTTAAGTCTGCAAATATATTGAACAGTTAATGTTCTCTATAGATATCGCTCACACTTAAGGGGAATTATTTTTCTTCATTTAGAAAACTCAACAAATGACTGAAATAAAACAAAATCCCTTTGCCTTAAATTGCCTTACACCTGGCCAGCACATAGTACCTCACCATTTCTAAATGGCATACTTACTCCTCTCACTTGCCTTAACTTTATAACTTTATGGGTTACTTTTTTATTAGAATGTAATCGATTTGAGTGCAGAGATCATCTTGCTTATATTTATATCTCCGGTCCTAAGGACAATGCTTGGCACATATACCGAAAACATTTTTTTTATTCTTTGTTTTTGAAGAGATAAATGCCTATTACATTTCAAAGCTACTAATACCTTCTGTTAATGCCATCATACCACTTTTTCTTGAATGTACTTCCTATCAGGGCTTGTGTCACAGCTGCTCATCACGGTGCACCGACTCTCAGTAAATCATCACATTTTTGCTTCAGCTTATCTTCAGCTATCTTTATGGTCATTCATTACCCTGTCCAACATCTCCCTAAGGATTCAGTACCCTATCCAATATCCCTTCTCTCCTTTCGGGAAGTCTATAACTTTTTTAGGTAATGTTTTCAACATCTTTCAACCATCTACTTTGATTTAGGCATTGTCCTTATTTGGAGGAAAGGGAAGGAAATAAGCATTTTTGTAGTGTTTACTATGTGCAAGGCACTATATTAAGTGCTTTACAAATATCTCATTTAGTACTCACAACAACCCTTTAAGGTAGGTGCTTCTATTATCCCCATTTTAGAGTTCAGGGGACTGAAGCAAAGAGTAGGTAGTTAGTGAGTCTCTAAGGCCTGTGATCAAGTCTTCCTGATTCTAGGCCCAGTACTCTATCTACTTGCTCTACCTAACTGACTCATTATCTGAGCTACTATCTTTATATCTACCTGTTTCTTCCTTCTTCTCTTTTTTGGAGTTTCTATGATTAGTAAGCCTCTCTTTAGTAGAGGGTTACAGCCTTTCTTTGTCCAAGTTTTTATTTAATGGCTATAAAACTGTTTGTTTCTCCTTATCCAGCCTATACTAGTAAGTTAACAGAGCCCCAGAATAAGGTAAGTTTTGTTATTTAATTTTTTTTCTTATAACTCTTCAATTTGAGTCTTCTCTGAAATGAATTTTTTCCCAACTTAATAGTATTTTTCCAATTACAAATAAAGATAGTTTTCAACATTCACTCTTATTCCAATTTTTTTCACCCTCCTTCTCTCCCCTACCTCCTTCCAAAGATGGCAAACAATTTGATATAGGTTATGCATGTATGATAATATTAAACATATTTCCACATTAGTCATGTTGTAAAAGAAGCTTCAGAACCAAAAGGAAAAAAAAGCACAAGAAAGAAAAAACAAAAAAAAGTGAAAATAGAATGCTTTATCTTCATTCAGACTACACAGTTCTTTCTCTGTACATGGATAGCATTTTCCATCATGAGTGTGTTAGAATTGTCTTAGATCATTGTATTGCTGAGAAGAGCCAAGTCTATCAAAGTTGATCATTACACAAAGTTTCGGCTATTGTATACAATGTTCTCCTGGTTTTGCACACTTCACTCAGCATCAGCTCATAAAAGTCTTTCCAAGTTTTTCTGAAATCTGCATGCTCATCATTTATTATGGCAGAATAGTATTCCATTACATTCATATACCATAATTTCTTCCACAACTGATAGACAGCCCCTCAATTTCCAATTCTTTACCCACACAAAAAGAACTGCTCTAAATATTTTTGTACATGTGGGTCATTTTTTCCCCATTTTTATGATTTCTTTGGGATAAAGACCTAGTAGTGATATTGTTGGATCAAAAGGGATTCATAGTTCTATGACCCTTTGGGAATAGTTCTAAATTGCTCTCCAGAATTGTTGGATCAGTTCATAACTCCACCACCAATGCATTAGTGTTCCAATTTTTACACATCTTCTCCAACATTTATCATTTTCCTTTTCTGTCATATTAGCCAATCTGATAGGTGTAAGGTGGTATCTCAGAGTTGTTTTAATTTGCATTTCTCTAACCAATAGTGATTTAGAGCATTTTTATATGACTATAGATAGCTTTGATTTCTTCATCTGAAAACTGCCTATTCATATCCTTTGACTATTTATCAATTGGGGAATGACTTGCATTTTTATAAATTTGACTCAGTTCTCTGTATATTTTAGAAATGAGACCATTATCAGAAACACTGGCAATAAAATAGCTTTGCAGCTTTCTACTTTCCTTCTAATCTTGGTTGCACTGACTTTGTTTGTGCAAAACCTAAATCAAAATTATCCCTTTTGCATTTCCTAATGTTCTCCATCTCCTGTTTGATCATAAATTCTTCCCTTGTTCATAAATCTGACAGTTAAACTAATCCTTGCTCTCTTAATTTGCTTATGGTATCACTTGTTATGCCTAAATCATGTGCCGATTTTGACCTTATCTTGGTATGCAGTTTGAGATGTTTTATGCCTAGTTTCTGCCATGTTATTGTCCAGTATTCCCAGTAGTTTTGTCATATAGTGAGTTCTTATCCCAGAAACTGGAGTCTTCAGGTTTATCAAACAGTAGATTACTCTAGTCATTGACTCCTGTGTCTTTTGGACCTATTCTGATGATCCTCCATTCATATATTCTTCTTTTTTTAGGCAATTGGCGTTAAGTGACTTGCCCAGGCTCACATGGCTAGTAAGTGTCAAGTGTTTGGTATGAAACCAGATTTGAACTCAGGTCCTCCTGACTTCAGGGCTAGTGGTCTATCCACTGCACCACCTAACCACCCCTAGAATATATTCTTAGATCTGGTATAGCTAGGCCACCTCCCTTTGAATTTTTTTTTATTAATTCCGTTGATATTCTTGAACTTTTGTTCTTCCAAATGAATTGTGCTATTTTTTATAGTTCTATATAATATTTTTTGTAGTTTGGTATGGTACTAAATAAGTAAATTAATTTAGGTAGAATTGTCATTTTTATGATATTTGCTTGTGAACAATTGATATTTTTCCAATTAATAAGATCTGACTTTATTCTTGTGAAAAATGTTTTGCAATTGTGTTCATATGTTTTCTGGGTTTGCCTTGGCAGGCAGACTCCCAAATATTTTATATCATCTGCATTTATTTTAAATGAAATTTCTCTTTCTATCTCTTGCTACTGGGCTTTGTTAGTATCATGTAGAAATGTTGATGATTTATGTGGGTTTATTTTGTATCCTGCAATTTTGCTAAATTGTTAATTATTTCAAGTAGTTTTTTACTTGATTCTTTGGGATTCTTTAAGTGTATCATCATATCATCTGCAAAGAGTTATAGTTTTCCAATTTTTAGAGCCAGTATCTCTGATAAAGGCCTCATTTCCAAAATATATAGAGAACTGAGTTGAATTTATAATTGACCAATGGTCAAGGGATATGAATGGAGTTTTCAGAGGAAGAAATTAAAGCTATCTATAGTCATATGAAACAATGCTCTAAATCACCATTGATTAGAGAAATGCAAATCAAAATCACTCTGAGCCACCACATCATGCCTATCAAATTGGCTAATATGACAAAACAGTACAATGATAAATGTTGGAGAAGATGTGTAAAAATTGGAAAACTAATGCATTGTTTGTGGAGTTGTGAACTGATCCAACCATTCTAAAGAGCAATTTGTAACTATGCCCAAAAGGCTATAAAATTGTGCACACCCTTTGACACAGCAATACCACTTCTAGGGATGTATCCCAAAGAGATCATACAAATAGGAAAAGGACTCACATGTACAAAAATGTTTACAGCAGCTCTTTCTGTGGTGGCAAGGAATTGAAAATTGAGGGGATGCCCATCAACTGGGGACTAGCTAAACAAGTTTTGGTATATGAATGTAATGGAATACTATTATGCTATAAGAAATGATGAGCAGGTGGACTTCAGAAAAACCTGGAAAGCCTTGTATAAAATGATGCTGAGTGAAATGAGCAGAACCAGGATAATATTGTATACAGGAACAGCCGAATTGTATGATGACTGACTTTGATAGACTTAGTTCTTCTCAGCAATGCAAGGATCTAAGACAACTCCTAAAGACTTGTGATGAAAAATGCTATTCACATCCAAAGAAAGAAGTATGGAGTCTGAGTGCAGATGGAATCATACTACCTGCTCTACTTTTCTTTTGTTCTTTTGATTTGTTCCTTCTTTCTCATGGTTCCTCCCATTGGTTCTAATTTTTCTTTATATCATGACTTATGTGAAAATATGCTCAATATGAATATATAAGTAGAACCTGTATCAGATTGCACACCATCTTGGGGAGGGAGGAGGAGAGGAAGAGGGAGAAAATTTAAAACTTGAAATCTTACGGAAGTGAATGTTGACAACTAAAATTAAATAA
Organism: Vombatus ursinus; assembly: GCF_900497805.2. Taxonomy (NCBI): domain Eukaryota; kingdom Metazoa; phylum Chordata; class Mammalia; order Diprotodontia; family Vombatidae; genus Vombatus; species Vombatus ursinus. The sequence continues at coordinate 33,746,657 of NW_020954608.1, read as the reverse complement.
TTATTTAAAAAAACTATAAAACAAAAACTAACAAGAAGACCTTTATCTAGCTGAATTTACAAATTCTCTCAAACATAAAAATCAATGAACAATTATGCATACAAACTATACATAGGAATGGTAAAGAAATACTCCACTTTGTAGGAGACAAACATAGTCTTCATACCTAAACCAAGGAGGAATAGAGCAAGGAAAGAAATTAAACAATCTTTACTCTTATTTTTTTTCCTTCCTTATTGCCCAATCTAATTCCTTTAATTTCCTTTTCTTCTCCTATTGATAAAACTGGCATTTCTAGTACAATATTAAATAATAGAGGTGATAATGGGTACCCTTGCTTCACCCCTGATCTTATTGGGAAAGCTTTTCCCAATTACATATAATGCTTGCTGATGGCTTTAGATGGATACTACTTATCATTTCAAGGAAAACTCAATTTATTCCTTTGCTCTCTAGTGTTTTTAATAGGAATGGGTATTGTGTTTTATCCAAAACTTTTTTCTGCATCTATTGAGATAATAATAATACAATTTCTGTTAGGTTTGTTACTGATATGATTAATTATGCTGATATTTTTCTTAATATTTAGTCAGCCCTGCATTCCTGGTATAAATCCCACCTGGTCATAGTGTATTATGCTCATGGTAAATTGCTGTAATCTCTTTGCTAATATTTTATTCAAAATTTTTGCATCAACATCCGTTAGCAAATTGGTTTATAATTTACTTTCTCTGCTTTGGCTCTTTTTGATTTAGGTATCAGCACCCTATTTGTATCATAAAAATAACTTGGTAGGACTTCTTTTTTCCTATTTTTTCCAAATAGTTTATATACCACTGGGATTAAATTTTCTTAAAATGTTTGGTAGAATTCACTTGTAAATCCATCTGGCCCTGGAGATTTTTCTTAGGGAATTCATTGATGGCTTGTTCAAGTTCATTTTCTAAGATGGGATTATTTAAGTACTTTATTTATTCTTTCATTAATTTGGGCAATTTGTATTTTTGTAATATTCATCCATATCACTTAGATGGTCTAATTTATTGGCATACAGTTGGGCAAAACAGCCCTAATTGTTGTTTCAATTTCCTTTTCATTGGTGTGATACTGTTAATTTGGTTTTCTTTCTACTTTTAAATCAAATTAACCAAAGTTTTATATATTTTATTGGTATTATCATAAAATCAGCTCTTAGTTTTATTTATTAATTCAATAGTTTCCTTCCTTTCAATTCTACTAATCTCACCTTTGATTTTCTGAATTTCTAATTTGTATTTAATTGGGAATTCTTAATTTGCTCTTTTTCTAGCTTCTTTAGTTGCATGCCTAATTCATTGATCTCCTCTTTCTCTATTTCATTCCTGTAAGCATTTAGGGAAATAACATTTCCCCTAAGAAATGCTTTGGCTGAATTCCATAAATTTTGGTATCCTCTCTCATCACTGTCATTCTCTTTGATGAAACTTGATTGTTTCTATGATTTGTTGTTGGACCCACTCATTCTTTAAGATTAGATTATTTAGTTTTCAAATTAATTTTTAGTTTATCTTTCCATGGACATTTATTACACACAATTTTTATTGCATCATGATCTGAAAAGGATGCATTTAATATTTCTGTCTTTCTGCAATGGATTGCAAGGTTTTTAAGCCCTAGTACTGCATCAATTTTTGTATAGGTGCCAAGTACCACTGATGATATATATATATATGTATATATATATATATATATATATGTATATGTGTGTGTGTGTGTGTGTTTGTATTCAGTTTTCTCCAGAGGTCTGCCATATCTAACTTTTCTAAAATTCTATTCATCTTCTTAGTGTTTTTCTTGTTTATTTTGTGTTTAGATTTGTCTAATTCTGAGAGGGGGAGGTTAAATCCCCCACAAGTATAGTTTTGCTGTCAATTTCTTCCTGTGACTCACAACTTCTCTTCTAAGAATCTGGATGCTATGCCACATGGTACATATATGTTTATTTTTGATGTTATCTCATTGTCTATGGTACCTTTTAGCAAGATGTAGTTTCCTTCCTTAACTTTTTTGATTATATCTATTTTTGCTTTTGCTTTGTCTGAGATCAAGATTATTACCCCTACTTTTTTTTTTACTTCATCTGAAACATAATGTATTCTGCTCCAGCCTTTTACCTTTACTCTATGTGCATCTCTCTTCTTCAAATGTGTTCCTTGTAAACTACATACTAGAATTCTGGTTTGGAATCCACTCTGATAACTGCTTCCATTTTATGGTAGAGTTCATTCCATTCACATTCACAGTTATGATTACTAACTGTATATGTCCCTCCATCTTATTTCTACCCTGCCATTTATACTTTTTTCTTTCCTTTTACCCTATCCCTTCTCACCAGTGTTTTACTTTTGATCATTGCCTCTCTCAATATACTCTTCCTTCTGTCCACCCCCTTTTGTTTTATTACCCCTTTCTCCTCCTACTTCCATATAGGGTAAGATAAATTTCTATACCCAACTGAGTGTTTACTTTTTTCCCTCCTTGAGTGAAATCCAATGAGAGGAAGGTTCAAACACCGCTCACCCTGCTACCTTCTTTCCCTCTTTTGTAATAAGTCTTTTGTGCCTCTTCATATGATATAATTTACCCTATTTTATCTCCCCTTTCCTCTTCTCTCAGTTCAATTCTTTTTTCACCACTTATTTTTTCTTATATCATCACATTAAAGTCAACTTATACCCACAGACTCTGTGTATGTATAACTCTTTTAACTGCCTTAATAAAGATGCATTTATCAAGAGTTACAAATATTATCTTCCTGTCTAGGGATGTAAACAATTTAGCCATATTGAATAACATATATTTTTCTCTTTCCTGTTTACCTTTTTATGCTTCTCTTGAGTCTCATATCTGAAGACTGAATTTTCTGTTCTACTCTGGTCTTTTCATCAAGAATGCTTGAAAATCCCCTATTTCATTGAACATCCATTTTTCCCCTAAATAATTATGCTCAATTTTGATGGGTAGCTGATTTTTAGTTGTAATCCAAACTCTTTTTCCTTCTGGAATATCATATTCCAAGCCCTTTTGTCATTCAGTGTAGGAGCTGCTAGATCCTGCGTAATACTGACCATGTCTCTTTGTTATTTTAACTGTTTCTTTCTGGATGCTTGCATTATTTTCTTCTTGACATGATAATTCTGGAATTTGTCTCATTCAGGAGGTCTTCAGTGGATTCTTTAAATAACTATTTACCCTCCAGTTCTAGCATATCAGGGCAATTTTCCTTGATGATTTCTTGAAAGGTGCTATCCAAGCTCTTTTTTGATTATGGCTTTTAGGTAGTCCATTCATTCTTCAATGACCTCTCCTGGACCTATTTTCTAGGCCAGTTTTTTTCCAATGAAGTATTTTACATTTTCTTCTGTTTTTTTTTTCATTCTTTTGATTTTTGACTGATTCTTGATATCTCATAGAGTCATTAGCTTCTACTTCCCAATTCTAATTTTTAAGGAATTATTTTCCTCAGTTAGCTTTTGTATGTCCTTTTCCATATGGCTTTCTGCTTTTAAAGAATTTTCTTCAGTGATTTTTTTTCCCTTTTGGCCAATTTTTTTATTTAAGGAATTGCTTATTTGAGTCAATTTTTGTCTTTCCTTTTCCAGGCTGTTGACTCTCTCTTTCATATCTCTCATTTCTTTTCCCAATTTTTCTTCTACCCCTCTTATTTGACTTTTAAAATCTATTTTTTGTTCTTCCAAGAAGGCTTTTGGGTTTGAGACCAATTCATATTCCCCTTTGAGGTTTCACATGTAGGCATTATGACACTGTTCAATTCTGAGTTTGTGTTTTGGTCTTCTCTGTCACCATAGTAGCTCCCTATGGTCAAGGTTCTTGTTTGCTTCTTGTTCATTTTTTGCCTCTCTCATGGCTTTTAAAGTTGAGCTCTGGGGGTGGAGCCAAGATGGCAGAGTGAAAGCAGGGACTTGCTTGAGCTCTCTCCCAAACCCCTCCCAAAACCTATAAAACATGGCTCTAAACAAATTCTAAAGCAGCAGAATCCACAAAAAGACAGAATAAAACAAATTTCCAATCCAAGACCTCCTAGATGGTTGATCAAAAGGTATATCATGCCAGGCTGGGAGAGGAGCACAGTTCGGTGTCAGTGCACAGGCTGCAGTAAACCTGGAGCAGGCCTCAGAGGACTGAATCACGGGCATCTGTGGTGGTTTCCAGACCTCTCAACCAACAGACACCAAAGACAACTTAGAAGGTCGGGGGGGAAAGTCTGTTTCTGCAGTGAGAGAGAAACTAGGTCTCAGCGCAAGTTCCCAAGTGCGGCCTGGAGTGGTGGCTGTCTCCTGAGCTTCCGACCCACAGACTGAGGGGAAATCTAGTGGCTGATCAGAGTGGGATTGCAGGGATCTCTTTGCCAGTGCTGAGGCAGGAATTTCTTGCTTTGCCAATGCTTCTATCTGAGTCACAGTTCTGAGGGGTGGTCCTGGGGTGAGAAGGAGCTCTGGCGTGGTGGAGCTCATAATGGCAGTGGAGAAGAAATCCCCTCACAGTTCCAAGACAGAAAATAATGCATGTGATCACTCAGACCAGAGCACAGGCCAGGAAAGGAGTAAACACCTCACCCCTTATCATACCACCTTGGAAGAACTGAAAATTTACAGGTCCCTAGAAGTATCTCTGAAAACAGCTATACAAACCCCTAAAGCTTGGGACAGTACACTCTCCACATTGGAAACAGACCTTAATAAAAAGTTTATAACTCAAGTAATTGGCTGGGATCATGAGCAAAGCTCACAAGAAATATCAGACCATAGAATCTTTTTTTGGTAACAAAGAAGATCAAAACATGCAACCAGAAGAAGACAACAAAGTCAAAGCTTTCACAGCCAAAGCCTCCAAGAAAAATATGAATCAGTCCCAGGCCTTGGAAGAGCTCAAAAGGGATTTTGAAAAGCAAGTAAGAGAAGTAGAGAAAAAACTGGGAAGAGAAATGAGAGTGATGCAAGAAAATCATGAAAAACAAGTCAACAACTTGCTAAAGGAGACCCAAAACAAAAAAACTGAAGAAAATAACATCTTAAAAAATAGCCTAACACAAATGGCAAAAGAGGTCCAAAAAGTCAATGAGGAGAAGAATGCCCTAAAAAGCAAAATTGGCCAAATGGAAAAGGAAATCCAAAAGCTTACTGAAGAAAATACTTCCTTAAAAATTAGAATGGAGAAATTAGAAGCTAGTGACTTTATGAGAAATCAAGATACTATAAAACAAATCCAAAAGAATGAAAAATTAGAAAATAATGTGAAATATCTCATTGTAAAAACAACTGACCTGGAAAATAGATCCAGGAGAGAGAATTTAAAAATTGTTAGACTATCTGAAAGCCACTTTTCTGTCTTGGAACTGTGAGAGGATTTCTTCTCAAAAAAAGAGCCTAGACATCATCTTTCAAGAAATTATCAAGGAAAACTGCCCTGTTATTTTAGAACCAGAGGGCAAAATAGAAATTGAAAGAATCCACCGATCTCCTCCTGAAAGAGATCCCCAAAGGAAAACTCCTAGGAATATTGTAGCCAAA
>NW_020954608.1:33737830-33740687 GCF_900497805.2 Vombatus ursinus | reverse complement strand
TACCCTATGGGAAAATAGGGGGAGAAGGGGACAAGAGGACAAGGGAATGATAGAGAGGAGGACAGACTGGGAAAGGGGGTAATCAGAAGCAAGCACTTCTGAGGAGGGACACAGTCAAAAGAAAGAATAAAATAAATTGTAAGGGGTGGGATAGGATTAAGGGAAATAGAGTTAATTTTTCACAATATGACTACTATAGAAGTGTTTTGCAGAACAGTACATGTATAACCTATATTGAGTTGCCTGTCTTTTCAATGAGGGTGAGTGGGGAGGGAGGAAGGGTGAAAATTTTGAACCCAAAGTTTTAAAAACACATGTTTAAAAAAATGTTTTCACATGCAACTGGGAAATAAGAAATACAGGAAATGGGGTACAGAAATCTATCCTGCCTTACAGGAAATTAGAAGGGGAAGGGGATAAAAGAAGGGAGGGAGAGATAGAAGGGAGGGCAGACTAGGGAAAGGGATATTCAGAATGCATGCCATCTTGGGGTGGAGGGAGGGGTGAGATGGGGTGAAAATTTGAAACTCAAAATCTTGTGGAAGTAAATGTTAAAAACTAAAACAAATAAATTTAAAAGAAAAAAATGAAGTTGAGCTCTACCCCTGCATCACAGAGGGCACTGTCCCAAAATTCTTGTGCTGGGTGCCAGGGTTCTGGTCACTAGCTTTTTGCTCTAGGGCCTCAGGTGCTGGCAGCTTGCTCACTGCAACAGGGTGGCCCAGCCTAGCTCTACGAGTTGTTGGCTGATTTCTACTGGCATCTTGCCTTCTGTGCTAGGAGTGGAGGCCTTACAGCTGGCCTGCTGTGACAACAGTCTGCTCCAGGACAGAAGGGACTTGGTTTCTGATCTGTGCTCTGGTTAAGATCCTCCTGCTGGCTTGCCCAGACCCTGTCTGTGCTAGGCTGTGCTCCCTTTTTTACCCAAATGAGACCAACTTTTCCTGAAGTGCTTCAATGTTATATTAAGCTGTTAAATTCTTTCAGTTCTTTTTGTAGGTTCTATCACTCCAGAATCCATTTAGAAGCTTGATTTAATGTTGTCTCTAGGGAAACTGGGGTGAGCTCAGGCAACTTCCTGTCTCCTTTCCATCCTCTTGACTTTTTCCCCTACCTTTTCTGAAATGAATTCTTTAGTTAACTGTTGCCTTTCCTCTCATCTTTCTTTAGTCTCTCAGTTTAACTGTCAATTAAATTATGCCAAGTAATCCATTTTACTTCTTAAATCTTATAACCCCTATTGTAGGCAGTATCCCCAGGACTAACTGAAAAGGAGTTTGAGTTATACTTTGGCATAATGGGTTTGTGAGGAAGAAAGACTTTTCACATTACTTCTATACTCCTCAGTTCTTGGTAAATAATAAGAGCTAGGATGGATAGGAAAGGTTCAAAAGGCTAATGACTTTTCACTTACTTTATTGGAGCAATATATCTTAGTTTGATCCTCCCCCAGGTCTCTTGACATTGTCTTTAGAACCTATGAATAAGTTGTTATGTGATTAAAAGAAGCAACATAAATTGAATGAAGGAATATGTGAATGCTAAAGGAGGAATAAATGACCTAACTGATGCAGAGAATAATCATCACCCTTCTAGTAATCAAAATTTTCAATCTCAGAATCATGCTTGGTTCTTTCCCCATATACTTCATCCCCAAGCAGTTGTGAAGTCATATCCCTTCTTTTTTTTTCAGCCAAAGACAGGTTTTATTAGAACATCCTTCATATTGGGCAGACTCTTAAGGAGCCTGAACAGTAGTGAGCTAGTGGCTAGATCATAAGAATCTGGGTGGTGGCTAGATTTTAAGAATCTAAGCCAATAAAATTCCTTCTAAAGCATCTCTTACATCTATATCCTTCTGTCCACTCACATGGTCATGGTCCTAGTTCAGAATGCCATTACCTCCTACCTAGACTATTTACAGCAGTCATCTAATTATATCCCCCACCCCATAATCTGTCTCCTCTTCATTCCATACTCCATCGAGCTGCCAAAGTAATTTTCTTTTTTTTCTGTTATTCCCATTTATTTTTAGTTTTCAACATTCACTTCCACAAGATTTTGAGTTCCAAATTTCCTCCCCATCTCATCCCTCTCCCCATCCCAAGATGGTGTGCATTCTGAATACCTGCTCCCCTAATCTGCCCTCCCTTCTATCTCCCCCCCTCCCTTATCCATCTATTTTCCTATAGGGCAGGATGGATTTCTACACCCCATTGCCTGTATATCTTATTTCCCAGTTGCATATAAAAAACAATTTTTAACATTTGTTTTTAAAGCTTTGGTTCCCAAATTTTCTTCCTTCCCTTCACCCTCATGGAGAAGGCAAACTACTTGATACTGGTCATGCAAAACACTTCCGTGGTACTCATGTTGGGGAAAACTAACTATATTTCCTTTCATCCTATCCTGCCTCCCCACTTATTCTATTCTCTCTTTTGACATTGTTCCTCATCAGAAGTGTTTACTTCTGTTTACCCCTTCCTCTAATCTGCTCTCCCCTCTATCATTTCCCTGATCTCAAATCCCCTTCCCCTCTATTTTCCTGCAGGGTAAGATAGATTTCCATACCCAACTGAGTGTGTATGTTATTCCTTCCTTAAGTCAAATCTGATGAAAATAAAATTCACTCATTCCCTCTCACCTGCCCCACTTCCCCTCCACTGTAAAAACCTTTTCTTGTCTGTTTTATGTGATATAATTTATCCCATTCTACCTCTCCCTTTCTCCTTCTTCCAGTACAATCCTCTCTCACCCTTTAATTTTATTCTCCAGATTAACCCCTTCATCTTCAACTCATCATGGACCCACTATCTATCTATCTATCTATCTATCTATCTATCTATCTATCTATCTA
>NW_020954608.1:33644811-33737820 GCF_900497805.2 Vombatus ursinus | reverse complement strand
CTATCTATCTATCTATCTATCTATCTATCTATCTATCTATCTATCTATCTGCCTATCTATATAATTTTCCCCCTTCCAACTACCCTAATATTGTCAAAGGTCTCATGAGTTACAAATATCATCTTTCCATGTAGGAATTTTCTTGCATCACTCTCATTTCTCTTCCCAGTTTTTTCTCTACTTCTCTTAGTTGTTTCTCAAATTCCTTTTTGAGCTCTTCCAAGGCCTGGGACTGATTTATATTTTTCTTGGAGGCTTTGGATGTAGGAGCTTTGACTTTGTTGTCTTCTTCTGGTTGTATGTTTTAATCTTCTTTGTTACTAAAGAAAGATTTTATGGTCTGACTTTTTTTGCACCTTTGTTTTTTCATGACCTCAGCCAATTACTTGAGTTTTAAACTTTTCATTAAGGTAGGAGTCTGTTTCCAGTGTGGGTAATGTACTATCCCAAGCTTTGGGCATTTTGTTCAGCTGTTTTTTTTTTGTGAGGCAATCAGGGTTAAGTGACTTGCCCAGGGTCACACAGCTAGTAAGTGTCAAGTGTCTGAGGCTGGATTTGAACTCAGGTCCTCCTGACTCCAAGGTCAGAGCTCTATCTACTGTGCCACCTAGCTGCCTGTATTCAGTTGTTTTAAAAGATACTTGTGGAGACTTATAAATTTTCAGTTCTTCCAAGGTGATATGATAAGGGGCAAGGTGTTACTCCTTTCCTGGCCTGTGCTCTGGTCTATGAGCGACCACAAGCACTCTTTTCTGCCTTGGGACTGTGAGGAGGATTCCCTCTCCACCACAACTACAAGCTCCACCATGCCAGTGCTCCTATTCACCCCAAGATTGCCACCCAGAATTGTGGCCTAGATCCAAGCAAGGGCAAAGCAAGAGAATCCTGCCTCAGAATCAACAAAGTGATCCCTGCAGTCTGTCTCTGATCAACCACTCAATTCCTCCTGGGCTGATTGCTCTGTAAGCAGCCAGAGTGGGACTATGCTAAATATGACAGCTGGGACTGGTCCTGGGACTGAGCTTCTCTCTCACCAAGGTCACAGACCTTTCCCACTGACCTTCTAAGTTGTTTTTGGCATTTGTGGGTTGAGAATTCTGGAAACTGCCACAACTGCCTGTGATTCAGTCCTCTGAGGCCTGCTCTGGGTTTGCTGAGGCCTGGTCTTTGCCTGTGCAACCACGCTGACCTGTGTTCCTCTCCCAGCCTGGTGTGATAGACTTTTCTAATCAACCATTCAGGTTGTCTTGAGCTGGAAATCTGTTTCACTCTGTCTTTTTGTGAGTTCTGCTGCTCTAGAATTTGTTTAGACCAATTTTTTATAGGTATTTGGAGGGGATTAGGGGAGAGATCAAGCAAGTAACTGCTTTTACTCCACCATTTTGGTTCCTCCCTCCAAAGTAATTTTCCTAAAGCACAAATAAAGCAATAACCACATCATTGTTTTCCATTTGTGTTCAGTGGCTTCTGATTGTCTCTAGGACAAAATTTCAATTCTCACCTTGCCATTTGAAGCCCTGCTGATCTTGCTCCAGTACAATTTTCTAGATTTTTGTTTCATTTTACTCTCTTTAATATCATCTATATTCCAGTGAAACTGATTGTTCCCTGAACTTGGAATTCTTTCTCTCACTTCCATGAGTTTATATAGGTTATTTCCTCATTCCTGAAACATACACCCTCCTCATCTCTTCTCAATACCTTTAGCTTTCTTTAAGGATTGCCTCAAGTGAAACCTCTTATGGCTTCTTGATTTCCTAGTCATTAATTCACTTTTACTTTATTTATTTGCATAATACATGTTGTATCCCCTGAATAGAATGTAAACACTTTGAGGGATTGCCCATATCCAGCTCTCAACATGGAGCTTTAACATATTTGCTGTTTAATACATGTGTATTAATTTAGTGTGAATTATTTAGCCAGAGAGTTGTTGCAATTTGAGTTGAGGGAAGGAGAACTCACATTGATGATATCAGATATCCTCAAAGGACTAGAATAGTAGTACATAATAACTGCCAGAGTTATTCATATTTGTTGTCTACTATGATCAAATTAATTGCCCATATTCCACTTCACTTGCTATGTTTAGTCTAAACGTCAAGCAGGATTACATTATTATTTTTCTTCTATTAAACATATAAACCTTTTAAAATATAGCCTTCTATCAGTTTGTGAAGCAATATTTTGGGTAGCAATTGCATCTCAAATTATTGTAAATGTATATAAAACAGAGAAAAAAACACTTTGATTGTTTATTATATGACTTGACCACCACCACTTTATATAGCTTTGCAACTCTTTGATTATGTTGTTACCAACATTTTTGTATAAGTTTTTGTTTATATGTTATACACTTAGCTTGTATAAGGCCATCATATGTTTTTATTGCCTTTTGGGTTACCTCTATTTTTATTCTTCTTTTTAATTAGCAGGTAATATAGAAATATATATATATATACATGTATATACATATATGTATATATATATATATCTTATATAATTTTGTGCCTGCTTCTTTATTTTTCTGTATCTAATCTACATATCCAGCTTTTTGACTCCTCTACTTTCATATCCCTGAACTTAAGAACTATACCCAATATCATTTCTAGTTGATTTCTCTTAATTTATTGTGGGAATCAGATGCCAAAGATTGGTCTGTTTGTTTGGTTTAATAACTATGTTAAATAAGTGTCAATGACATTATGAATGAAGGCCTGAGGTGTAACAAATTATTTTAGGGCAGGGGATTTATGACATTTCTTTTGAATTAATCCTGTTTTTGTTATTTTGGACTTTGGGGCACATAGAGTTGATTATTTACAGAAAACATCTTCAGATGAGTGAGATATTACAAACTCAAATACTGAAATTTATACAAGGATCTGTAATCTCATCAATTTAGGAGATCCATCCAGCAATGCAGATTGTAATCCATCCATTCCTGACCCTCCTATGCATTTCTCATACATGGTCTCCCAAACTACATACTAGGATGTCCACCCAACATTCTGGAGTCATCTTTACTTTCCCTCAACATCTAAAGTTAATAGAGGAGGAGTCAGGGATTGTCCATATGTCAGCCCTTGTACTTGGTATATGAACAGCCTATCTCCCCTTCATATCCTAATATTCCTTGATAAAGTCCTTTATTCCTGTTCTTCTTCTGAGTTCCTTAATGGTTACATGTTGTAGCTTATTCACAATCACCGTATGCATTTCCATTGCCATCTGGGTAATACTACTCAGGTTTTTTTTCCCCTCTTGTGGGGTATGTGGGGGTAGGGAATTGGTATTTCATGTCTTCTGCCATATAGAAACACTGATAAAATGTTAGTTCTGAAAATTGGGACCTTCTTCTCATAAAATGTTGGGGGTCGGTACAAGAATTTCCAATTTCCTGGACAGCAGTAGCGTAACTTATAGAAATAGGAGTACACTAGAGAGAATTCATTCTTTAAACCAATAGCAAAAGACTAAGAAAATTTGAGAATTTCAAAGGAAGTTTGAGATTGAGATGAGATTTGAAATGTGAAACACACAGAGAAAATGTCTTCATTGATCTGTCCATGATAATACTAAGATCTTTTTGCCTCAGTGTTTACAACTAATTCAGAACTTGTCAGTATGAATGAAGGGTTTAAATTGTTCTTTCCCACATGCACTGCAACTTTCATATGGTTACCTTTAATGTTATGTTCTTCAATTACATTCCTTTGGAGTTTCTTACTAAATTCCCCTAACCTAGTGAGATTAATTAGTTTCTTGTCACCTCCAAATTTGACTCATTTCTCTCTCATGCCCAGCATGATGCCAGGCATATATATATAGCAAGAATTTAATAAATGCTTATTTATTGATTAGTTGATAATAAGCCTTATACTCCTAAACTTTTTCAAGGTTTATTTAATAGGCTGGTAATAGTTATAGAAGGTCTAAAATGATATGATTCATAATACTTTCTGTCCCTTTTTTCAGCCCTCTGATACTGTCACTGCATAAATTGAACAAGACTGCACATCATTTAAAGTCATTTGCATTTTTTTATTCCATTGGTTATATAGGCATTAGCCAAAGGACAATAGAGAAGAGAGAAACATATTTGGAATGTGAAGTGTACAAAACATTACAGATAAGGAATTTTGCAGAAGCAATGAAAAATATGCCATTAAAATATATTACCAGGAAAGTATGTATTTGTAGATACATATATGTGTATATACACACATATATATACACATGAATATGCATGCACATAATCATACGTGTACATACGTATATGTAAAGGCATATGGAACATACATATGTGCAGATATGTACATACACATAACTTGATCATTAGATGAAAGTAAATGATGATCAGAGATACTCTTTCTTTATTCAGACACTGTCAAAAAAACATTAGAAAGTCTCTAGAATTTTGGTTGACAGATAGCCTGTAGTGAATATATGCATAGATTTACTTGAAAGTTACATAGGATAATCAGGTGTGAATGAATTGTGATCTTCATTGTTGGAGGAAATGACCACACAAATGAGATCACATATTCTTTGAAGTATCTAATAGGCTCATTTCCTTGAAGTATCACATACTTGGTTTTATTTTTCATTTTACTTTTTATCAGTTAAAATATACACATATATATTTGTGTTTTTCACACACTTCAATTCTTAGTAGTAATCAATTTTCTAACATTTTATTAATGAATTTCTGAATAAACCTTATAAATTTCAATGCAATGAGCTATAAACCATGCCTTTTACCCTCCAGTCTAACACATAATTGAAATTATGGTTATCTTGGGAAAGCCTTTCCTTAAGTCACTCTCTGGGGTTCCCTCTAGAAAATTTTAAAATATAACTCATGTCTAGGTTCCAAGGGACATGAATAACTGTATCCTTATACCCCACAATAGACATTGAAGGTAACAATGTGTATGTGAGACAGAAAAAAAAAACTTTGTTCCACAGAAAATTCTGGAACCACACAAAAATTAGAGTAGCACATATTTAACTGGTACAATTCTCCTCTCTGTAATGAGTCCTCTCTATAGGCTCCCTTAGTCTTTCCTTAAAATGCAAAGAACTACCACATGATTTGGACTCTCCTCAGGAGAGAAATAAATTTGATATGGTTAGCAGAGAACCTTCTTCCTTACCTCTGATAATTCCACTGGAAGACTTACATCAGCACCTAACATTTTTATACTTTCCTCGGGGTTTGGACTACCTCACCCCAAAATACAAATGTCTTTGGGGATATAGAGTTGCTAGAGAGATGACACCTTTCCTAACTAGACCTGATCTCTCTAGAAAACACATGACAATATCAGAGGACAAAATCCAGGACTTTTGTTCCCTCATGTCATGGGACTCACTGACTTTTTATCCTTTGAAATCTGGATTCTGATCTCATCACTCAATTGAAAATGACTTCTTTAAAGTTATCAATAGTTTCTTAATTGTCAAATGCAAAATAATTTTCTCAGTTCTCATTTGCAGTATATGTTACTATTGATCACTGTCTTCTGGTTTGTGTTTTCATACATTGCTTTCTCTTGATTCTCCTCCTACCTACCTGCCCATTCTTTCCTAGTCTCCTTTTTTCAATTATTATACATGTCCTTCTTTCTTAACTGTCAACATACCCCAAGGCTTTGCCCTCATCCCTTATTCTCTCTTTATCTCTCCACCTTTTCTCTTGGCCTTAAAATGGCTGATCCTATTAGCATCTCAGTCCTAATTATATTTTGCCTCTAACATACAGGCCTCACCATTTTATTTATAATGACCCTAGAGTCATCCTCAGCTTATCACTTCCACTAACCACTCTCTCCCCAGACAGAAATCTAATCAGTTTCCAAGTCTTATCAAGTATTCCTTCTTATTCAATCACCTTTTTTTCTTCACTCACACTACAACTATCTTAGTTCAAGCCATAAATCACTTCCTAATTAGTTTCTGTGCCTCGTTATTCCTTTCTCCAATCCATCTATAGAATAGTTGCCAAAGTGATTTCCTAAAGCATTTTTGACCATTCCATTCCCTTGATCAAAAAGCTCTAGTGGTTCTGTATTACATCGAAAGTAAAATACAAAATACATATTGACCCAGCAGTACCACTACTAGGTCTAAGATCAAAGAAAAGGGCAAAGGACATATATGTACAAAAATATTGTAGCAGTTCTTTTTGTAGTGGCAAAGAATTAGAAATTGAGTAGATGCTCATCAATTAGAAAATGGCTAAAAATGTTGTGGTATATGATTATGATAGAATATTGTTGTGCTATGAAAATGATAAAAGGGATGGTTTCAGAAAAAAAAAACCTGAGAAGACTTATATGAACTGATGTAAAGCAAAGTGAACAGAACTGGGAGAAAATTGTGCACATTAACAATAATTTTGTAACATGATCAACTATTGGAGCAATATTGTGATGATAATCAACTGTGAAAGACTTAGGTTCTCTGATCGATAAGTTATCCATGACAGTTCAAAAAGACTCATGATGAAAAGTGTTATCCACCTCCAGAGAAAGAACTGATGCACTGAGTCCAGATTGAAGCACATTTTTCTTTCACTTTCTATTAACCATGACAATATGGAAACACATTTTACATAACTTTACATTTATAAGGAGTATTGTATTTCTTGCCTTCTCAATGAATGAAAGAGCAATGGAATAGAGGAAGGGAATTGGGAACTCAAAATTAAAGAAATGTTATAAATTATTAAATAAACAAACATTAAAAAACTGCCCAAAAGTAAAATATAAATTCCTTTCTTTAACATTCAATATCTGCCTCTAATTTACTTTTCCATGCTTAATAAACATTACTTTGTGCCATTACATAGCTTCTCTCCCATGAATCCAATACATCCCCTTCTTGCCTCTGGCTCTTATAATCTCTGGCTTCCTTGAGAGTTTATTTAAATTGCTAACTTGTATATAAGGACTTCCCTGTTCCCCATGTCCAACTATGAAATACCCTCTTTCTAATTTTGTTGTATTTACCTTGCATATAATTTATATTTATTTATATGTGTAGGTGTCATTTCCCTCGATAGAAAAGGAAATTAAAGGTTATTTCATTTTTGTCTGTGTATCTCACTATATAAGCAATGTCTTCACATTTCAGATGCTAAATAAATGTTTGTTTGTTTTTTTAATTGATTGATTAGATTTGTCTGAGGGCCACATGCTCAATATTTTTCTCTTGCCAAGTAGTTGATGCTACTCAGGATCTCCTCTTAACTTTTCTGGAAAACTGAATGTCAAAACTCTGGAACTTTTAGTTTCTAGAAAAGCAGTGGGCCATAGAGTATTAGGTGCTGAAGTCAGGAAGAACTGCCTTAGAAACAAACTAGTTGTACAACCCTGAGCAAGTCACTGAACCTCTCTCAGCTTCACTTTCCTCATGAGTAAAATGAGAAATTTGCAATAGATGGCCTCATGGTCCTTTACAGCTCTAAAATCATAATTTTCCATTAACTCTGAGCCTGACATATATTTGAAAATTCCCTTTTCTCTCTAGGAGTTTGAATACAAGCTGCCCAGGAGCCATGTACTTCTGTCCAGAAAGCTGGAGTCCATGAACTCCCAACACACAGACTACATGGTTTCTCTCTCCATAGTTGCCTTGTAGTTGACAGCATGTGCATTTCTGTCATTGTCTCTGTAAGACAGAGACTAAGTCCTCATTCAGTGACTTAGAATCAAGGAATATTCAATCACTGCCTCAGCAGTTGCCAGCTCCTGGACTGAGGCAGATAGAGAGGTGAATATTGTCATTTGGTCCCAGGAGGGCTATGCTGATATTCTGATGTCTCCCCTTCTTGACCTTTTCACCAGAGACTAAAGTTTACTCTCAGGTTTTTTTTTTTTTTTTTTTGCCTGTGCTCAGAATAGGGTATAAGACTAAAAAGTCACATATCCTAGGGTGAGAATCTTTCAGGACTCCACAGAAAGGAGGTGCCTCTGTGTTAGTCAACTATTTCATGCCTGATAAATGAAAATAAAAATTCCATCATTTTCAATCTGATCCTACTGGGCATGCCCCAGCAGATTCCCCAAATCATTTTAAGGTCATCAATGGGACTACCTACACCCTTCACAGAGACATATCAAATCCCAAACAAAGACTTATTTTCTTTTCAATCTTCTACACATAATGCTACAAGTTTAAGAGCGCTACAATAGGTCAGATAATTAATTTGCCCCTAAAAATATGTCACTTTCCTCTTGTGTAATATAATACAGGGACACATACACAATTTAAAAGAGATGATTTTAGGTATTTTTTGCATCAAATGATTGTTCATTGTATGATCACTATAAAAATCGTGGGAACAACTTTTTTTCTGTAACCACGAGAACATGAGCCCAAAATGTCAAAAACTACATTGTATGAAGATCAGTACTAATTATATTTTGCAATAAGAAAATCAACTGAAAATTTAGCCAACTTGTGGTTAAAAGCAAACATTTTAATGGATGAATAAATATAACTCAAAAGATTTCAAACATATTTTAAACACATTATTATTACTTCATGATTTTTCTGAGTGTTCTAAAAATTGATGACTGGAACAAGAAAAATATATTATTCACTTTGTGCTCTCTGGGTGGGGGAGGGTTATGACAAAAAAGAACAATGAATATTTCCATTTTTAAGTTGAATTATGTTCAAAATATTCTGTTTTTAATCATATATATTCTGTAGTCAAAGAGAATTAGCAATATTATGCAAAATTAAAGCCTCACCCAGTGTTATGTAAAGGTGACATTAGGTGGCACTCTTGTATGTATATACATATCCTTGAAAAATATAGCTGAACATCCCAACACTAAGAAAATTTCATAGAGGAGGAAAAGCTGTTTTTAGTCATCCTTAGCACCTTAATTTGAACGGGTTTAGTGCCTATAAAGTTTTGTCATCTGTCACAATAAAAAAAGAGAGGCTTGGTCTGAATAACACCCCAAAGGATATATGTGAAAAGAACACAAGAGGAGAAAGTTTAAAATATATCTTTTAGAAAAATAAAGACTCTTTAGAACTATGAAATTAAGCTAAAAGAGGAAACATATTCAAATTATGACTTCAGAAAGAGTATTTTAACTGTTAAATTTCTCTTGTCCTTCAAGACCCAGCCTAGGTTTCACCCCATTTGTGAAGTTGTCCCTAATCTCCTGGGCTGGAAAGTACTGGCTTTCTTATTGAATCTCAAATAGTAGTTTGTTTAGACCTTTCTTTTCCACTTATCATATTCTAGTTTATATCCCAGTTATTCACAAGCATTCCTTTATATCCTTAAATATTATAAGCTTCATAAAGGAAGGTGTTAGAGTATTTCATCTTTGTACCTCCAGTCACAAAAACAGTGCCCTTCACTCAACAGACCCTTACTAAATGCATATTGAGTTAGATTTATCTCAGTTGAATTGAGAGGCTGGTATGGTATAAATAAAAGAGCCTTGGATTTTGAGTCAGGAAGATGAAGTTCTAATTCCATCTCTGTAAATTGGTTGTATTGCATTTATCCATTCTCTCTGTGCCTTAGTTTCCTCCTCCATAAAATGAAAAGTTGAATGATGCCATCTCTGAGATCTCTTGTTAGCATTCTTTGGTTTCTAAATATGTTGCTTGTTCATTTTGTCAAGACCCATGATAATACCATTGTGGGGATCTCTCAGGATAAAAAATCCTTTTACTTATTGATATTAGGAACTCATCTTTAACTTAAACTGTTAGGAATTTTGCTCAGACAAGAGGCTAAGTCATACAGTAGATAGAGAGCATGGCCTGGAGTCAGGAAAATCTGAGTTCAAATCTGATCTCAGACACTTACTAGCTGTAAACTTCTATTTGCCTCAGTTTCCATATATATGTACATACATATATATATGCATATATATATATGTATGTACATATATATGATAAGGATCATAATAATACCTAGCTCCCAGGGTTTTTGTGAGGATCAAACAAGATAACAATTTTAAAGTACTTAGCATAGCTCCTGGCACATATTAAGTGTCATATAAATGTGAGCTGCTGTGATTGTTATTAAAAGCAATAAAGGTAAGGTAGTGAAGGTCACACAACCAGCACGTGTCAAAGGAAAAACCCGAATCCAGATGTTGCTGACTCTGACATTAACCCTCTGTCCATTATGCCATTCCACTTCTGACTATGAGTCTTCTAAACTTCAATTTGGGTGCTTAGGATTTCACATATTATGATACAGCAGAAGTAGTACTTAATATAAGTAGAAGTAGGAACAGAAAAATAAAGAAGTCTCATTCCTGAAAAAATATCTTTTAAAATTTGATTGGGGAGACTTTGGGGTCATGTGACTAGCAATATGGCAAATTTTTCATTTTGTATTGACTTCTTTAATTTGCTAACCCTCTAAAACAGTAATCAAGTGCCAGATGTTGAACAATGACTGCTAAATCCTGGGACGCAGAAGTAACTTCACTGAAATAAACATTTTTTTTTTTATAAATTTTTATAGGAGAGTTCTAATCCTTTATGTTTTCACTCAGATTCTCTCCTACATCAGCTTTCAAATTCCTAGCAACAATGTGACTTGTACCTGGGATATTTCTTAGGACTGCTCTGCTACAGAAAATTTGCTAGCATACTCCACTCCCTCTCTGCTCTCTACTCCTAAACAAAAAAATCAATCAAACAAACAAACAAAAAACACTAGATACTGGTTCTGCTCAACTAAATGGGAAGGAAGGCAAGAGTGGAGGGCTAAAAATGTGCTGTCTTCAAACTGGTGCTTTAGGGAGTTATTAACCTTTAAGGTTGTAGAGGCTGCTCTAGCACATTTTTGCCTGCTCCTTAATCCTCCAAAAAGTGGTAAACAATTATTTGTCCTAGCCCTGAGGAGAAAAGGAAGAGAACCATGAAACTTATTAAAATGAGTGGTGAGGATGAGTGGTTGTGGTAGAGCTAAAGGAAAAGGGACTGAAACCTAGATAGGACTAGCTTGCCCCATCCATCCCCCCATCTTCAAAGGGTGCTTAGGGTAGTATCCCAGACCAATGAAAGAAATTATCACAATGAATGGAGACTGAGTTAGTTTTACAGCCCAGGTTTAAGAGGATAGCCACAAAGAGGAAGAGTCAAAATAAGAGGCTGAAACATCAAACGTCAAGAGAAAAAAATAATAAAATAATAAATGTACTTGAATGATAAATAATAAAATACTGAAATATAAATGACTAAATCAATATAGAGAATACTGAAAATAGTGTAAATTCTTAAGAAGCTTAGAATGTTGTCTTAACATATATATTTAAAACAAAAGATAGTGAACCAATGTCACATAAGATGTGGAATCATGTGGAATCTTAGAAAAATGTGGAACAAGAAACACCAAAAAGATTCAAAAGAAAAGTACAATTCATTTAAGAAGAACTTAGAAATTAATTTAGGTTGGAACATAAAAAGCTCTCAGAATAATTATAAATATACTAAGTTAGCATGTTAGAAAAAGAAATGAATTCTTTTGGAAATTCTCTGGAAAGTCTCGCTAAAGATTGGAAAGTGAGAGTAATAGATTTGGAGCACAGAAATAATGAAACAGAGTAATATTTAGCTAAAGGTCAGGAAAAAAAAGTATTAAAGAAACATGTGACCTCAGTACAAGTCAAAACAATTGACTTTGAAGATAGGATTTAAAGGGATGGGTTAGGGATCATAGGCATTCCAAAAAAAGTATGAGAAATCAAAAAACATGAAGACCACCACAGGAAATGGAGAAGGCAAAACACCATGGTATAAATGGGATGCAATCTAATAAAGGAGGCACCAATTCAGAGAATTCACAGCTTCTCCCAAGAAAAAAAATCACCTCCAGAAAACAGAGAACCAGAAAAAAAAATCATTATTTTAAAGCCCTGCTCTTTAAACTCTAAAACATACAGGGACCAAAATTTTAAAATTTCAGTAACACACAACTTATGAAAGTATTTAAGGTAAAGAGTTTCAAATATAAGGGAAATGTAAATAATAAGATTTTCCTGAATCTGTGAAAATTATCAGAAAGAATGGAATAGTATATTTAAAAAACAAAGGCTTGTAAACTGCAAAAACAAAGCATATGCCCTTCAAACTTGAATTTAATAATAAATGTAAAAAGATTGACAATTAATATGAGTGATATTTGAGGTACGCAAACACCACACAGAACAGAACATTATAGGTAAATGAACATAATTACTAAGAAAATATTACATAATGGAATAAATTACCCTTATTTAGAGATTATTTTGAAGAAAAAAAATGACAGAGAAACACAGACACAGAAGTAGAGAGACCAAGACCAAGACAGAAAGAGACAGAAAGGCATAGAGAGAGAGATAGGGAGGAAAAAAATGAGAGAGGGAAAGGCAGAAAGAGGAGAAAGGAGAAAAACATGTATAGAATCAAAATTTTTAAAAATCAAAGAACAAAATAGTAAAATGGGAAGTATATATATATATATGTATTACAAAAGCAGTAACAACTTCTTAGAGAACAATACAGAGAAAATAAAACTAACAAGACTAAGAAGTTAGAAGTACAAGAGAAAAAATTTAAAATAACCACTTGACTGAGGGGAGAAAGATATGGGATAGAAAAGGAAAATAAATAGATAACTTAAAGAAAAAGGTAAAAAACTCAAACTAGGGAAAGGTCAGACAACTGGAAATGAAAGTTTGGAGGGGAGAAAGCCCGTCAGAATAGAGCTGTACCAAAGAACTGCAAACAAAATTAACTGTAGTCATAAAGCCTTGACTTGAAAAAAGAAGAAAATGAAAATTTAAAAAATGCTAAAGGCACAAATGGAGGAAAACATCAGTTTAACTCTCATAACTTTAAATGTGAATGAACTAAGCAATCTAAAAAAATGAAGGAAAGTAGCAGAATGAATAAGAAAAAAAGAAATTCTCAATTTCTTTTTTATAAAAAGGAAATAAAACCACACAGAATTGAAATGTGAGTCCAAAGCAAAATTCACCATGCATCAGTTGAAGCAAAAATCAGGAGTTGCAACTATGCTTTCAAACAAAGAAAAAAAATAAAACTCACATAATCAATAGACATTTAAAAAAACATTAAATTATGCATAAAGAAAATTAGGCAATGAATCCCAATCAGTCGGTACCAAGTCACATCACAAAAAATTCAAAAGGAAAATTTAAGTTTTAAAAGAAGGGATAGTCATATATTAAGTGGAGGGAATTTTATTATTTTCTCAGAGCTGCAAAAATCTAACAGAAAGATAAAATTGAAAATGCAGAACTAAACAAACTTGTAAAATTTGGAATTAAAAAAAAGCATCTTTTGAATGAAAACAACGGATATACATGTTTAGCATTACTACATGTCACCTTTATAAAAATAACCATGTAGTAGGACATAAGAAAATACGAGCAAGTATCAAAAAGCATGGATACCAAACAAATCCTTAAGAGAATATAAAGTAAAAACAAGAATTATCAACTTAGACAGCATAAGCAAAAGAAACAGAACTAAATAGGGGCTTAATAATGAAATCATGAAAAATGAATGGAACAAAAAAAAGAAGGAAACACAATAATGATGTGAAGAACAATTATAAGAAAACATGATAAAATATCCAAGATTTAGTTAAGTCAGTATTCAGAGGAAAACCTTTATCTTTAAATACATACCTTAAAAAATATAAGGAGGATTAATGAACTAAAAACTCAATTAAAATATTATCAAATGAACAAATGTAATCCAATCAAAAATAAGCACAAAAGTATAAATTTAGAAGACTAGAAGATAAATCCATGAATTGGAGACAAAAAGAGACAGAATTTATAAGTAAAAGTAAAAATTACTTGTCTGAAATGATTAACAAAATCAACAAATTTTAGCCAACTCAATAAAAAAAGAAAAGGGTAAGAAAAATCAAGTTAACAAAATTAAAAAATAAACAAGTTGAAATCATAATAAGTTCAATAACATAGAGGATTCAAAAAATAAAATATTTTGTGCAAAATATTATAAACTATATGAATTAATAGAACAAGAAACAGAGATCTTAAGAAATCCAATTTAAGAAAAGCAGATTGAATGAGATGTAAGAAGAACCACCAAAGAACAAAATCCCAGTGTAGATAGACATACAGCAAAATTCTATCAAATCTGTAAAGAACAATTCATACTAATAATAAATAAATTCTTCTTAAAATTGAGAAGGAAAACACTTCACTGAACTTCTTTTATGAGACGAAGAGAGTGCCAGGCACAGTGCTAAGTAATGAGGATACAAAAAGAGACAAAAGACAGGCCCTATTCCTCAAAGAACTCACTGCATAATGAGGGAAGCAACAAACAAACAGATATGTTATATACATGCTGCATACAGGATAAATAAGAAATAGTTAAGAAAAGGAAGGCACTAGAATTAAGAGAGGTTGGGAAAGGCTTTCTAGGTAAGTTGTGCATTTTAGTTGGGACCTGAATAAAACCAGGGAAACCAGGAAAGAGTAATGAAGGAGTGTAATTCAGACATGAGGGACATTTAAAGAAAATGGTTGGAGCTGAGAGATAGAGTATACTGTTTGTGTAATAGTATTACTTGATTTAAGAGCATCTTGCAAAGAGAGTGAGGTGTAAGAAGATTGGAAAGTTAGGAGTGGTTTAGGTTATGAAGACCTTAGAACACTAAACAGAAGATTTTGTATTTAGTCTTAGAGGCAATTGGGAGCCTGTGGAATTTCTTTTTTTCTTTAAACGTGTTTTTAAAATTTTGGGTTGCAAATTTTCTCCCTTCCTCCCTCCCCACCCACCCTCATTGAAAAGGCAAGCATCTCGATACAGGTTATAGATGTGTAGTCATGCAAAACACTTCCATAGCAGTCCTATTGTGAAAAACTAAGTATATTTCCCTTCATCCTATTCCACCCTCCATTTATCCTATTCTGTCTTTTGACCCTGTCTCTCCTCAGAAGTGTTTGCTTCTGATTACTCCCTTTCCCAATCTGCTCTCCTCTCTATCATTCCCCTACTCTCTTGTCCCCTTCCCCCCTTATTTTCCCATAGCGTAAGATAGATTTCCATACCCCACTGTGTATGTTATTCCCTCTTTAAGCCAAATCCTATGAGAATAGGATTCACTCGTTCCTTTTCACCTTCCCCCATTTCCCCTCCACTGTAAGAGCCTTTTCTTTTCCTTTTTTTTGTGAGATAATTTACCCCATTCTACCTCTCCCTTTCTTCTTCTCCTGGTATAATCCTCTCTCACCCCTTAATTTTATTTTCCAGATATCACCCCTTCATCTTCAACTCACCCTGTGTCCTCTATCTATCTATACATACATATAATTTTTTTCCCTCCCACTACCCTAATACTGACAAAGGACTCATAAGTTACAAATATCATCTTTCCCTGCAGGAATGTAAACGGTTCAACCTTAATGAGTCTCTTATGATTTCTCTTTCCTGTTTACCTCTTTGATGTTTCGCTTGAGACTTGTATTTGAAGGTCAAATTTTCTATTCAGCTCTGGTCTTTTCCACAGGAATGCTTGAAAGTCCCCTATTTCATTGAATGACCATTTTTTACCCTGAAGGATTATACTCAGTTTTGCTGGGTAGGTGATTCTAGGTTGTAGTCCTATCTCCTTTGACCTCTGGAATATCATACTCCATGCCCTCCAGACCCTTAATGTAGAAGCTGCTAAATCTTGCGTTATTCTGATTGTGTTTCCACAATACTTGAATTGTCTTCTCCTTGACCTGGGAATTCTGAAATCTGGCTACAACATTCTTAGGAGTTTCCCTTTGGGGATCTCTTTCGAGCCACTGGAATTTCTTGGGGAGTAACATGGTCAAACCTGTACTTTAGGAAAATCAGTTTACTGACTGAATGAAGGATGGATTAAAGTGAGGAGAGACATGAGGCAAGTACAACCCTTAGCAGGCTCATTCAATAGTCTAAGTGTGAGGTGATGAGGGCCTGCATCAGACTCCTGGCAGTGTTAAAGGAGAGATGGGAGAGGAGGGGTAGGACGCGATTGTATTGAGAGAAGTTGCAAAGGTGAAAAAACAAACATTAGTAACAGATTGGACATGGAAAATGAGAGATTTAGACATATTGAGTTTAAGATGTCTATGAGATATTTAGTTTGATATAACTGAAAGATATTTGGAGGTATGAGACTGGAGGTCAGCAGAGAGGTTGAAGTAGGATTGTTAGATTTGAGAATTGTCAGCATAGGGGAGCCAAGATGGCAGAGTAAGAGGTGAGTCTCTTTTACCCTCCTCTATTAATCCCTGAAAGCCCAGAAAATATCATCCCAGGAAAAACCATGGAATAGCTAAACAAGAAGAAAGATAGGGTG
Source organism: Vombatus ursinus (assembly GCF_900497805.2). Classification (NCBI taxonomy): domain Eukaryota; kingdom Metazoa; phylum Chordata; class Mammalia; order Diprotodontia; family Vombatidae; genus Vombatus; species Vombatus ursinus. Next base: position 33,721,445 of record NW_020954608.1, on the reverse strand, counting down.
CAGCAGTCCAGTAGCCCAGGTAGCTTGAGTAATTAATTGTAAAGGCCCCTCTCACCTTGGGGAAAGGGAAGCAGTACAGAAGGGGAGGCAACCCACCAAGCTAGTGGAAAGCCCCACCTCAGCAAACCAGGAAGAGATCTTGAAGCCCAGGTGGTGGAGCAGGCAAACACCAATACCTGGATCCCTGAGTGCCTCATTGAGGGTGGGGAACTGGTGGAAACCAGCTCAGAAAACCACCAAGTGCCTCAACGTTCTACAGCAACGGGCTCTGCCAATGCCTCAGCAAAACTAAGGGAAGCAGCGCTCCAAGGGGCCCCAGGTGGATAAACACCCTACAACATCCATCTGAAAGGAGCTGAAGAAAGCAAAAGGAAGCCTGGGTGAGCAGGAAATCTCCAGGAGCCACACTACTCAATGCTACCCTGAGAGTTCCAGTGTTGCTGATTCCAGCCCGACACCAGGTAAGCTGCCAGAATCCTACAGCCTCCAACTGCCAACATTGTAGGCCCCAGCACACAAAACCATTGTTTAGGCCCTAGGCTCCCAACACAAGAAGCTTGGGTCAGTGACCTCTGCTCCCCAGCAGGAGAGCCCAATCTCTTTAAAGGCCAGGAAATAAGCAAACAGTATGAGCAAAAAGAAAAGTATGAGAGAATTGTCAGCATAGAGATGGTAATTAAATCCAATGAGCTGATGAGATCACCGAGTGAATTAGTATAGAGGGGATTATCAATATTAATAAATATCAATAAAAAATCCAAGCGGTCATAATAGAAACAATAAGAACAATAAGAAACAATAAGTAACTAGCATTTATATAGCTCCTATTATATGCCAAGCACTGTGCTAAATAACTTGCCCAAGGTCATGCTGCTAGTGATTGTCTGAGGCTGGTTTGAACTCATATTCTTTTGACTCCAGGACTCCCATTGAATCTGTTTTGCCACATATCTTCCCTGAAACAAAAGTACAATTCACAATAAGTAAAACATGTATAAAGTGTCTGAGTCAATCTACCAAAGCACATTCAATATCTATTTAAATCAAATTTTAAAATATTCCTCAAGGAAAAAAGGATTTTAAATAGTTGGAGGGTTACTCGGTAATCATGTCTGGCTATGATGACATTTCTAATGTTAATTTATAGATTATTATGCCAAAGAAACTATTGTGGTTTGTCCTTTGTTCTCGAAGAGGACCATGACATCAGGGAGTTGATGACATGCCTTGCAATTGACTGATTTGAATGAGGGAGGGCTGTGCAAAGACACCAGCCTTACTTTCTTCTCCAGAGCCATCTGGGTTCAGTGGCCAGATATTCATCAGGATGACTAGAGATGGCCCAGGATGCAGTGAGAGACCATGGCTCTTTTAAGCTAAGGTCTTCTCAGGTCTTTCTTTGAGTGAAGAAACACCCATTCAGTGAATAGGCCTCTTTAAAAAGTGGATCAAGGGATGGCCCCTTTAATTAAAAAAAATCAAACTGGGAGGGGAAGACCCTCAGAGTTGCTGGCAAACAGTTACTATTTATATTCACTCTGAGCCGGGGGCCCCAAAATAATTATTGAGTAGTACTTGGGCAGGGACTTAAAATTACTAAACTACTAAAGAGATACTTACAGAACTAGACAAAATAGTAAAAAAAATATATGGAGGAATGAAAATCTAGGATCTTAAGGGAAATAATGAAATAAAAATAAGAATACAAAGGGATTGTGTTTCTAGATTTCAAACCATAAAGTCAAGTATAAAGCAGTAATCATCAAATCTCATTGAGGGCAGGGAAACTGGTGGAAACCAGCTCAGAAAACCACCAGGTGCCTCAACGTTCTAATAAATAATCTTAGGTGATTATTTAAAAAATTACAAGAGAAAAGTAGATGAATGGAACAAATTGTATGCAACAAATATATATATATATATATATGCAAGAAATACAGTATAAATGGGATGCAATCTAATAAGGGAGGCGCTAACAGTGAGTGGAGGTGTGTTGGGGTTGCAGGGGGACACTGGCAACAGTCTTTTGCAGAAAGTGGGATTTGAGTTGTTTTGAAGAAAGATAAAGTAGATTGCTAAGTTTGATCTTGACTCTTAGGGCTGCCTAACCATAGATATTGAATGTTCCAGTTATCTTATAAGGTCCTAAGGTAAATGATTAGCAATACCTTTCATTTGATTAAAATGATGTTCCTTTTTGCAATGGAAGATGATATTGCAGAAAGGTGGAAATGTTGATCAATAAGGAAGAAAGATTTTCAAGCCCTCAAGTCTAGAGACTGAAGACTTCTTGATTTATAATCATCTGTGTGTGTTTTCGTGAATTACTAGCTTTAAAACTCCTTAGAGTAGAGTTTTTGCTTTGCATCTCTACTGCCTAAAAGTTCTTTATACATAATAAATACTTAAGATATATCAGATTAACTTAATGGTATTGAAATGGGTGGAGAATATATCAACTATGTAATGGTAATAATATTTATCCAATGTGAACAGGAATAAAGGTAAAAGACAAGAAGGCCCAGGTCTTAACCTAGTAGATTCAAGGCCTTCTAGAGTGAAAAAAAGATCACTTTGTAGAACTTTAACTTGTCATAGAGACAAAACTTCAATTACACACATTTAAAGCCTAACAATAATGCTAACAAACTTAGTTTCTATTCAGCTATTTATTAGTCTCTGGTCTTCAAGGAGTATGTAAATTTTTCTGGTTAATTTACCAGTGGAGTGGTAATGAGGTTTCAATTTTAATTCAACTCTATAATGGTTTAATACTTGCTTGTTCTTTCTTACTAGTAATTAAAAAAATGCTTTTGTCATGTACCAAGAATTCTTACTTATGCACAAAAGTCTGCTTTTCCCTTTCAAACGAATATAATTTTTGCTTACATAATTCCTTAAATAACTCCAGTGTGTGTGTGTGGGGGGGTGTGTAATATGTTTGTATACACGGCTTCCTGGGGCTTCAGTTTTACCTTCTGTAAGATGAAACATTTGAACTAGATGGCATCTGAAGTCTCTTCTAGCTGTAGGTCCTATGAACAAGGTGCTTCTTTTGCATTAATAAAACATATTAAGAGTAATAGTCTTATTTAACAACCATGTAATCATAAACATGAAGTAAAGACAAGAAGATGTTTGCTGTCAAAAGGTATTCATAACAGTTGTGGAGGGAATCCATTAAAGACTATAAATGTAACTTTATATAAAATTATATATTACAACATTACAATACATGTGATAATATATGTGTTTGTACATATATTAACATGTTAACAATCAATTAGCATTTATTAAACACCTATTATATATCAGACACTGTGCTTAGCACTGGGGATACAAAGGAAAAAAAAGAGAATTCCTGCCCTCAAGGAGCACATGGTCAAATGGGGGAAGAAAAGACATAAAAATAAGCTGGAGAAGGCGTGGGGTGAGGGGGGAAGCATAGTAGTGCTGAAGCAAGAGGAAATCCAGAGGCGTAGCCAGGTAGGACATGGGGAGAGAGTTGCCCTGGGTCCTTCCTTAAATGGAGAATCTGACAAGAGTTCTCAAATGACCATTTTCCACCCTTTCTAATCAGAGGGAGGGAAGTATCACAGAATGGAGTGGGTATTGAGGAGCTCTAACTTTCAGAATTGATGAAATCTTGCAGGAAGATTAATTTTTGGAGATGATGATGAAGTCTAAGAGTACATTTGGATGGGGAATTATGAAATGGTTGTCCTAGTGAGTGATTGTAAGTAGGTTGCTCTGGCTACCCTCCTTAAATAGAAAATCTAGGAGGAAGTCTTCAATGTCTACCCTCCACCCTCTTTAAACAGAAGGAAGAAATATTGAGCAAGGGCAGGGTATACTGAGAAAGTGGGAACTTCAGAAAATAAAAAGAGTTTGAGAACTGATGTAGTCATTGTATTTTAACATTTCTACAGATGACATTTATTTAAAAAAAATAAGGAATGAGAAAGGCCAAAGTTTGTAAGGTCCAAAGAATTATTGTACCACATGCATCGTGAACATTTTCTTTGAAAAAAAATGTAATGAAATAATATTTATTGTTTACTATTGCCAAGTACCATGCCAAATACTAAAAATACAAATAGTAAAGAAAAAATAACCCTTGCTCCCAAGGAGGTCATGTATAAATTAGGGTAGACAATACACATAGGAGGCTTCAGCTATAGGTTAGATGGAAAGGTTCCATGATACATAGTAGCATTGTCAGGTGAAAGAACCTAGGAGTGCTAACAGTACAGTAGCAGATCTAATCGTGATGCCTGGTGGTACAAAATGCATAATGGAGGAGGAGATGGTAAGGCCTAGAAGATATGAAGGAACAATAACAAGGCATATGGCAAGGTCTACTCAGTTATTATCTTACTAGAAGTATTGTAATTGGTGATTCCCACTCATCTAACTGGTATAAGTAACTATGTCCCCAACTAAAGAGTATAGGTAAGAGGGTAGTGAACTGAACAGCGAGAGTGGAACACAGTTCTGGGCTACTTTCAGAGGGGCAATGAGGAAAACCTCAAACTCTAAGTTCCCATCAGGTACTGGATGCCTCTTCCCACCTAGAGGCAGAGAAGAGGTCCTTTAGAGACTTCTGACTCAGTCACAAGGACATGTTGGGATGGGCACATGGGCTTTGAGTAGATTAGGAGAGAGTGAGGGAAGGTCTCCAGTTGCTTCCCATGTTTGCTTTTTCTGGGACCTTCGGATATCTTTTGGGATCAGAAGACACTAAACATAGTGAATGACTTCATTAAAAATGAAATTAAATATATCTTATGTCAGGAAATGATTCTTTACTGATATGGGAGTCATTCCTAATTTAGCTGTCTGTGTTCAGTAAGATTACTGACTTGTTAGGGAGAAGATTAAAATTAATACAAAACAAGAAAAGAAACAAATGAAAAAGCATTTGTTAATGACTTCTTATAGGCTAGGTCATGTTCTAAGCACTTGCAAGCAAAAACTTGTAAGGAGCAGACAACACATAAAGGTTACCAGAAAGATGGGCTAGTACATATATGGCAGCATAGAACAGAAATATTATGGAAGTGACAATAAGACAAGGCAAGATAAGATTAAATTTCACATGTAAGAATCCAGGATCCAAAGGACTGAGTTCAGATTCACCCGGTTGGAGGTTGAAAAGGATGGCTCCAGCACCAAATAGTAAAACAATTCTAATTTGACCTTTTAAAAAAAAAAGTTAATGATGATGAAAATTGAGCTACAGATAGAAGAAAGGATATCAACATTGATTATAATGATTTCATTCAGATGTTTAACAAATGTAAATCAAATGCCTTAATTAGGAGAACAAAAGTCTCTCTAAAGACGTTAATTAGCAAATACTTGAATTTCTTGTGAAATGGAGATAGTATAGAAGTCAGGGGCAACACCAATTTAAAATGAAACAATGGTAAAAACCTAATAGAGAAAGATAGTGGAAGATTCTAGCCAGTAACAACTCATAAAAGAGAGAGGGGACAGTGATAAAGGAAAACTTATTGAGAAACTGAAATAAAAAAAAATGCATGCTGAGGGCATCTAAGGATTAAAATTGGAGGAAAACAAGCAGATGAAAGTCAGAAAGGATCTGGAAAAATGTCTATAATTCTTTTCATTGCCAAGGACAATAAAATGACTATACACGGATTCTTTCATGACAATCCCAGATATGCTTACAGAGAAAGTGAAAATGGTCTTGAGAAGATTGAATGGGGGGGGGAACCAACTACATTAGACAGAATATTTACACAGAAGGTCGATGCTGAAGGTGAGATGCTTGCGAGGACATTGAGGGAATGATTCTTAAGATATCTGAAGAAGATACCAGAAATGTAGGAAAACTCTTAGACTTTATTAATACAAAAGCAACAACTACTGCCTTATATGCTTTCTTTCCACATATATAATTTTTATGAATATAAACTGCAGATGAATCAAGGTTATCTGCAATAAAAGTTATCGAAGGGAATGGGAAAGCTTTCAGAAGTAATTTTCTATAGTGGACCACAACTTTGCCATCACAAAATTGAAAGTTTTAAAGCTTCTAAGATCCCATTGTCATTATTATTTGAGAATCATACAAAAAATGATATCTTCTAGGAAAAAAAAAATCTTAAAAAGATCTGTAATCAAAGGATCTGGGTTCACATCCTGCCTCCGCTAATTAGTGCCTATGTTACATTGGATAAATGACAATCTCCCTGGGACTAATTTTCAACTCCAGTAAAATGAAAGCATTGTATACTAGATGGCCTGGGAAGTTCCTTCTAGCTCTAGACCTATGATCCTATGAGCATTGGGCTTCTGTTGCATTCCTAAAATATAGCAGTGATATGGGGGCAGCTAGGTGGCACAGTGGATAGAGCACTGGCCCTCGAGTCAGGAGGACCTGAGTTCAAATCCAGTCTCAGACACATAACACTCACTAGCTGTGTGACTATAGGCAAGTCAGAACCCCAATTGCCTCACCAAAAAAAAAAGTATCAAAAAATATAACAGTGATAAACGTGTTCAGTGACCCTATAATCATAAATATGAGATAAGGCATAAAAAGAGATGTTTGATTATCAAAGATATTTGCCACTTTTATGGATGAGAACCACCACAGACAACAAATCCCTATAAATACTGAGGTCTTCAGCATTTTCTGTCTATGGATAATATTGTATTGGTTGCATTAATCCCCAGACTATTGCAGATCCCCTGGATGAGTTTCATAACAATTCAAATTAGTTGTTCTAACTGTCCACGTGGAAAAGTCAAATGGATGGAAAATTAGACAATGAGAGATAGAAAATCTATGTTACTTATTCATTTAAATATAATAAACATAGTAAACATTAAATATAACAAACATACATGTGTGTATACATATATACATATATATGTATATGCTACTGACATTGCAAATGGATAAGAAGTTGAGCTCAGAATTAGATCGTAGGAAGATAGTAGGCTGCATTGCCTATGGGAAAACATCATTCTTTTAATGAGTCCACAGTTCTTCCTAAAACAAAGGGCTGCCTTTTTTAATACTGATATTCTGCAAATATTGTTGTATGACTTAGAGTTACGGAAGACTGCATTCTCTGAAAAATTGGAAAGTATCAATATTCAGAGGTCAATGGAGAGGCACTTTATGGAGATGAGCAATCTGAAAGATAATACAAACTAGGAATTACCAAGAACTCCTGTAAAGATAGTATGAGCGAAGACAGTATGATGAATGATAAAGAAGAGCACAATAGTTAACTAATGCCTGGCTGTGTACTTAGCTGATATCCTTTAATGTCTGAAAAAAAATGGAGGAAGTCTTCCAGTACATTGGATAGACCCTTGCTGGTAAACCTAAGGGAGAAAATAAACAAGATTAGCATAAAATGAATAGGTATAGATAGAGTGTGAGTTGCATCATTAGAGGGAATATTTACACTGTTCAGATCACAGACTATTTGAATATGTGAGTAATCCCTGTTGGTTAAGAGGCCAGGAAAAAAAATTTATTTCAAAACAGGTGTTTTCAAGTATATAAATCACATTTTTATCGGGTTTCCAAGGCTAGCTTGTTAGCACTTGATTAAATGCCTCAATAACTTTTTCTTCTTCTTATGGCAACATTTTCCAAAAGACATAACTGCTAATAGCAACAGCACATTTGTGTTAATGTGTTGCTGATTGAATATGGAAAACAGTACTGATGCTGTAATAATTCTGATTCATGTCCTCTATATCAACACAGGCTTCTAATATGTTATTAGAGTTAGATGGTCTTTGGAAATGGAACACCTAATATTAATGGTCACTTATATGCCTTTATTGATATGGTGAAAGAAAATAATTGTTTCAATTTACATCTCTTCTATACATATTTAGTTTAACATTAGTTAAAACGTATGTCTTTACCAAGAGGTTCATATTTCTTGTATTTACAAGGAATATTAAATCTTCTAACTTTGCAAATGACTACAATTAAACCCTTCATCATATGAAAATGAAATTTGCATAAGCATACATGCCTAATAGCTTCCAGTATTGTAATAAGAGTTACTTTGGCTTCTTAATGTACCAATAACTGTGACTCTGAATTATTACACCTTGTTCTAATGCCTACAAAGCTGGCTGTTTTATTCTCCACCCTTTGTTGAAGCTCATTTTATTTGTGAACAATGCACTTCGGTGCTATCCAATAATTTATTTCGAATTTGTGCTAATTGTCATAAGTCAGCACTAATGCACTTAGGCCTCTCTGCAAAGTTGTACAGTAAATTATTTCAAATTAATGTGACTTAAATTAAACTAAGCCAATTTGGGATTACTAGAATAATTGTGTGGTTCCTTTTGGTGCCTACTCAATTTAAAATTATTTCTTTTTATATCTATTTTATTGAAATTCATGGATCCTAGGGCTGTGGTGAGTCAGAGCAAGACATATTAAGATATACTTTGATCATTCACATAGAAAAGTATTCTAGGCATTATCACATGAATAATAATAATTTTACTTATATGAAGTAGTTTATAAAGAGTTCCCAGGTGTGTCTCTTTATGTATTAATGTTGTCAAAAACACTTTCACAGTTTTTTCTATAGTCTAAACCATTGTAACCAGCCCTTCTCTGATATAATTGTCATGAGACATTAGCATCATTTACACCTTAGTGTTCTTAGAACCATCAAACATTTGTGGGCTTTTTTTAATACTAGTATTCTTAAGAGGGCATCAGTATGATGGGATTACAAAGAAACTAAAATAAACTTATTGAAACTCCAACTCCATAATTCATCTAAGTGTATAACTTTCAAGAATAGTTTCATTACATTGATTCAGCTTTCCATTGTCTTCTACCTTAGAGTGACTTGTACCCCTTGCCTTATACCTGATGGCACCTTTCCAAGCCCAATCCTGTATTTCTCTCATCATTTCCCTTCTCTCTTTTAATTGGTGTGCTACTGAATGTAGTTGGAGAAAGTGAACTGAGTCCATCACAAATTTGTTGTGTAATCTCAGATGGGCTTTCATTGATGCTTACCAATGCTTTTAATCCAACTTGTTTGTTTCCCTATCAAATGCCCCAGCATTCTGTTCCTGTTCTAAATCTCTTCTTTCCTTCATTCACCTACTCTTTCCCCACTCTCTTAGTCTCTGCAGAGGACCACTCCTCTTATTTTTTTTTTCTGAACAAAATGAGGTCATTTGCAAGGACCTCCTTCTTCATATCACTTGAACACATAAAATTCCCTCAAAATCACCCCCACTCCATCTCCCTTTACGCCAAACATGGAAGAAATTTCCTTTAACCTTGCTAACATTAAATCCCCTACCTGTGACCTGGATCTAGTTCATATCTTTCTTTTTCAGAAGCCCCTTCCATCATTCTCACTCTCACTAATTTTCCATTTCTTCTTTATCTATTGATTCTCTCCTATTCCTTGCAAACATATCCAGAGCTCCAGTAACCTTAAAAAGCATTCAGTTTATCCTCTAATCCCTTTGAACTACCATCCCATAATATGACTCCTCCCCACAGCCTAACATAATAAAAATTTTCTGTATTCATTGTCTATACTTTCCACTTCCTAAGCACTTCTCAGTCCCTTTTGGTTAAGAAACTTCTTTCTCTAAAGTTACTAATGATCTCTTGATTTCCAGATCCAATGGACTTTTCTTGTGCTTCTTGACCTCCCATCAGCATTTAGCTACCCCACCTCCTAGTTACTTTCACCCTCCTGAAGGTTCCATCCTAATTCTCTTCCTCCTAGTTTCTTCTCACTCTTCTTTGCTGGATCATCATACGTGTTTCACTCTTAATCTTGGGCCTTGCTCTAGGCCTTCATCTCATCTTTTTCTAATACTCTCAATGTCCACAAATTCAGTCTCAACTTCCATGAATTTAAATATCTTCTAGACAGGGTACTCTAAGATGTGTATATCCAGACTCAGGTTCTTTACTAAACCCCAATCCTATATTGCTATTCATTGGGCATCTCTAACTGAATGCCCCATCAGTGTCTCAAACTTATGATGTCCAAAATAGAACTAATTATTTTATCTCCCAAAGCTTCCCTCTTCCAAACTTCTAGATTTCTGTTGAGGATGCTACCATGTTTTCCATCACTCAAGGACACAGTCTTGGAGTCATCATCAACTCTTCCCTTTCCTTCACCTCAATATACAAACAGCTGTTAAAACTTCCCTTCTGGGGCAGCTAGGTGGAGCAGTGGTTAGAACTCTAGCCTTGGAGTGAGGAGGACCTGAGTTCAAATCTGGCCTCAGACACTTGACATTTACTAACTGTGTGACCCTGGGCAAATCACTTAACCCCGTTGCTTAGCGAAAAAAAAAAGATTCCCTTCTAAAAAAAAAAAAACTTCCTTTCTTCCTGCCACATACTTACTACCATATTACATCACATTTCTTCTTATTCTTCTTTTACTGTAGTTTGTTAAATGTTCTATCTGTCTCAAATTTCCTTTTTTCTCTCATCTATCCTCAAATTAGTTGTCATATTGATATTATTAGGCAGAGGTCTCATCATACTCTTTTTCTAAAACATATGTGAACATGTAACTCCTATGTTTAATGAACTCCGGTGGCTCCCTCTCATCGATGCCTTTGCTTGACATTTAAAGCTCTTCGAAACCTAACCCCCTCCTTCCAGATCATTCTAGTCTTAATACTGAACTCACTTTGATCTAGCTACATGCAAGTACTTAAACATTAGATTCCATTTTCAATCTCCATGTCTTTGAATTGGCTGTCCCCCATACCCAGAATTCTCTTCTCTCTCACTTTTACCTTTTTGATTCTCTGTCTTATTCCAATACTCCACTCAAATCTTTCTACAAAAAAAAAAAAAAAAGGAAAAAATCTTTCTGCAGGAGGTGTTTCTGGTCTATACAACTATCAGTACATTCCTCACTCAGATTGCCTTCCATCTGTTCCTTATATTTCTTACATGTGTCTATTTATTTATATGTTGTTTTCCCAACATTCAGAGCAAGGATTGTTTTTTGCCTTTTTCTGTATCCCTGAAAATTAGCACAGTGACTGGCATATAGTAATCATTTAATAAATACTTGTTGATCAACTATTTGACTCACTATTTCACAAGATAGTAATACTACTTTTGGGCAGCCCTGGTTAAATAATAATTTTCCTTGTGTTGATTATAAAACCATTTTATTTTAATTTTCTGTCATTACTTTTAGTTATACCTTCTATGACCAAACGAAACAAGACATCCTTTGACATGGCCGCTGCAGTGGTGAGCATGAGACCAGCTCAATACTCTTAACCTGGAAGCGCATTGATGAGGTGGGAGACAGCAAGATGGCAGAAGCTCTGTTTATTAAGTGCTAGTAGCTTTCTTTTATATCCTTAGTAACACCTGATCAAAGCATGATCTCCACGTGACAGCCAATCACCAAGTCTGCTGGACACCTGCAGCCCTCGTGTCAGGGGTATGAGTAGGACTTTTCTCCCAATGAGAGGAGAGCTGAGCCAACCGTGGGAGCTGCATGTCAGCAAAGGAGAGGTCTTGTGAGATTTCCTTGTTTTTGCCACGCAACAGGTTGTGACCCTCAGCTTCTGCTAAGAGAAGCTAGAACTCCCATGAGAAAATTACCCTAACAATCCTTCTTTCACATTACAGAATACCAATACTTAAAAACAGCTCTTATGTGACTGTAACACTTAGTCTTATATTATCCAGTAAAAACATCCCCAGTTGGTTCACAATCCACTTATGTTCCCTGTTTATAATTTTTCAAACAGTAGAAGAAAAAGAGAATGGTAAAAGATTATGGGCAATATCTCCTTGTAAAATAAGACAAAACTGGAGAAGTCATCATTTGAGATCCATTCTATGTAATCCTTGAGCACTAACATATCTTTCTCCAGAGCCACTATTACTTGTGTAGTGGACCATATATTGACATAATATGAGTGGGGACACAGTAAAGCCCAATGATTAAATTCCTTATTCTATACATTCTATGTGAATTAATACTACTTACATTTGAATTAATTAGTTTTGGGGCAACCATATCACACTATTGATTCACATTAGGCTTTTAGTTCATTAAAATGTTCATTTCTTTTTCACTTGAACTGTTCTCTTTCATTCTGTAATTGTACAATTATTTTTTATGAATTCAAGTCTAAGACTTCATATTTATCCTGAATAAGTTTCATCTCATTAGATGTGTCATTTTAACCTGTTAATATACTCCAGAACCCTTAATTTTTTCCCCACCTAAGAGAAGTACATTATAAATATAAACAGAGATATTGATTAATCAGTGTGCTTGACAGGGAATCTACCACCTTCTTAGTAACCTTGCCCCTCTCACTAATTCTAAGTCCAATCACTAATGCTTCTGGCAATATATTCTTGGGAATTAGGATAGAAGAGCCAAAAGACAAATTATTTAGTTTTTTAGTCTCCTTAGAAGTTATTTAATCTAAGCCTCTCATTTTATGGAAGAACAAAATGAGGCCCATGGAGGCTAAGTGATTTGCTCAAGGTCTCACAGGTAGTAAATATCAGAAGTGGGGTTTAAACTCTGACCTTCTGACTGCAGACCCAATTTTCTTTATGCTATACCATGAGGTCTTTCAAACTCTTAGTTGCAAAGCAGTCACTGATCATATGACTTCTAAGTTCTTTTCCTGTTTTAGATCCATAAGCCTATTTGAACTGTGAGAGATGTCTTGGGAACTGAGAGGTTAAATGATTTGTCTAGTGTGATAAAACCAGCATGTATCACAGGTGAGATTTGACACACGTCTTTCTGATTCTGAGACTCTTTATTCACTACCCACCATTGATTCTTGGCTCCTAGCATAATGTACAATAAAAACTACCGTCTTTTCTCAACAATTCAGCTTGGATAATTAAGGAGAAAATCATATCTACATGATGAAAAACTATATGATTGTAAAAAATCCTGATTATAGTAAGAGACACAATTGTAGTATTAATACTGAGATGAAATTTAAAATTTTCATTAGAAACCGCATTCTAAAATGACAATTTTTTTTACCCCCTGACAGAATCAGAAAAAGTACTTTGATTTGAGCAAATATCTCATCTCATAATTAAAAATACAGTACAAAGTGTGTGGAAAAGCTGACATTTTTGCCAATATACCTTTTCCCCCCAGTAGATAGTATTTTATTTTTTTCCAACTACATATAAAGACAATTTTTACCATCATTTTTGTATAAAATTTTGATTTCCAAATTTTCTCCCTCCGTCTTTTCCCTCCCCCTCCTTAAGATAGTAAACAACAGAAGAAATAAGAAGAAATAAATAAGAAGAAACAGAACAAAAGAAAAATGTGAAAAAAGTGAAAATAGTATACTTCAATCTATATTCAGATTCCATCAGTTCTTTCTCTCAATATGGATAGCATTTTCCATAATGAGGCTTTTGGACTTCCAACATACTTTTTAAAGGGAATTATTTGTGTTGCAGTAAATATTTTAAACTTTCAGGTCCAGTTCTCTTCAAGATTTATAAATGACCACCAAATGATGGTACAATCAAAGTAGATTCCTACCAGATGTTACTATCGGTTTCTCTTATTATGCTCTCCCCTTCCTCATATGTTCTACAGACATGAAATCAAGGGAATAGGGTATAGGTATGCTGGGAGACAATGGAGAATGTATATGGAATTTTCTCAATGTGCAGCTCTTGGCTGAGGTACTTAATTTGAGATTAGAATATACTCATTCTGATAGTCCAACACCTGGAAAAAAGAGAAAGGCTGGGAGCTTGCACAATCCTAGGATGTGACTAGGTAACAGAATTTTGGGAGATAGTTGGTGCAGATGATTTTGTGGTTCTATTATAGACAAGCCCTATGACTTGCAATCACAGAGAGGATTGGTTATGATCAATCTTTCTGCCCTCTGATTGATTGCTTACACCTTTGTGTCATTCTATAAACTCTCCAGGGGCCTGAACCTTCATTTCAGACACCACTGTTTTAGGCAATATAGAAGGTAGGGGCATGTTGGAGAGTAGGAAGACCTTTTTTGCTCACTTCAAATAGTACCATGTAAAAGGCAAGCCTTATAACCTTTGTACGATAGTCTTTTGACAAATAGACATGTTTCAAATTTACTTTGTAGGCAGAAAGTACTGTGAATCCAAACCTCTTCTTTTTGACATTCTATCCTATTATGGATCTTTATTTATTGATTCACGTAGAGCTTACTCAGTACTAAAGCCCCAAATCTTTTATTTTTTATTAATTTCTTTTGATTTATCAACAATCACTTCCATAAGCTTTTGAGTTTTATATTTTTCTCCCTCCCCACCTCCCTCCCTAAGACAGCACACAATCTCATATAGGCTATACATATATATATTCCTATTAAACATATTTTCATATTAGTGATGTAAGGAAGAATTAGAACCAATAGGAGGAACCACAAGAAAGAGAAAACAAAATAAAACAGAAGAAAAAAATAGCAAATAGTGTGCTTTGGTCTGCATTCAAACTCCATATTTCTTTCTTTGCATGTGGATAGCATTTTCCATTATGAGACTATTGGAGATGTCTTAGATCCTTGCATTGCTGAGAAGGGCTAAGTCTATCAAAGTTAGTCATCACATCATGTGGCTGTTACTGTGTGCAACATTCTCCTGGTTCTGCTCACTTCACTCAGTGTCAGTCCATACAACTCTTTTCAGGTTTTTCTGAAGTCTGCCTGCTCATCATTTCTTGTAGCACAATAGTATTCCATTACATTAATATACCACATTTTGTTCAGTCATTCCCCAATTGATGGGCATCCCCTCAATTTCCAATTCTTTGTCACCACAAAAAGAGCTGCTATAAATATTTTTGTACATGTGGGTCCTTTTCCCATTTGTATGATCTCTCTGGAATATAGCCCTAGAAGTGTTTTTGCTGGGTCAAAGGGTATGCACATCTTTATAGCCCTTTGAGCATAGTTCCAAATTGCTCTCCAAAATAGCTGGATCATTTCACAACTTCAACAACAATGCATTAGTGTTCCAATTTTCCCACATCTGCCCTAATATTTATCATTTTCCTATTTTGTCATGTTTAGCAATCTGATAGGTGTGATGTGGTACCTCAGAGTTGTTTTGATTTGCATTTCTCTAATCAGTAGTGATTTAGAGATTTTTTTCCATATGACTATAGATGGCTTTAATTTCTTCATCTGAAAACTGCCTACTCATATCCTATCATCATTTAGCAATTGGGGAATGACTTATATTCTTATAAATTTGACTTAGTTCTCTATGTATTTTAGAAATGAGGACATTATCAGAGACACTGGTTATAAAAATTCCTTCCTAGTTTTCTTTCCTACTTTCCTTCTTTCCTACTCTTGGTTGCTTTGACTTTGTGCAAAAAACTTTTCAATTTAATGTAATCAAAATTATCCATTTAGCATTTTGTAATGTTCTCTATCTAATATTTGGTCATGAATTCTTCTGTTCTCCATAAATCTGATAGATAAACTATTCCTTGCTCTCCTAGTTTGCTTATAGGATCAGTCTTTATATCTAAATCATGAACCCATTTTGACTTTATTTTGGTACATGGTATGAGATTTTGGTATATGTCTAGTTTCTGCCATACTCTTTTCCAGTTTTCCCAGCAGTTTTTGTCAGTGAGTTCTTATCCCAGAAGTTGGGGTCTTTGGATTTATCAAATAATAGATTAATGTAGTCATTGACTACTGTGTCTCGCATACCTAACCTATTCCACTGATCCACCATTCTATTTTTTAGTCAGTATTGAGTAGTTTTAATGATTGCTGCCTTATAATACAATTTAAGATCTGGAAGAGCTAGACCACCTTTTCCTGCTTTCTTTTCATTCGTTCCCTTGATATTCTGGACCTTTTATTCTTCCAAATGAATCTTGCTATTGTTTTTTCTAGCTCTATAAAATAATTTTGGTACTTTGATTGTTATGGCACTGAATAAGTAAAGTAGCTCAGGTAGAATTGTCATTTTTATTATATTGGCTTGGCCTACCCACAAGCAACTGATCTTTTCCAATTATTTAGATCTGACTTTATTTCTGTGAAAAGTGTTTTGTAATTGTGTTTATATAGTTCCTGGGTTTGTTTCAGTAGGTAGAATCCTAAATATTTTATAATGTCTACAGTAACTTTAAATGGAATTTCTCTTTGTATTTCTTGCTATTGGGCCTTGTTGTTAATATATAGAAATGCCAATGACTTATGTGGGTTTATTTTATAGCCAGCAACTTTGCTAATATCGTTTATTAATTCAAGAATTTTTTTTACTTGATTCTCTAGGATTCTCTATGTATATCATCATATAATCTGTAAAGAATGATGGCTTTGTTTCTTCTTTGCCTATCCTATTACCTTCAATTTCTTTTTCTTCTCTTATTGCTGAAGCTAATGTTTCCAGTACGATATTGAACAACGGTGGTGATAATAGAGAACCTTGTTTCACCCCTGATCTTATTAGAAATGCTTCTAACTTTTCCCCGTTACATATTATACTTGCTGAAGGTTTTAGGTAGATGCTACTTATTATTTTAAGGAAATTTCCATTTACTCCTATGGTCTCTAGTGTTTTTAATAGGAGTGGGAGTTGTATTTTGTCAAAAAGCTTTTTCTGCATTTATTGAGATGATCATGTTGTTTCTGTTAGTTTTGTTGTTGATATGATCAATTATGCTGATAGTTTTGCTAATATTGAACCAGCCCTGCATTCCTGGTATAAATCCTACCCGGTCTTAATGTATTGTTCTTGTGATAAGTTGCTGTAATCTATTTGCTGATATTTAAATTAAACATTTCGCATCTGTACTCATTAGGGAAATTGGTCTATAATTTTCTTTCTCTGTTTTGACTCTTCCTGTTTTAGGTATCAGCACCATATTTGTATCATAAAAAGCATATGGTAAGACTCCTTCTTCACCTATTTTCCCATATAGTCTATATAGTATTGGAATTAATTGTTCTTTAAATGTTTGATAAAATTTGCTTGTGAATCCATCTGTCCCTGGAGATTTTTTCCTAGGCAGTTCATCAATGGCTTGTTCAATTTCTTCTTTTTTTTTTTTTGTGATGGGGTTATGTAAGTATTTCATTTCCTCTTCTGTTAATCTAGGCAATTTATGTTTTTGTAAATATTCATCCATTTCAGTAAGATTGTCAAATTTATTTATACAGTTTGTTTATACAAATATATTTATACAGTTGGGCAAAATAGTTTAGAATTATTGTTTTAATTTCCTCTCCCTTGGTGGAGGATTCACCTTTTTTATTTCTGATACTGGCAATTTGGTTTTCTTCTTTCTTTTTCTTTTTAAATTAAATTAATCAAAGGTTTATCTATTGTATTTTTTTTGCATAAAACTAGCTCAGATTTATTTATTAGTTCAGTAGTTTTCTAAATTTCAATTTATTAATTTCTCCTTTGGTTTTCAGAATTTCTAATTTGGTGTTTAATTGAGTATTTTTAATTGGCTCTTTTTCTATTTTTTTGGTTGTATGTCCAATTCATTGATCTCCTCTTTCTCTATTTTATTCATGTATGCATTTAGATATACATATCTTCCCCTAAGAACTGCTTTGACTGAATCCCATAAGTTTTAGTATCTTGTATCATTATTATCACTCTCTTGAATGAAGTTGTTAATTGTTTCCATGATTTATTGTTTGACCCATTCATTTTTTAGGATTAGATTATTTAGTTTCCAATTATTTTAAGTCTATCTTTCCATGGCTCTTTATTACATGTAATTTTTATTGCATCATGATCTGAAAAGGGTGCATTTAATATTTCTGCCTTTCTGCATTGGATTGTGAGGTTTTTATGCCTTAGTACATGGTCAATTTTTGGTTATGAGTCATGTACCACCAAGGAAAAAAAAAAGTATGTTCCTTTCTATCCCATTTAATTTTCTCCAGAGGTCTACCATACCTAACTATTCTAATATTCTATTTACTTCCTTATTGTCTTGTTTATTTTGTGGTTAGACTAGGTAGTTCAGAGAGGGGA
Source organism: Vombatus ursinus (assembly GCF_900497805.2). Classification (NCBI taxonomy): domain Eukaryota; kingdom Metazoa; phylum Chordata; class Mammalia; order Diprotodontia; family Vombatidae; genus Vombatus; species Vombatus ursinus. The sequence goes on along the minus strand of NW_020954608.1, from coordinate 33,703,393 downwards.
AGATTGAGGTTCCCCACTAGTAAAGTTTTGCTTTCTATTTCTTCCTGTAATTCTCTGCACTTCTCCTCTAAGAATTTGGATGCTATACCATTTATTACATAAATGTTTAGTAATGATATTACTTCATTCTCTATGGAGCCTTTTAGCTGGATGTAATTTCCTTCTTTATCTCTTTTGATAAGATTTATTTTTGCTTTTGCTTTGTCTGAGATCAGGATTGCTACCCCTGCTTTTTTTTTTTTTACTTCAGCTGAAACATAATATATTCTACTCCAACCTTTTACCTTTACCCTTTAACCTTTATGGGAGAGTTTATCCCATTCACATTCACAGTTATGATTACTATCTATGTCTTTCTATCCATCCTATTTCCCCCCTGTTTATGCTTTTCTTTCTCCTTTCTCCCTTTCTGTCCTCACTAATATTTTGTTTCTGACCACCTCCTCCCTCAGTGCTACATACCTTCTATTACCCCCCTCTTTTTTCTTCCCTTTTATGTTTACTACTTCTTTCCTCCCTTCTATCCCCCTCCCTTTTCTTTCACCTTTTCCCTCCTACTGATTATAGGGCAAGTTAGATTTCTATACCTAACTGATTGTTATTCCCTTCTTGTGTTAAATGTGATGACAGTAAGGTTCAAACAATGCTCATCTCCCTCCTTTCTTTCTCTCTACTGTAATAGGTTTTTGTGCTTTTTCCTGTAATGTAATTTACTGTTGTCTGCTTCTTCCTTTCCTTTTCTCTCAGTATATTTTCTTAGTTAGATCAGATTAGTCCACTTACTTGGATCTATTTAATACATTTGGTTAGATTTTTTTTATCATTATGTCAAAATCAGCTTATATCCAACCCTTTTATACCCCTTTAACATGGTGTAATAACATTACAGTTCTCAAGAGTTACAAGTGTCATCTTCCCTTGTAGGGATGTAAATAGTTTGCCCTTATTAATAACATGGTTTTTTTTTCTGTTCCATTTACCTTTTTATGTCTCTCTTGAGTCTTGTGTTGAGCTCCGGTCTTTTTATCAGGAAGGTATAGAAGTCCCCTATTTCATTGAATAGTCATCTCCTCCCCTGCAAGATTATGCTTATTTTTGCTGGGCAGTTGATCCTTGGTTGTAATCCAAACTCCTTTGCCTTATGGAATATCATATTCCACACCCTACAATCTTTTAATGTAGAAGCTTCAAGGTCCTGTGTAATCCTGACTGTGGTTCCATGATATTTAAATTGTTTCTTTCGGGCTGCTTGCAGTATTTTCTATTTGACCTGTAATTTTGGAATTTGGCTACCATATTCCTTGGAGTTTTCAATTTGGGATCTCTTTCTGGAGGTGATTAGTAGATTCTTTCTATGACTATTTTACCCTCTGGTTCTAGGATTTCAGGGAAGTTTTCCTTTATGATTTCCTGAAAGATGCTATCCAGGCTCCTTTTTTCATAGTGATTTTCAGGTAGACCAATAATTTTTAAATTGTCTCCTCTGGATCTATTTCCCAGGTCAGTTATTTTACCAATAAGGTATTTTAAATTTTCATCTGTTTTTTTTTTCATTATTTTGTTTCTGTTTGACTGATTCTTGCTTTCACAGAGTCATTAGCTTCCATTTGCCCAACTCTAATTTTTAACAAATTGTTTTCTTCTATTAGATTTTTTACCTCTTTTTCCATTTGGCCCATTTTATTTTTTAAGGAGTTCTTTTCCTCAGTGAGTTTTTTCCATTTCAGCCAATTTTCCATTCAGCCAATTCTGCTTTTCAAGGAATTGTTTTCTTCAGTGCACTTTTTTTCCATTTGGCCAATTGTATTTTTTAAGGACTTGTTTTCTACAGTTAATTTTTGTCCTTCCTTTTCCGAGCTGTTGACTCCCTTTTGCGTACCTCTCATTTCTTCTCCCAATTTTTCTTTATCTCTCTTGTTTGGCTTTTAAAATCCTTGAGCTTTTAAAGAAGGCTTTTTGGGCTTCAGACCAATTCATATTCCCTTTTGAGGTTTCAGATATGGGTTTGTTGACAATGTTTTCCTCTTCAGAATTTCTGCCTTGATCTTCACTCTTCCCATAATAAGTATCTATAGTATGTTTCTTTTTGCTCATGGTGTTTGCTTATTTCCTGGCCTTTAAAAAGATTGAGTTCTCCTGATGGGGAGTAGGAGGCACTGACCCAAGCTTCTCGTGCTGGGAGCCCAGGGCCTGGTCGTTGGCTTTGTGTGCTGGGGCCTCTAGTGCTGGAAGTTGGAGGATGTAGGGTTCTAGCAGGTTACCTGATGTTGGGCTGGAATCAGCAACACTGGAAGTCTAGGGGTAGGATTAGGTAGTCTTGCCACTGGAGGTTGCCTGTTCACCTGGGTCTTTCCTTTTCTTCCTTTCACTTTCCTTGACTCCTTTCAAGTAGATGTTTTGCTGCTCTGGGATGTTTCTCTGCCTCAGGCTTTCCCCCTTGAAGCACTTCCTAGAGTTTTGCTGAGGTACTGGGTGACTTGACTGCTGTAGAACACCAAGGCATGTGATGATTTTTTGAGCCAGTTCCCATTAGTTCTGCTCCAGTACTGAGGCACTCAAGGGTCCTGGTGTTGGTGTTTGCCTGTTCCACCATTTAGGGTTCAAGATCTCTCCCTGGTATGCTGAGGTGGGGCTTCCTGCTAGCTTGTTGGGATGCCTCCCATTCTGTATTGCTCCCTTTCCCCCAGGGCAAGAGGGGCCTTTCCCATTAATCTCTCAAGCTACGTGGGCTAGTGGACATGCTGTACCCCATCTTTCTTCTGGTTCAGCTGTTCCAAGGTTTTCCCTGGCGTGATATTTTCTGGGCTTTCAGAGGTTAATAAGGCAGGGTAACTTCTTACTCCTCCCTCTTGGATCCTGGAAGCGAACCCCCAAATCTTTTAAAAGGAGATGCTATCTTGCCATATTACTAACCTTCTTGTAGTTTTGAAGTTGATTTAAGTTTCAATGTGGGATTGTACATTTATCTTATTAAAATTCATCCTATTAGATATGTGCCAATATTTTAGCTCATAAAAACTTTTTTGAATTCTGACTCAGCCATCTACTATGTTCTGTCATATGCAAATTTGATAAGCACTATGTCTATGCATTTATCCAGATCATTGAAAAAATTATTAAAAAACTCAGGACCGACCACAGATCCCTCAGGTATTCCACTGGAGATCTCCTTCTAAGCTCATATGACACCATTAATTACTATAGTTTTGAACTGGTCATTCAACCAGTACAGAATCCATTTGACTGTACTATTACCTAGCCTCTGCCTTTCCACTTTTTATGAGAATAGATTGAGAGCCTTTGTTAAAAATGTACTAAAATCTAGATGCATTATAACTGGAATATGTGTTTTATAACATCATCTAAAAAGAAAATATGATTGTTCATGATCTATTTTCAATTAAATCATGCTAGCTCTTTGTAATCATTCCTTCATTTTCTAAATGATTTCTCACTAACAAAATACGGAGTCTCTTAACCTATCACCCACAAATTGACAAGTGATCCATGGATAGACTTCAGGTTTTCTTTGAACTTAGACAGGGAAAAATAAATATTTAGCTTCATTAATCTCTAACTGATATTTAGCAATTTCTTCAATTATTTAAAATTTTTATTTCAAGAGTCCATAAGATTCATCATAATGATTCACTAGTCAAATAGGAATTCACTACTATCTAACTGAAATTTAACATTTCCTTATTTTATCTAAAAACATTATTCTGAGGAAGATATAGTCTTCACAAAGGGGTCAATAACACAAATACATGTTTGAGAACAATTTCAATTGTGTTTTAGAATTGACAAATTGAAAATCAAAACTTTTTTTTTCTTTTTCCAGTCATGTGGCATCTCTTTCATTCTCTGCTCTCTTTCAGAGATTACTGAAAGTGGCTCAGCTATCAAATCCATCAATTCTTTCAAGACACTAGGATGAACTTCATCTGGGCCTGATGACTTGAATTCATCAAGTTGAGTGCTTTTATGCTATCTCTTAAATTATCTTGGATATCAAATCTCTATTTGCCATTTCTTCTGTTCTTTCTAGATCGAATATCAATCTGCTTGACAGAGAATATAGAGGTAAAAATAAGAATCAGAAAAGCCTAACTTTTCTCCATCATTGGCTATCATTATTCTAGCTAGTCTAAGAAAGTACTGTATCCATACTAGGAGAGAAAGAGACACACAGAGAGAGAAACAAAGAGACAGAGAGAGACACAAAGAGAGAGAGACAGAGAGAACATAATTAAGCACTAACTATTTATCAGTGGAAAATACTGTGCTGGGAATATAAAAACAAGCAAGAAAATCTCTGTTCAGGAATCTTACATTCTAATGGGAAAGACAACCCATAAAGCAGAGCTGAGGACCTCAAAATTGGGGCAAGGAGTACACTGACTGAAAATGTTCTGGACATGTAGTAGAGGTTTGGAACTGAGCAAGATGAGGTTAAAGTTGGCTTTTTCAAAGCTCATGATGGCTTCAATGGGTGGAGTCCCATTCTACTAAGAGGATGGAATGGAGGCAATGAGTTGTTATTCCAAGTGGAATAAAGATGATTTAGCTGCAGATGTCTTGGAGTTTTAATTCTCTTCTTTAGTTAGCTCATCGTGTTTTGTCATTCATTAGTTTCCTCACCAGCCTCAATTCATCTTGATATTTAGAATCCCTGACACTGTTTCTTCAGAACCTGTTATGCTTTTCTATCCCTGCTTTAATGCATGCTTTACTTCCATCTTCATTTTATTATTGTTCCACCTTACTCCCTGAATTTATTGGTGAAATCCCCGTCTATCCATCCACATCATTTTCTATTAACAATTCTTCCCTTTTTTTGCTTGTTTGAATGGTTTCTCTTTGTTTCTTAAAATGTTATTCTTGAGATCTTCACATCCTACATAACTTCTCTTTAATAACTTCAGTCCATTCTTTACTCCAGCACTTCCTAATCTCTGCAAAACAAATATGATCCTTATATTTTAATCACTGCTCCAGAAAACCAAAACCCATTGACAGATGCAATATTCTGCTAAAATCTAAGGTTTATGACACTATGCCCAAAATTTGCATCATTCTCTGCTACAAATTCTAGTGAACAATTCTTCCCAAGATTTTCAAAGCTCCTATCCTAGGATTCAGTTTCTTCTTGTTTCTGATATTTATGCCAAGATTAGTTCTCCTTGTCAGTTGCCTTTTGAAGAATAAAATTTTCATTTCCTTAAAAAATAAACTATTAGGTATTCTGTTTTTATCATTAGGGTTTCAGAAGACATGTAAGTACCTGAAATCCTCCTTTACCACTATGTGATGCCTCTGTATCAAGTTTGTGATTGATTTTTTTTCTGAACTCCTTATAAATTTCTTCTTTCTGTTCAGGTGATCAGTAATATATTACATTGTTAATACTGATTCTGTTTTTGCCCCTGATAGTCTTTATAGAATTGTTTTACACCATGCTTTCCTCAAGTACTATTTTTAACAGTCAGTGCTATTCATTCTCACTCTCTACCCCTTCCCTATCTTGTTCCTTTTGAATGAGATATATCCTCCCAAATATTCTCTATGCTCTATAATATCTATGCTCTATGATTTAGCTGCAGATGTCTTGGAGTTTTAATTCTCTTCTTTGGTTAGCTCACGAATAGGTAACTTTCTTCCTTTTCCTTTCTTTTGTATTTTATACTTTTTGAAGTATGACTGAAAGGCTCTAGGATAATACATTCTTTTATTTTCTTTTTGGTGAGGCATTTGATATTAAGTGACTTGCCTAGGGTCACACAGCTAGTAAGTATTAAGTGTCTGAGGCCAGATTTGAACTCAGGTCCTCCTGACTCCAAGGCTGAAACTCTAGCCACTGCACCATCTAGCTGCCCCAATATATTCTTTTTTAATTATTTTTTCTTTCTCTTTTTATTTATTTTATTTATTTTTAGGCAATTGGGGATAAGTGACTTGTCCAGGGTCACATAGCTAGTAAGTGTAAAGTGTTTGGTCTGAGGCCAGATTTGAACTCAGGTCCTCTTGATTTCAGGGCTGGTGCTCTATCCACTGTGCCACCTAGCTGACCCCCAAATATGTTCTTAATAGCATTCAATATACACTCCATCCCTGGTCAGGGGCCTGTGATTCCTGTATTTTAAGCAAGCAGAAAAAATAAAAACCTCATTTGTCAGATATCATCTTCTTAAGAAACAAACCATCTTCTAAGCTTTCTAAATAAGATTTACTCATCTGAGGCCTTTGCATTGGAAAATATTGTATACACTACTAAATCAGGAGTTCTTAATTTGGGGTCTGTTATATTAGTTGTTTTTAAAAAATATTTAAATATTATCACATTGTTTGCATTCTAAATGGGTGGAAGGGCAGGAGGGAACAACAGAGTTTGGAACTCCAAATGTAAAAAAAAAATGAATGCTACAAATAAATAAGTGTATTTAGAATATTTTAATATTTATAGTTCTATATAACTGATTTTCTTTTGTAATCTTGTGTATTTTGTTTCATTACTTTAAAAACATTATTTCTGAGGAGGAGTTCATCGGCTTCACCAGACTGCCTTAAGGGTTTCTGACACAAAAAATTTAAGAACCCTTGCCTTAAGGTTTTCACTTTCTTGGTCAAGACTTCATAACCTTGGGGTAGCTAGGTGGTACAGTGGATAGAGCACTGGCCCTGAAGTCAGGAGGACCTGAGTTCAAATCTGGCCTCAGACACATAACACTTAGTAGCTGTATGACCCTGGACAAGTCACTTAACCCCATTGCCTAGCCAAAAAAAAAAAGGCTTCATAACCTTTATAACAATGCTCTTTAGGTTCCTTCTTGCATGCATAGTTTGCTCATATGAGTGAGCAGAACTGGGTCTTAGGCATCTGGTTTAAAAACTGATGGGGAGAGTTCTGGGAGCCAAGATAGTAGAGTAAGCTGTACATTGCCATAACTCTCCCATATTCAGCTCCAAACAACCGTAATATAGTACCCCTAAAGAAATCCTGGAACAACAGAACCAGCAAAAAGATGGGGTGAAACAATCTTTTAGCCCAAGAAACTTGGAAGATTGACAAGAAAGGTTTGTCTCACTTAATTAAAAGAAGAGCACTCTACCGGAAAGGAAGTGTCCTACCAAACCACCAGCAAGCCCTACCTCAGCAAGCCAGTGGGAGATCCTGAGTCTCATTGCAGTGAGGGAGGCAAAAGTTAAGACTAGGACTCCCCACCACAGCATAGCCTGGGGAATGGAAAGACTCAAGAACATCATGTGTTTTAGTATATCCCCAGGCAAACAGATGATCTCCACCAGCCAGACCACTGTGCGCTTCAATGTAGCCCTACAGAAATAGAGAAACAGCCTATTGGCCTGAGTCATGTCAGACAGCACTACTAGGACCCCAGCTTAGCACCAGGTAAGTTGCCACATCACTATGGTCTATAGCAACACCAGCCACCCCTCAACCCAAACCTTCAGCATAGCAACAGACATGATGGTCCCCCATGGGCCTTGGGGCAACATCAGTACAGGACCTGGTAAATATCCAAGGCCTGCAGTCCCCAGCACAAGAAATCTAAGACAGTGACCCTTACACCAAAAGAACACAACTCAAATTTAAAAGAAAGGAAAAAGGCCAAAAAAGATGAGCAAAAAATAAGAAAGAAAAGAAATGTAGAATGTTATTATGGTGACAGGGAAGATAAAGACAGAAACTCAGAAAAGGACACCAATGTCAGAACACTTATGGACAAAACCCCAAAGCAAAACAGGAAGCAGTCTCAAGTCCAGAAAGAACTCATGGAAGAACTCAAAAAGGAACTTAAAAATCAAGAGAAGTGAAAGAAAAATTGGGAAAAGAAATAAAAGTTAAGGAGAATTATGAAAAAAGAATCAACAGCTTAGAAAATGAAAATAACTGCTTAAAAAGTAGAATTGGCCAAATAGGAAAAAAAAAGAAGCACAAAAGGTAATTGAGGAAAACAATTCCTTAAAAATTAAAATGGGGCAAGTGGAAGCAAATGACTGTATGAGACATCAAGATTCAATCAAAGAAATTCAAAAGAATGGAAAAAACAGAAGAAAATGTAAAATACCTCATTGGAAAAACAACTAACCTGGGAAATACATTCAGGAGAGACAATATCAAAATCATTGGACTACCTGAAAGCCATAATCAAAAGGAGGATGTGGAGAGCATCTTTTAAGAAATTATCAAAGGACTTAGTATGGGTGGAGCCAAGACAGAGGAGAAAAACCTGGAAGAATGCTCATTATCACAATTATTATTCAATGTTGTACTATAAATGTTGGCATCAGCAATAAGAGAAAGAAAGAGAAATTGAAGGAATTAAAATAGACAATAGGGAAAGAAAACTATTACTCTTTGCAGATGATATGATGGTATACTTAGAGAATCCTAGAGAATCAACTAAAAAAAAAACTACTTGGGACAATTAATAGCATTAGCCAAGTTGCAAGATATAAAATAAACCCACATAAATCATCAACATTTCTATATATTACCAACAAAGCTCAGCAGCAAGAGATAGAAAGATAAATTCCATTTAAAATAATTGTAGACAATATAAAATATTTGGGAGTCCACCTGCCAAGATAAAGTCAGAAACTATATGAACACAATTACAAAACACTTTTCACACAAATAAAGTCAGTTCAAAATCATTGGGAAAATCTCAATTGCTCATGGGTAGGGAGAACTAATAGAATAAAAATGACAGTTCTACCTAAATTAATTTATTTATTCAGTGCCATACAAACTATCAAAAATATTTTATAGAGCTAGAAAAAAGGATAGAATTCATCTGGAAGAACAAAAGGTCAAGAATATAAAGCAAATTTATGGGAAAAATGAAAAGCAAGGTGGCCTATCCATACCAGATATGACTGTATCATAAAGCAGCAATTATCAAAACTATTTTGTACTGGCTAAGAAACAGGCTGGAACAGTGGAATAGGTTAGGTACACAAGACATTGTAGTAGTAATCTACTCAAAGACTCCAACTTCTGAGATAAGAACTCATTATTTGACAAAAACTTCTGGGACAACTGGAAAATAATATGGCAGGAAGTAGACATAGAACAGCATCTCACACCGTATACAAAGATAAGCTCAAAATGGGTAAAGGGTGATACTATAAACAAATCAGTAGAGCAAGAAATTGTTTACCTCTAAGATCTATGGAAAAGTGAAGAATTCATGACCAAAATTTTATGAAATACAGAGTGGATAATTTTGATTACATTAAATTAAAAATGTCTTACACAAACTAAAATAATGTAACCCAGATTAGAAGGAAAACATTCTTTACAGCAAGTGTCTTTGATAAAGGCCTCCTTTCTCCAATATATAAAGAACTAAGTTAAATTTATAAGAATACAAGCCATTTCCCAATTGACATATTGTCAAAGGATATGAGCAGGCAATTTTCAGAGGAAGAAATTTTTTTTTATAGTTTGTTATTTGCTTTCTTTCTTTCTTTCTTTTTTATTTATTTCCTTTTTTATTTTCATGGTAATTTTTATTTATTTTTTTGTTTTCAACATTTACTTCCACAAGATTTTGAGTTCCAAAGTTTCACCCCATCTCGCCCCTCCCCCCACCCCAAGATGGCATGCATTCTAAATATCCCTTCCCCTAGTCTGCCTGCCCTTCTATCTCTCCCCCCCTTCTCTTATCCCCTTCCCCTTCAATTTTCCTGTAGGGCAGGATGGATTTCTGTATCCCATTTCCTGTATTTCTTATTTCCCAATTGCATGTGAAAACATTTTTTTAAAACATGTGTTTTTAAAACTTTGGGTTCCAAATTTTCTCCCTTCCTCCCTCCCCACCCACCCTCATTGATAAGGCAAGCAACTAAATATAGGTTATATATGTGCAGTTATGCAAAACACTTCCATAGTAGACATGCTGTGAAAAACTAACTCTATTTCCCTTAATCCTATCCCACCCATCCATTTATTCTGTTCTTTCTTTTGACCTTGTTCCTCTGCAGAAGTATTTGCTTCTGATTACTCCCTTTCCCAATCTGCCCTCCTTTCTATCATTCCCCCACTCTCTTGTCCCCTTCCCCCCATATTTTCCTGTAGGGTAAGACAGATTTCTACATCCAATTGAGTGTGTATGTTATTCCTTCCTTAAATCAAATCCTATGAGAATAAGATTCACTCATTACCTCACCTTCCCCCATTTCCCCTCCACTGTAAGAGCCTTTTCTGTTTTTTTTTTTTGTGGGATAATTTACCCCATTCTACCTCTCCCTTTCTCCTTCTTCTAATATATTCCTCCCTCACCCCTTAATTTTGTTCTCCAGATATAACCCCTTCATTTTCAACTCACCCTGTGCCCTCTATCTATATCTATATATATGTACATATAATTTTTTTCCCCTCCAACTACCCTAATACTGACAAAGGTGTCATGAGTTACAAATATCATCTTTCCATGCAGGAATGTAAACAGTTCAACCTTAATAAGTCTCTTATGATTTTCTCTTTCCTGTTTACCTCTTCATGTTCCACTCGATTCTTGTTTTTGAAAATCAAATTTTCTATTCAACTCTGGTCTTTTCATCAAGAATGCTTGAAAGTCCTCTATTTCACTGAATGACCATTTTTTACCCTGAAGGATTATACTCAGTTTTGCTGCGCAAGTGATTCTTGGTTGTAATCCTATATCCTTTGCTATCCAGAATATTATATTCCATGCCCTGTGGTCACTTAATGTAGAAGCAGCTAAATCTTGTGTTATCCTGATTGTGTTTCCACAATACTTGAATTGTTTCTTTCTGGCTGCTTGTAATATTTTCTCCTTGACCTGGGAACTCTGGAATTTGGCTACAATATTCCTAGGAGTTTTCCTTTGGGAATTTCTTTCAGGAGGAGATCGGTGGATTCTTTCAATTTCTATTTTGCCCTCTGGTTCTAAAATATCAGGACAGTTTTCCTTGATAATTTCTTGAAAGATGATATCTAGGCTCTTTTTTTGATCATGGCTTTCAGATAGTCCAATAATTTCTAAATTCTCTCTCCTGGATCTATTTTCCAGGTCAGTTGTTTTTCCAATGAGATATTTCACATTGTTTTCTAATTTTTCATTCTTTTGGATTTGTTTTATAGTGTCTTGATTTCTCATAAAGTCACTAGCTTCCAATTGCTCTATTCTAATTTTTAAGGAAGTATTTTCCTCAGTAATCTTTTGGACTTCCTCTTCCATTTGTCCAATTTTGCTTTTTAGGGCATTGTTCTCCTCATTGGCTTTTTGGACCTCTTTTGCCATTTGGGTTAGGCTATTTTTTAAGGTGTCATTTTCTTCAGTATTTTTTTGGGTCTCCTTTAGCAAGCTGCTGACTTGTTTTTCATGATTTTCTTGCATCACTCTCAGTTTTTCCTCTACTTCTCTTACTTGCTTCTCAAAATCCCTTTTGAGCTCTTCCAAGGCCTAAGACTGATTCATATTTTTCTTGGTGTCTTTGGATGTAGGAGCTTTGGCTTTGTTGTCTTCTTCTGGTTGTATGTTTTGATCTTCTTTGTCACTAAATTAAGATAATATAGTCTGACTCTTTTTGCTCTGCGTACTCATGATCCCAACAAATTACTTGAGTTTTAAACTCTTTGTTAAGGTAAAAGTCTGCTTCCAATGTGAAGAATGTACTGTCCCAAGCTTTGGGTGTTTGTATAGCTGTTTTCAGAGCTACTTCTAGGGACCTGTAAATTTTCAGTTCTTCCAAGGTGGTATGATAAAGGGTGACATGTTTCCTCTCTACCACCACAACAAGCTCCACCAGGCCAGCACTCCTCCTTGCCCCAGGACCACCTCTCAGAACTGTGACCCAGATCCAAGCACTGGTGAAGCAAGAAATTCCTGCCTCAGCACTGGCAAAGAGATCCCTGCAATCCATCTCTGATCAGCCACTCGATTCCCCCTCAGTCTGTGGGCCAGAAGCTCAGGAAAATGCTACAGCCCCGGGCCATGCTCAACACTTGCAGCTGAGACCTAGCTCCTCTCTCTTTGCAGTCACAGACTTTTCCCACTGAGCTTTCATGTTGTCTTTGGTGTTCCTGGGTTGAGAAGTCTGGAAACTGCCACAGCTGCCCATGATTCAGTCCTCTGAGGCCTGCGTGCCCACGCTGAACTGTGGTCCTCTCCCCCCCCGGCACCATATGCCTTTCCAATCAACTATCCAGGCTGTCTTTGGCTGCTGTTTCTAGGTCACAGGCTCCTTCCCTAAAAATGGAGGTGGCTGGACAAGATGATCTTTGAGGCTCACTTCCTATAATGGGACATTTGGAGCTTGTAATGCTTTACCCTTTACAGCCTGATGCCCTACCTTGCAGGGTTATTAGGAGGATCAAATGAGATAATAATATGTAAAGTGTTTAGTACATAGTGGGTGCTATATAAATGCTTATTCCTCAGAGGAAGAAATTAAAGCTATCTATAATCATATGAAGAAATGATCTAAATCACTATTGATTAGAGAAATGAAAATTAAAACAACTCTGAAGTACCACCTCACACCTCTCTGATAGGCTAATACAACAGAAAAGTAAAACGATAAATGTTGGAGGGAATGTGGGAAAACTAGAACACTGATGCATTGTTGGTGGAGTTGTGAACTGATCCAACCATTCTGGAGAAAATTTGGAACTATGCTCAAAGGGCTAGAAAGCTGTGCATACCCTTTGAGCAGCAATACCACTACTAGGTCTATATCCCAAAAAGATCATGAAAAGGGAAAAGCACCCTCATGTTAAAAAAATATTTATAGCAGCTCTTTTTGTGGTGGCAAAGACTTAGAAATTGAAATTTAATGTAGGGAGAGGTAGAGCCAAGGTGACAGAGTAAAGGCAGGGATCTGTCTGAGCTCTTTCAAATACCCCTCCAAATACCTTTAAAAATGATTCTAAACAAATTCTAGAGCAGCACAACTCATAAAAAGATGGAGTGAAACAAATTTCCAGCCCAAAATAACTTGGAAGGTCAGCAGGAAAGGTCTGTTGCACCAGGATGAGAAAGGAGCACAGTCCAACACAGCAGGCAGGCTGTGCTAGTGCAAATTGGGCCCCAGCAAACAAAGAGCAGGCTTCAAGGCAACTGAATCACTGGCAGAAGTGGTGGTTTTCAGACTTCTCAGCTCACTGACACCAAGGACAACTTAGAAGGTCAACAGGAAAGATGTGTCATGCCTGAGTGAGAGTTGAGCACAGTCCAGCAAAGGCTATATCAGCACAGCTATAGCCCTAGCAAAACAGGAGCAGGAGTTGAGAGTGATTGAATCAGCATTGGCAGTTGCTGCTTCTGGAGCTTTTAGCCCACAGATGGTAAGAATGGTGACCAGCTGGTCAGAAGGAGATAATAATTTTTGCTATCACTGAGGTTGGACTCTGTTTCTTTACCCATTCTCAGATCTGGGTCACAGTTCTAGATGACAATCCCAGGGAAAGGAGGAGCACTAGCACAGCAGAATGTACACCCCCAGTGGAGCAGGAAATGCTTCTCATACTTCCAGGGCAGAGTAGTGTTTGTGGTTGCTCACAGAGTAGAGCATGGGCCAGGAGAGTAGTAAACATTTTTCCTTAGATCATATCACCTTAGAAGAACTGAAAATTTACATGTCGCTATAAGTGTCTCTGAAAAGAGCTGCATAAAACCCTGGAAACTTGACACAGAGTGCCCTGAACCTTGGAAGCAGAGCCCTACTTTATCCAAGAGTCATAAGTTAAGTAATAGGCTGGGAAAATGAGGAAACAATGGGGAAAAAAACAAACTCTGACTATAGAAAGTTACTATTATGACAAAGAGGATAAAAGCACACTTTCAGAAAAAGGTTATTGAGCCAAAGCTCCTATATCCAAAGCCTCCAAGAAAAATATAAATTGGTCTCAGGCAATGGAAGAGCTGAAAAAAGATTTTGAAAATCAAGTAAGAGAGGTAGAAGAAAAATTGGGATGAGAAATGAGAGTGTTGTAAGAAAATCATGAAAAATGAGTCAACAGCTTGGTAACGGAAAAAAAACTAAAGAAAGTGACACCTTAAAAAACAGATTAGGCCAAATGGCAAAATAGGTTCAAAAAGCCAATGAAGAGAAGAATGCTTTAAAAAGAAAAATGGGCCAAATGGAAAAGCCGGTGTAAAACTCACTGAAGAAAATAATTCCTTAAAAATTATATTGGAGCAAATGGAAGCTAATGACTTTATGAGAAACCAAGAAACAATAAAACAAAACCAAAAGAATGAAAAAATAGAAGACAATGTGAAATATCTCATTGGAAAAACAACTGATCTGGAAAATAGATCCAAGAGAGATAATTTAAAAATTATTCAACAACCTGAAAGCCATAATAAAAGAGACCCTAGATATCATCTTTCAATTATTATTATCAATGAGACTATCAAGGAAAACTGGCCTGATTTTCTAAAATGAGAGAGTAAAATAGAAATTGAAAGAATCCACCAATCAGCTCCTGAAAGAGATCCCAAAATTAAAACTTTCAGGAATATTATAGCCACATTTCAGAGTTCCCAGATTGAGGAGAAAATATTGCAAGCAGCCAGAAAGAAATAATTCAAGTACTGTGGAGCCACAGTCAGAATAACATAAGATTTAGTGGCTTCTACCTTAAAGCACCAGAGGTCTTAGAGTATGATATTCCAGAGGGCAAAGGAACTAGCATTAAAACCAAAAATCAACTTCCCAGCAAAACTGAGTATAATGCTTCAGGAGAAAAAAAAAATGAACATTCAATGCGATAGAAGACTTTCAGGTATTCTTGATGAAAAGACCAGAGCTGAAAAGAAAATCTAACTTTCAAATACAAGATTCAGGAGAAACATAAAAAGGTAAACAGAAAAGGGAAATCATGAGGAATTAATGAGGTTAAACTGCTTACATTCCTACATGAAGATGATATTTGTAACTCATGAGAACTTTCTCATTAATAGGGTAGTTAGAAGGAGTATATATAAGCAGTGGGCACAGGTATATGTTGAATGTGAAGGCCTAAATTTTGGATTTCAGCTTTATTCACATAAAAGAGGCAAGAAAAATCTCTTACAGTGGAGGGGAAGAGGGGGGGAGTTGAAGTGGAGAGAATGAGCCTTACTCTTAGCAGAACTGACTCAGAGGGAATAACACACACATTCAATTGAGTATAGACATCTATCTTACCCTAGAGAAAAATAGGAGAGAAAATGGATAAGAGAAGGGGGGAGTGATAGAAGGGAGGGAGGATTAGGTGGGGTAGTCTGAAGCAAAACACTTTTGAGGATGGACTGTGTGAAAGGAGAAAGAGAATAGAATAACTGTGTGAGGAATAGGATGGAGGGAAATAGAGTTAGAAATAGTAATTGTGAAAAAAAATTGAAGCAATTTTCTCTGATAAAGGCCTCATTTCTCAATATAGAGAAATTAATCAAATTTATAAAAATAAGAGCCATTCCCCAATTGATAAATGATAAAAAGTTATGATCAGATTTCAGAAGAAATAATCAAAGCTATCTATAGCCATATGAAAAAA
This sequence comes from Vombatus ursinus, assembly GCF_900497805.2. Classification (NCBI taxonomy): domain Eukaryota; kingdom Metazoa; phylum Chordata; class Mammalia; order Diprotodontia; family Vombatidae; genus Vombatus; species Vombatus ursinus. The sequence continues at coordinate 33,687,861 of NW_020954608.1, read as the reverse complement.
AATGTTCTCCCTATTGATTGGAGAAATTAAAATTAAAACAGTTCTGAGGTACTAACTGATACCTATTAGGTTGACTACTAGTTCAGAAAAGGAAAATGTCAAATATTAGAGGGGATGTGGGAAAAATGAGACATTAATGCATTGTTGATGGAGTTGTGAACTGATTCAACCGTTCTATAGAGTAATTTGGAACTATACCCAAAGGGCTATGAAACCATTCATACTCTTTGACATAGCAATACCATTTCTAGGTCTGTATCCCAAAAGATATTAAAAAAGGGAAAGAACCTATTCATACAACACTTTAACAGCTCTTCTCTCGTATCAAAGAATTGGAAATTGAGGTGATGCCCATCAATTGGGAAATGACTGAACAAATCATGGTATGTAATTTTGATGGAACACTATTGTGCTATAAGAAACAACAAGCAGGATGCTCTCAGAAAAACTCTCGTATCCCTCAGAAGATAATCATCAAACATCACTTCTCTTGTTTTCTTCCTCTCACTCTGATATATGATATCTCACTTGGTAGAACTTGTCAATACATATCATTATTCTTGGCTGGATAAGCATTTCTTCTTCCTCTTCAGGAGAAAGTTCTTTTTTTTTTTTTGTAACTATAAGTGCTCAATATTTTTTTCTTCCTTTCGTCCTCCATTTTTTCATTCTTCTAGTTCTCAGAATTCTGATAAATATCAGGAATATGTTTTCTACTTTTCAGGTTCTTTGTCTTATATGTTTTTCAATAAGACTTTTTTCCAGTTTTTTTAAAAAAAATACCTCATTTTCCTGAGATAATTTTAAGCATGACAAAGTATTCTTCAAACTTTTTTTCTACCATCTCGTGTAGAAGGTACATCAGCTTGCACTTTGAGTATTCACCAGACATAGCAGAAACACATTTGCTACACAGTCTATGTTAGTCACTGCTAAATCCACTGTTCTCCTTACTTGTTATAAATGATACCCTCAGTCTTTGTTGAACTTCATTAACTAGCGGGAAGAGTCCTACATCTTTTCTCCTACCGACAAAATTTGTTATGTTTTAAAATATCGCAGGGATAATCAGACCTTTAGAACTTTTTCAAAAACGTATGCCAATTAGAAGTTTAAAATACAATCCAGAATGTCCTTCCTTCCTTTCTCCTTCCCTCTATTCCTGCATCATTTCCTTGCTTTCTTCTTCCCTTCCTTCTTTTCTTCCTTCCTTCCTTCTCTTTTTCTTCCTTCCTTCCTTCTTTCCTTCCTTCCTTCCTTCCTTCCTTCCTTCCTTCCTTCCTTCCTTCCTCCCTTCCTTCCTTCCTTCCTTCCTTCCTTTCTCCCCATTAGGGAATGCATCTGATTTCTAAACCAACTTCAGATTAAATGCTATATATAATAGATAGATATTGGAGGCACCATAACATTTGTCATAGGAGCCCTTTAGTTAATTTTTTTCTCTTTATTTTTTTAGTCCAATGCAAGAAATGGAGATTTTTCAAAGGCATTTGGAAACATTAAAAAGTTTCCAAGCTTCTACGAATCTGAAGCTTCTCTTGAGAGCAAGCCAAGCAAAGTACATATCTTTTAGAGTCCACTTTTCATCCATAAAAGTGAAATTGCCTCTTGCAGAGTGCCAAATGGTAGGTACAAGAATATAACAAGCTTGAATTTCTTGATGGCTGTTTATAAGAGCTTTCCTTTTTTTTCTTTTCTGGTAGAAAATCTGTAACATTTTGAGCTAAATCTGCTTCCACATAGAAACTGGTACCTGCTTTGCTGTACAGTAATTCTCATCTGTTTCCAATTTTAAGGGAAAAGCTCTCCTTTGTTGAAGAAGATAAATAGATTTTCTGAACCCTAAATGGAGATAATCCATTTTCAATCATTAAAAAGGAAAAAAAATAATTTTGATAGTGTGAACTTTTGTCCATGCAGTTAGTCAGTGTGTTTTATTGAAAATTGGACCTGAACTTCTAATTTCTGCCAAGTTTCAGTGATGGGACATGCCTGGTTTTAACTCTAGCTTAACAAATCCCCATGATTGAGTGCACCAGGATATAGGCAAGGCATTCATGTGGGACATACCTGAGATGAAATACGCAGAATACTCTTTCAAGGAAGGCCAATATTTTAAAATGACCGAACAAACAAAATTGCATTAAAATGGCTTCTCATTTTCTCTGAGTCAACTTGGAGATTTTAAAATTTAAAAAAGCAAGGAAATTCTGGACCATGATCTTGCAATTAGAGTAAAATCAACACTAGATGCAGAACTTTGGGGGAAAAGAGACCAAAGAACATTTCTAGTAACATTCAGATTTCTCAATGACTAACAATCCCATGTTATTGTTTTCCTTCTAGATGGGTTTTTGACTCTCTGGACTTTGACGCCAGAGACACCTCAGCTGCATTCTTACCTAGGAACTTATCTCTACTCTTCTTGCCCCTTCTCTCATTTGGTGAGTTTCTTCCATAGGTCTAAATTTTGGATTTCAGCTTTATTCCATGCTTTACTCTGTCAGGACTGTACTTTTTTACTCTCCCAAAATTCACCAACATCCCTTTAGTACAGATATCCTCTCCCTGACAACACACAAATTTTTCAGCACATTTTAAAGTGTTATCTTTTCCCATCAGAATGTAAGCACATAGATTGTAAGAATTACATTTCTATTTACTTGAATTTGTTTTCCCGGTGCTTAGCAGTGTCTGAAATGTGATAAGCACTCATTAAATTTTTAATATTTGACCTCCTTTGCTGGGAAATACTCCCTTGCCCTAACCACTGAAAAATATGACTAGAAGCTCCTAGTAGCCTGGGAGCATCAACATCTGTCTTGTATATCACTATGCGGGTAGAGACCCTCAATTACTATTTGATGATATTTTTGATGGACAAAGTAGGAGAATAAAGCCAGTGAAAATTGAAACATACACTTAAGATTCCATAGTCATTGGATAATAAATCTAGAGATTGAATGGTGCATATGTAGTTGAACTTCCTAATTTTTAATTTGAGTAAACAGGTCTGGGAAAAGTAAATGACTTCCCACTGTCACAGATGAAATAAATATTAGAGGTGGGCTTTGAACTCAGCCTCTTCAACAAATATATACATAATGCGTGTATATATATATGTATATATATATATATATATGTATGTATGTATTAAGACAGGAGAGAGAGAGAGAAAGAGAGAGAGGTGAAAATAGTATAAAAGGAACATCTATGATAATATTGAAGAGGAAGGAAAGTCAAAGAAGTATAGAACAAAGCCTGTGGTAGGGATAGAAGTGAATCAAGCAGATAGAAGTCTCATTCATTTTGTCTTCATGAAGACAATAGAGTTTAGTACTTTTGGTATATCTCAGGTCAGTGATTCAGGCCTCAGGTTCCTTTTTCTCTAAGCAGCTAACAATGTCCTGGCTGTTTCACTGAGTTGCTGATAGCATTGGGGACATTTACTTCCCCATTCTGAGAGATGGCCCCACAAAAGTAAAAAAAAACTCTATGAAAGTCACATATTTGAATATTCATCTGTGGAATGATTAATGAATAAGTACAACTTGTTAAGGAAAAGAAGTGGAACCAAGAGAGAACAAACAGTAACCAATCTCAACCTTGTGTAAACCAGCAAGACCAGAGAGAGCATGGAAGCTGTAAATATTTAATATGAAGTCCAAGAAACTCAAAATAGCTACACAAACAAGGCTTTCAAGTAAAAAGCTCAAATACACATAAGGGCATAACCTGTATTTCCTTTTATGTTTTAGAATTGCACCAAAATGATTTCCAGCCAGGCATTCACAATATATATTACCCCAACAGAAACACCAAGCCATTCCTGATTAAGGATGTGAGATTTGCATAACTACTTTCCTATCATATCTATCTGGACTTCTTTGTTGGCAAGAATATTGAGTATTCACAGAAGGGGTCAGTGAGGTAGGGAGTGAGTACCAATTTGACAAATTCTATTACAATTTTTTTGCTAGAAATACAAATATATTCTTGCCTTTTATATTAACTATTAGACTGACCTTCATGATTTATCAATGTCATTAAACAAGGATTTATAGGGCATCTAATATACTCTCAACACTGTGGAGGCTACAGACTGTTCATGTGCTCAAGGACAAGCTACTTGAGGAGGAAAGAATGGATCAACAGTGAATAGAAAACACAATATAATAGTGCTAAATTACTTGGTACAGACTGTATGTGCTATAAGGAATCAGTTGTTACTGTTCAATAATATTCTACTCTTCATGACTCCATTTGTGATTTTCTTAGCAAAGATATTAAAATGGTTTGCCATTTTCTTCTCGAGATCATTTTACAGATGAGGAAACTAAGGCAAACAGGGTTAAGGGATTTGGCCAAGGTCACACAGTTAGTAAGTGTCTGGGGCCAGATTTGAACTCATTAACATTCAACTTCCTGACTCCAGGTCCAATACTCTACTTACTGTGCCACCTAGTTGCTCTGTAATGAATCACAGGAAACCGGGGAAATCAGGAATTTTTTTTTTTTGTGCAGGAAATGGGAATGCCATAGACCTTCAGGAAGGTTTGGAGAAATAGAAGGTGGAAGAAAGAATATTCTACATGTGAGCTTTCCTCTCCTGTTTCTCTTTTTACCTGTCTAACCAGTTTTTTTTTATCATCTTTATCCTACTCATCATCCACATCGTGCTCCCTAACTGCAGATGTTCCCCAAAGCTCTATCCTAGTCCCTCTTCCCTTTTCTCTTAGTGATCTCTTCAGTTCCTATGAGTTTAATTATCATGTCTGTGAAGATGACTCATGCATTTGATATACAGTCCCAGTCTCTTCCCTGAACTTCCTAACTATATCAACAATTGCCTATTAGACATTTTAAACTGGAAGTCCCAGAGATATCTTAACCTCAACATGTCATCCAGGTTTATAATCTTGGCATTACCCTTAGCTTCTAATTCTTCATCCCACATATCCAATCCATTGCCAAAGCTTGCCATTTCTACCTTCACATCTCTCATCCCTGACCATTTGTCTCTACTCACACAATTTCAACTTTAGGTCAGACAGTTATCACCTCTCTCTTCTACCTACACTATTCCAACTGTCTCCTAATTCATTGCCTTGTTTTAAGACCTTTTCTACTTCAATTCATCTACAAAAATTCTGCAAAAGCTATTTTCCTTAAGAGCAGATATGACCATGGTACTGTCATACTCAGTTAACCCCGGTATCTCCATTTGACTTTATGATAAAATGTGAATACTTCTGGCTAGCTTTAAAATCCCTTTTATAATCTTACTCCAACCTAATTTTTCAGGCTTATTCTCCTGCATTGTCATATCATGAAACTCTCTCTCTCTCTCTCTGCTTCATTTAATATGCCATCTCCCATTTCTATGCCCGAGCAATCGTTTCCCATTCTTGGAATGTACTCTCTACTTAACTGCACTTCATAGAACCTGATTCTGCCTCCAAGAGCTAGAACTGGAATCAGAAAGAAGAGTTCAAATATGGCATCAAACATTTTCTAGTTCTGTGGCCCTAGGCAAGTCAATTAACCACTGCCTGCTTTAGTTTCCTCACCTGTAAAATGTAATTATAGCACTTAACTCCCAGTGTTAGGTGGCACAGTAGGTAGAATGCTGGGCCTGAAGTCAGGAAGACTCATCTGCATGAATTCAAATCTGACCTCAAGCACTTACTAATTGTGTGATCCTGAGCAAGTCACTTAACCCTGTTTGCCTCAGCTCCTGATTTGTAAAATGAGCTGGAGAAGCAAATGGCAAGCTACTTCAGTATCTTTTCCAAGAAAACTCCAAATTTGGTCACAAAGAATCAAACATAACTGAAATAACTGAACATATACCTAAGGTTGTGAGAATGAAATGAGATTATTCATAGAACTCTTTGCAAATCTTAAAGTGATGTATGAATACTAGATATTATTATTATTAAGATGCTGCCCAAGCACTACCTGATATATTCACCCTATAAACTACCTTAAATTAACCACTTTGTATTTATTTGCATTATTATCTTCATATTTGTTCTGTATATACTTATATAGGTACCTGCTATCTTCCTCATTGGAATATAAGGTCCTTGAGCTTAGTAATTATTATATTCTTTCCATTTCTATGCCTAGCACAGGAGCTGGCATGTAATGGACATTCAATCAATGCTTGGGCAGGAATTCATGCCTAGGAAGTTCTCCCTCCTCTCTTTCACATCTTGGAGTTTCTGGCTTCCTTCAAACCTCAGTTCAAGTACCACTTTGTACGTGAAACCTTTCCTGATCCACAGAAGTTCTAGCACTGTCTTCTCAAAGGTTGCTTATATTTGCTTTGTAAGTGTTGTTGATTTAGTTCTTCATATTTATATTATCTCCTCTGTTAGAGTATAGTTTCTTGAAGGCAGAGGCTGTTTAACTTTGGTTTTTGTATCCCTGACTTTAAAAGATAATACTAGAAATGTAGTAGGTACTAAATAAATACTTGCTGGCTTGCTTTTTTGTTCTCATTTTTCTTACTTTTTTTTCCCTAAGCTATATGGAAGAAGAGAGGGAGAGGGAAACTGAAATCTATAAAGAATGATTTTAGAAGTTGCAAATTAGAACAATGATAAGAATGTCCCTTCTAGCTCTCAAATACAATAATATTATAAATGATGTCGGAATACCTTTCACCAGATATTGAGAGAAACTACAACCAATTTAAAAGCCCGGAGACATGTGTAAACCCCAAGAGAGTTTTGGCTTACTTTTTTATAACACCATTAGACTAAACTCAATGAAAAAATTCTACTCATTCTTTATGTATAAGATTAAGTTTGTAATATTTGATAACTTTTAAAAGATTAATAATACAAGTACCAAATTATGCCTAGGCTCCACTTCCTTTTAAAAGTATTCTATTTTAAATACATATATTTTATTGTGGCATGATAAATAATAATTACCTAATAAAAAGGCTAACTTTTATAAAGCAAGTATGGCCTAGCTGTAACAACAACAATGACAACAACTATCAGGTATATTATGCTTTAAGGTTGGCAACATGCTTTATATATGTAATTTCATTTGATTCTGACAACAATTATGGATTGTAAAGTAGGTGCAATTATTATCCTCATTTTACATATCAAGAAACTGAGGCTGATGAAATTCAGGTGAATTGCCCAAGATCACAGAGTTATTAAATTTATATAGAAGGATTCAAACTCAGGTCCCTCTGACTCCAGATCAAACACTCTATCCCCTGAGCTACCTAGCTACCTCTATCATCACAGGAGAAATCAACTAGGCAAAAATAATTTCTATTTTCCAAACCATGACATATGGTTAGATGGATAACCCATAAAGCTGGTATATTAATGCATGTTAGTACTTACAAAAGAAAAAGAAACTGGGTCCAGGAATGAATAGGAGGAAGAGACTAGATTGTATTTAGGTAATGGTGTAGATTTTTAATGACTCTAAGTTTCTCACTGAAATTTTTCTGTTGATGCTATTTGCCACAATGTATGAAATACTACAGATTCTGAGAATTTTAATTGTGAGACAAATAAAAAGGAAGTGACATAAGGTGGGTGTTAATAGGATGTAGCATATTAATGTCACAGTTACATACCAAAGAGGTGCACTTTTTATAAAGGAAATTGAATGTTTATGTAGTACACTTGAGGAATAATAGATAATCTCTGTGCTCCATTGTTATTTACAAAATGCCTAGCACCTAGCATAGTTCCTAGCACATAGTAGGCACTTCACAAAATCATAGAATTTGAGAATCAGTAACAATCCATCCATCTATCCATCCATCCATCTCTGTCTCTGTCTCTGTCTCTGTCTCTGTCTCTCTCTCTCTCTCTACACAAAGGGAATTCCCACTATAACATACCTAATAAGTGATTAACCAGCTGCTGCTTAAAAACACCCAAGAAGGAGGAGAATGCCACTACTTGAAGCAAGTCATTACATTTTCAGACTGCTCTAATTCTTAGGAAGATTCCCTCCCCCATTTGTGCATGCTCTACTCTCTGGGATCAAAGAGAACAATTTCTATCTTTCTTTTACATAATTATTTCAACAGTTGAAAATGCTTATATTGTCCCTTGGCATATTCTTTTTTCCCAACTAATCATACCTCATTCTTTCAACTAGTTTTCTTATGTCATGGGGTCAGGACCATTTATGGAGGACCAGTTGCCCTCCTTTAAACTCAATGTTTTTCTTAAATGATAGAAACTTCAGAACTGAATGTAATACTTCAGATAAAATCAAGCAAGGGAAGATTACAGTGGTTCTATCACCTCCCAGTTCTCAGAAGTTATGCCTTGTTAGTGCAACTCAAGCTTACATTACCCTGTGTTGGCCATATCATACTCTGGACTCAAAAGCAAACTAGCAGTCTGGTAAAACCACAATATCATTGTTTTCAAACAACTGCCATCTATTCAAGCTTCTCCCAAATTATGTGTGATTTATCAATTTTTATTCAAGTGCAATAATTTACATTTATTTTGATTGTTTTAATCTTTTTCAATTAAATTAAAATCTTTCACCTGTGAAGAATTTTTTGGATACTAACTCTGTCTTCCATTTTAGAGATTTCATCAAGATGGGTCTGAGAAAAGTATCAACATAACCAGATTTATCCCAAACTATGCAACCAAGTATGAAAAAATGAATACCAGACTGAGTATTAACAACTCAAAGGAGAAACTGTGATAAGTTCATTTTCTAACCCACATCCACACAAAGAGACACCCAGAAGACTTCAGACACTAAAGAAGAGATCAAGGGAAAAAAAGCTAGTCCAGAAGTGTAGTGCACAGAAACCCTCTGAATCACAATCAGCAACAATCCAGGGAAGCCTGAAATCTATTGCTGTGTTGAGAATGAACAGAGGAGAAAGAGACCTGGACCAGCTATTAGTCAGGAAAATTGTGATCCTGCAGCTGTGTTTCTCTGACTCAAGACCAAGTGTTACTGGAGGAGCTGGAAATGGCAATCAGTGAAGTTTGGACTAGGAAGACTACTATCATGCTGTATTCTGGATCAGACCTTGTTATGGTAACACTACAGCCTGAGTTATTCCTGAAGTACTTGAAGAACACAATGCTTAGAGACTAGACTCTAGCTCCCAAAGTGGGCAATAGCACTACCTGGGGGATCCTGGAACTATCGGGTGGGGGTGGTAGCAACCTTGGGTATAATTGGGGGGTGTTGAATAAAAAATAAAGGGGTGGTGGAAGCATAAGGAAAGAAGAGAAAATAAAAAAGGAGGCACTGCTAGGTCAAATAAGCTTGGGAACCTCTCAGCTAGAGGAATCAGGGGTAGATCAACATTTTTAAAAGTTCCTACATTTCCTTAGAGAAATGTGTAGGGTCTATCCCTGACATAAAGTCCTAATTCATACATACATACACATATATGTACACATGATACCCACACACACTATATATATATCTATATATATATACACAAAGAGAGATCACCTATCTTTTTCTTGTTCTTCTAAATTAATATTGACTAGAGAAATGCAAATCAAAACAACTCTGAGGTACCACGTCACATCTATCAGATTGGCTACCATGATAAAACAGAAAAATGATAAATGTTGGAGAGGACGTGGAAAAATTGGAATGCTAATGCATTGTTGGTGGAGTTGTGAAATGATCCAACTATTTTGGAGAGCAATTTGGAACTATGTCCAAAGGGCTATAAAAATGTGCATGCCCTTTGACCCAACAATAGCACTTCTAGGTCTGTACTCCAAAGAGATCATAAAAATGGGAAAAAGAGCCACATGTACAAAAATATTTATAGCAACTCTTTTGTGGTGGCTAAGAATTGGAAATTGAAGGGATGCCCATCAATTGGGGAATGGCTGAACAAGTTGTGGTATATGAATGTAAAGGAATACTATTGTGCTATAAGAAATGATGAGCAGTTAGACATCAGAAAATGCTGGAAAGGCTTGCATGGCCTAATGCTGAGTGAAGTGAGCAGAACCAGGAGAACATTCTACACAGTAGCAGCCACACTGTGCAATGACTGACTTTGGTAGACTTGGGTCTTCTCAGCAATGCAAGGATCTAAGACATCTCCAAAAGGTTTATGATGGAAAATGCTATGCACATTCAGAGAAAGAACTATGAAGTCTGAATGCAGATTGAAGAACACTATTTTTTTCTTCCGTTTTGTTTGTTCTTTCTTGTGGTTCTCCTATTGGTTCTAATTCTTCTTTACAACATGACTAATGTGAAAATATGCTTAATAAGAATGTATATGTAGAGCCTATATCAGATTGCCTCTATCTTGGGAAGGGAAGAGTGGAGTGAGCGGGAGAAAATTTAAAACTCAAAAGTTTATGAAAGTGAATATTGAAAACTAAAAAATAAATAAATTACTTTTTTTTAAAAAAGAAAAAAATCACCTGACACAAGAAATTAAAAAATATTTTTTAATCTCTGAAAAATAGGAGAAAATTCAAAGAATCTCCTATCAAAAATAACTTACATAAAAACAATTCAGACAGAAATAAATTTGGAATCAGAGAACTAACTAAAACCATGATTATGATGGTAAAAAAAGCAAAAGTAATGAAATATTTACAAGAAACCATTAATGAAAACTACCCAGAAGTATTAGAACCAGAGAGCAAATTAAAAATAGAAAGCATCCAAGGCTAAAATGAAAATTCCCAGGAACAACATAGACAAAATCCAGAACTTTTGTGTCAAAGAAAACCTACTATAATTAGAAAGAAAGAGTTCAAGTGCAAAGATACAGCACACAGTCAGGGACACACAAGATTCAGAAGTTCCCACTATAAAGAGTAGAAAGTTTTAAATACATTATTTCATAAGTCAAAGGCGGGATGATGTAAAAGGATAAGACACAGGGAACTATATAATCAAGAACCATAACCATTAACATGCTCAAGATGAATGCATTCACAAAATGAAAGAGGATAGTAGAACAGAAGTAGATTCTATTAATAATATACCACTATTTTTTTTTTAATCACAGATCCCTCTCATTATCTGACCATCTTTATAAAGTAGTGGCAGGGGTAAGGTAATAAAAAAGAAGTATAAGAGGATAAGATACAAAGAAATACATGATTAACAATAATGATCCAGAACATAAATAAGATTTAATTCAATGAATATTTTAAGTGTCTATCATGTTCCAGGCACTTTGCTAAGTGTTGGGAATACAAACAGGAAAAAGAAAGACATTTCCTTTTGTTGTGGTGCTTATGACACCAATACACAAAAGGAAGCTGAAAATTTGGGGGACGAAGGGTAGGTGTATTAAGAGGTACCTGACACATGGGAGCATGTTGTTTATACTGTTTCATGAGGAAAAAAGTGAAAAATAGATGAACTCACAAATGAAATAGAGAAAAACAGAATAAGAAATAAAAATCTAATCATGTGTGTTTTTTTTAAAAGAAATGCACTTGAGAAAAATAAAACCTTAGGTAAACTAAGAAAAAAGAACAGGTATAGAAATACAGACATTAATCAGATTTTCATTGTACCTTTATAAATATTGACTATATGATAGGGATTCAAACTTCACAAAAATAGAAATGCAAAAAAAATTAGCAAAATGGCTACAATACCATATCAAAAATCTGTACACAGTTAAATGGTTGGATTTATATATCTAAGAATACTAGTTTGGGTAAATATTAGGAAAACTTTAAGCATAATAACTTTTGAATAAAAAAGAATAAAAATCACTTTATTTCAAAAGTAAATGACAAAAGGGCTTTTAACAAAATGCAATATTCATTTCTATTAAAAAACACTAAAACATAGGAATAAATACTTCTCTTAAGGAAAATAATATTTTTTAAAACCAAATAACAAAATTATATGTGATAGAGAAAAATAGAATCATTTTTCAATAAATCTGAATAAAACAAGTATTGTAATTATGATGACTATTACTTGACAGTGCTAGAAATACCAGCTAGAGCATTTAAACAAGAAAAAGAAATTGAAGGAATTAACATAAGAAAATTAGAAACAACATCTTTGCCTCTTTGAGGATGATATGATGGTCCACTTAGAGAATCCTGGAGAGTCAACTAAAAATTAATTGAAACAATTTACTGTAAAGCAACATGATATAAAATAAACCTATACATATCATTAGCTTCTTTCTGTATTATCAGCAAAACATAATGGGCAGAGATTAAAAAGAAATTCTAATCAAAATACTACAGAATGCATGTAATATTTGAGAGTCCACATACTAAAGTACATACAAGAGCTATACAAAAATCACAAAATACGCTTTATGAAAATAAAGACAGTCATGTGTAATTGGAGCAGTCTTAGTTGTTCATGATTGGGATAAGTTAATATAATAGAACATGCAACATCACTTAAAGGAATTTAATTACTCAGCATCATATCAATAAAACTACAAAAGAATTGCTTTACAGAGCAGCAAAAGAAATTCATTTGCAGGCAGCTAGGTGGTGCAGTGGATAGAGCACCAGTCCTAGAGACAAGAGGACCTGAGTTAAAATCCAGCCTCAGATATTTACTAACTGGGTGACTTTGAGCAAGTCACTTAACTTGGACTGCCTCCAAAAAATTATTATCAGGTATAAAAAAGAAAGTCAAATATTTCAAAGAAAATAATATTTTTTAAAAGTAGAAAGGAAGAGATCTAGCAGTACCAAATCCCAAACTATGTAAAAAAGCAATTAATAAGTACTTTTAAAATATATATATATTTATACATATATATATAAATAATGTGTATGTATGTGTATATACATGTATATATGTATACATGTGTATACATGTATATATGTATACATGTGTATACATGTATATATAAAAATAAAATATATAAATATGTATATATTTATGATATATATCTAACAGAAGTATATAACATAGAGAAGAATATAGACATAGTAGTAAAATATTCTTCAAACCCCAACATCCCAAGTACTGGAATATGTCTTCATTATTCAAAAGATGCTTCTAGAAAATTTTGAAAATAGTCTTGCCGAAATTAGGTTTAGACTGACAATTCATATCATATTGTTCCCAAGGCTCATTTCCAAATGTGGCATGACTGATGGATGAATTCCTGTCTCAGATACCTTTGGACTATGATTCAAAACTTATTTCACTCATTCCCAGTACTGGGATGACTGGTCACAGACCCTTACATACATCTTCTTTTGAACCTTAGGTGCCTTTTTCTCCCAACCTTTCAAAGTGCACAAGGTCACAACTATTTACAATATCTATCTAAAAGAAGTAAAAAAGGACACAAGAGACTCAGAAGCTAGAGTAGGACCACACACTCTCAACTTCATGACAGTTATGGGTGAAAGTTTATAGCCCTTCCCCAATCAGAAGCCTAGAGTAGCTCATAGCTTCCCAATTCCAAAAAAGCGTGAAAACCCTTGTCATACAGAAGACTTGAATGAACTGAAGCTGAGTGAAACGAGAAGAACTTAGAGAACAATGTACAAAATAACAACAATATAATAATACAAAGCAACTTTGAAAGACAAGAACTGTGTAATGACCAACCATGATAATGTAGGACCAATGATGTATCATGCTACCTACCTCCTGACAGAGTGATAATGGAATTGAAGTACAAAATAAGATAAATTTTTGGACATGATCAATGTAGGGGTGCTGTTTTATTTTACTGCATATCTATCCAATATATTTTGTTTTTGTTTTCATTTTTGATAGGTGTGTTGGGAGAGAGGAGATTTAGCAATAGGACTGCCAAAAAAGGCCCAAAAATGAAAAGAAAGAAAATATTCTTTTTCTGATCTCATTTATATACAGAAATATTTATTTTTACATAGAGTTTAGGAACAGAATTTTTGAAAACAAAACCTAATTTAAAAAAGCCTCTTGGAAATATCAAGAGATATAAAGGAAAGCCTAGGTATATTGGGTAAACTCCCTGTGAAGTATTCATGGCAGTACATAGATAAAAATTTCACATGTTGGGAAGGGAGGAATGGGTTGCAACATGTATGCACCACTGGAGCAAGTAACTATGCTAATAAAATCACAGATCCACTCAAGTTTCAGTATATATATATACTTTATTGCAAGATTAGCAGGGGAATAAAAGGAAGTCAGAGAGACATTTTAATAAAGCTGTTGATTTTTAATAAATAAAAATTATTTTTTCAATAATCAAATTACTATATTTTGTACTTCCACCTCCCTTCCTCCAATCTCTAATGGATGGAGGAAGAAAGAAAAAAAGAAGAAAATCTTTGCAACAAATAAGCACAGTCAAATAAAATAATTCCTATCCATTCCTGTCCATGTGCAAAAAGGTGTCTCATTCTTCATTAGTCCATCACCTCTCTGTCAGAAGATGAGTAGCATTCTGGATCATTGGTTCTCTGGGATCATGATTAAACATTTCATTGATTAGAATTCTTAAGTCTTTCAAAATTGTTCATTTTTAAAAGATTGATGTAATGTTATAAATTATTCTCCTGGTTCTGCTTACTTCATTTTATATTAAACCAAACAAGACTTTCCATCTTTATATGAAACTGCCTCTCCTTTATTAAAGCCTAATATTATTTCATTACACTTATATTCACTTTTTCAACTATTCACCAATTGATAGATAATCAATCCTTTTATTTCCAGTTCTTTATAATCACAAAAAAAGCTGTTATAAATATTTTTGTACATAAATGTTTTGTTTTCCTCTTTCTTTGATTCCTTTTGGGTATAGGCCCAGTAGCGGGACTGCTGAGTAAAAAAATATTCATAGTTTAGTAACTTTGGGGGCATAGTTTCAGATTGCTTTCAAGAATAGCTAGACCAATTCATAGCTCCATCAACAATCCAATTGAGCATCTGAACTGTTCCTCCAAAATTTTTTTATTTTTTTATTTTTCGTGATTTTGGACATCAGATGGATGTAGGGTGGGGCCTCAGGGTTGATTTAATTCGCATTTCTATAGTGGACTTCTTCCCCTGATAATTGCTGTTCATATATTTTGATCATCTTTCATTTGAATAATTTTTTTTATTTTTATAAGTCTAAATCAGTTATTTATCAGAAAAATATTCTGTAATTTTCCTCCTAGTTAACTTTCTCTTCTAATTTTAGCTCCATTGGATTTGTTTGTGCAAATCCTTTTCTTTTTTTAAATTTAATGTAGTCAAAATTGTCCATTTTATCTCCCCAGATCCTCTCTATCCCTTGTTTGGTCATCAACTCTTCCCCATCTAAAAGATCTGAAAGGTAAATGATTTCTTCCTTGCTCTTCTAATTTGTTTATGAAATGACCTTCCATGTCTAGATCATGCATACATTCGGCACTTAGCTTGGTACATAGTGTGAGCTGTTAGTCTAAACTTAATTTCTGCCAGACTGCTGTCCAATTTTCCCTGCAGATTTTATCAAATTGCCGAGCCTTGCCCAAGTAACTAGAAATTTTATCAAATATTATATTACTAGGTTCATTTGCTTCAGTAGGTCGTATAACTAATCTGTTTCATTAATGCACCTCACCTCTCTATTTTTTATGTAGTATCAAATTATTTAGATGATAACTTTTTTGTGGAATAATTTAAAGAAGTCTGTTACTGCTAGAACCCATTCATTCTAATTCCAGTAGTTCATTTCTAAGAGCTAATAAGGTGTGTTCTGAAAAAGGCTTCAGTTAGGATGGATTTGAGAAGCTTTGCATAGGTCGAATCAATAGGAAGTGATAAATAGTTGGACTTCTTTAATTTATCATATTCCAAATTGTACTGGTTTTTTTTTTGGCTAGGCAATGGCATTTAGTGACTTGCCTAGGGTCACACAGCTAGTAAGTGTTATGTGTCTGAGACCAAATTTGAACTCAGGTCCTCCTGAATCCACGGCCGGTGCTTTATCCACTGCACTTATATTTCTTTATTTTTTGTAACATAGATAATATGGAAATAGGTTTTGCATGATGTCATGTGATATAATTGATATTATATTGCTTGCCTTCTCAATGAGTGGGGGAAGGCTTGGAGGGAGGGAGAGAATTTGGAACTCAAAATTTTAAAAGAATAAATGTTAAAATATATAAAAGATAATTATAAAACTAATTTAATTTTCACACTATTTGTTTCATTTTTTTGGGCTAGGCAATGGGGTTAAGTGACTTGCCCAGGGTCACACAGCCAGCTCAGTGTCAAGTATCTGAAGCTGGATTTGAACACAGGTCCTCCTGACTCCAGCACTGGTGCTCTGTACACTGTACCACCTAGCTGCCCGTAATTTTCACAATATTAACAGCAGTTAACATTTACACAGAATTTCACGGTTTACCAAGTTCTTTATCTCATTTGGTCTTTACAACAACTCTGTGAGATAGTGCTATAATCATTCCCATTTTAAAGAGGAAGAAACTGAATTTGAGGAAGGTGAGGTGATTTGCTCGAGATCACCAACCATACCTATAAATCTGTAAGACCAGAAGTGCTATCTGAATATCAAAAACTCATATGACATAACTAAGGAAACTCCTAATGTACACAGCATACCTAAATTGCAGGTATGAAATTCACAGGAGTAAAGAGCTCAACAACATAATTGGCGTGTAAGACATGCATAAAAAGGGCATAATTTAAAAATACAAAGTCAAAGTACAGTTCTAGTGCTAGGGGTAGAGCATTAAAAACAAAACTAAGACTTTTTTGGAAGGATTAATCAACAAAATGGATCAATAAGGGATTTTTTTCACTGTTTCAAAAATAGTGAGCTTACCCTTGACATTTAGAAAGTGTGTTTGCTATTTGTTTCATTTGGCATTGTCTAGTTTTATGTAACTTGCAAACCATTATTTCATGTCAAGAGTTATACTCTGATTCCTTATTAAAGAAATAAATTGACCTTGTGTTCTTGAATAAGATCTATATTCTGTCAGGTTTTGCTATGAGAGGTTTCAAATAGGGAAAATGGACTTTGGTCTAGCTGTTATCTCATCTAGCCTTGCTACATTGAAAAGAACTCAGCCCCAGAAGTTTGGATGCTTGGTGATGAATTTTCCCAACATATTAAAACCATGTAGTAAGGGATAGGATTAAAATCTGCTTTGACTGAGGAGTACCTACACTGAAGAATCACAGATCTAGGATATATTGAATTAATAATAGCAATAGCTAATATTTATATAGCCGTTACCATATGCTAGACACTGTGTTAAGTTCTTTACAATGATCACATTTGTTTCCTCACAACAACCCTGGAATGTAGATGCTATTATTATCTTCATTTTACAGATGAGGAACCTGAGGCAAACAGAGGTTAGACGATTTGCACACAGCTAGTAAGTATGTGAGGCCATATTTGCACTCAAGTCTTCCTGACTCTGATCAACTGAGTCACAACAACAGCAGAAACTTCCTGAATCTATGCTGTGCTATCTAGCTGAATAATTGTGCCAGGTCTTGTTATTTCAATACTTCAAGAATCTGTGATTTCTTGAGTGTCCGTACTGGTTGCATGGAATGTGGTGACCAGGAAGAACTCATCACCTGGTAACTTACCTTCTATTGTTGTCTTTTCTGACCTTAGCTAGGCTTGGACTATGGGCATACAGTTCATTACTAGGCCTATAATTCAGTTAGACTAGTCAGAATTTCTTGCTCTTCTCTGGCATACCATTTAAGAATTAAAGATTCCTTTGACACAGATAATGAATGCATGGGTAAACTTAGAGTGACATGTTATTGTTGTTCAGTTGTGACTCTTTGTGACTCTAACTCTTTGTGACTCCATTTGGGGTTTTTGTGGTAAAGATACTAGAATCATTCACCATTTCCTTCTGCAGCTCATTTTACAGATGAAGTACTGAGGCAAACAGGGGTAAGTGACTTGTCCAGGGTCACACAGCTAGTAAGTTTCTGAGGCCAGATTTGAACTCAGGAAGAGGAGTCTTCCTAATTTCAGGCCTGGCATTCTATCTACTGTGCCACCTAGTTGTCCTTGGAATAGAAATAGCATGATGTAATGGAAAGGGTGCTAGCCTTAGATTCAGTGAGACTTGGGTTCAAGTGTTGCCTGGGACACAGATAACAGTAGGGTTCAATGCATGAATATTATCAAAGAGCAGATAGAAAATTATTAAAATTGAGTTATCACCCAGAATGTCATGATTCAGTAGTGTAATATGTACTCCCATAGAAAACCTAAAGATTCTGGGGAAATCACCCTTACCTTTATAAGAATGTGCATTATAGACAAGTTTACATTCTCTATCAGTAAAGGAAGTATCTACACAGAAAGTTTCTCAGATGGATGAAAGTATATATAGTATAGTGTATTTAATTTTTTAATCTTTAAAAAAGAATCAAGAGTTTTTCTGATTATGAAAATGAATAAGCAAACTCAAACTACTGTAATATGCTATGCTAATCCAGAGACAGCAATTATCCCATGGTGTCTGTGACTAAGAGGCAGTTAGGAAGAAGTAACAGACTGAAATCTTTTCTTTCTCCAACAGTTAAAATCCTTATCTTCCTTTAAGGCTGAATGTAAGGACCACCACCTTCATGAAGCCTTTCTCAGTCCCCCTCCCCACAGTCATCATTGTTCTTGCTATCTTCAAATTACCTTACATTTGCTTTTATTGTATTTCATCCAACCCAAAACCCCATCCCCCCACACACGCACCAAAGAGTATATAAAGTACTTTAGGACAGAACCTTTTTTAAAAGAGTGAAGGCCAATAATTTGCAGTTAGTAAGTGCCTCAAAATGTTGGTTGAACTGAATTGAACAAAATACAGTTCGATTTATTCAGTTACTGATTTGGGGAAATTATTGAGTTTTAGACAGAAGGAGTCTGCATCTGTGCATGTGTGTGTGGTATTTTCAGAACTTCTTGCTCTCAAAATACAATTTGTCATATGGGAGAATTAAAATATATTCCTGTATGTTTTTATTCATAGTGAATTCCCATAAGGTACTACAGGAAAAGTACCATGTAAAAAAAAAAGTTTGGAAATTGGAATGGCATTTCCAGACTTCTCAGGGACTTAAAAGAAATCCTGTCCTTAAAACTGCTTATTAATCGCTCATACAAGATACTCAAGGAGGATTTTTTTTATTTCTATTTTAAATGGTAACATTTTCTTGCTGTCTTAAGAAATATTTAATGCGGCTAACATAACCACAAAAATAGACAAGTAAAGCACCTGTTTAGCAAAAAAGAAAAGAAAAGAAAGGAAACAAATGCAGAGGGCGTTCAGTTGAGCTGATGGCACTTAGTCACACTTTGAGAGAACATTTCAAAGCTGTAGTGGAAAAAAAAAAGTTCTGTGATCACCATTTTGCAGATGGGAAACAAAGAGATTAAAAGCAACTTAGTCAAGGCCACCAGTAATTTTGCCTCAGTAAACTTAGAGTGAAAAGGATAAAATTTAGAATTTCTCTCTCTCTCTCTCTCTCTCTCTCTCTCTCTCTCTCTTTCTCTCTCTTTGTTTTTCTCTCTCCCTCACTCTCTCACTTTGGGTCAGTGGAGAGACTACCATGAAAAGCTCCTATTTGACTGAATATTATTTAGGTTAACTGAGGCATGGGGCTATAAGAGTGTTAGACAGTAATTTAAATATACTGAATTGAAACCTGTTTGCCACCCCAACCACTGTAGAATTCTAAAACTTAAATACATACTAGTTATCACAAACCTAGAGCTCCAGGGATCAACTATTCACTTCATTTCACTGTATTTATCCATTCTATATTCTGATGTAGAGGATGCATCAGTGTCTTTAGACAATGTTGTCTTTTAGGTGTGGAGACTTGCTGCACTGATTTAGGATAACTTAAATCACAAATGAAACAGGAAAGCAGCATTTGCTATTGGAATGAAGGTAGGACAGTGTCTGAAAGCTATCACATATTATCACAGTTCTTCAGAATGCTGTCATCTTTGGGGAATAATGGGACAGCCATTTAACACTTCAAAGATGTTTCACCTCAGTTTCCTTATTTAAAAATATAGATAATCATCTGGACAGTGTGTTTATATACATGTAGAAGTATATGCATATACATACTAAAGATACTCTGTGATGGAGAAATGGTAATACTGGATAGAGCTAAAAATTTAATATGAAAAAATGTACATTAAATAGTTCTCTGAACTATGCCTTAGTTAATAAGAAGGCAGAGTGATATAATGGAAAGAGCACTGACTTGATTTAGCATCAGAAACCCTGGTTCTAAATCTTGGTTCTACTAGGTAACATTGGATAGAGTGCTGGACTTGGAGTCTGAAGGACTTGAGTTCTAGTTCTTCCTGAGCCACTTACCTTGAGTCACATCCCTGGGTAAGTCACTTCGTCTGTCTCCTCCTAGCTTGGGTTTCCTCATCAGTGAAATGAGAATAAAAACAATACCTGCCCTGTGGAGTTGTTGTAAGGATAAAATAAGAACATGTAAAAGTACCTTGCAAACCTAAAAGTAGTAGTAGTATGTTATTATTATTATTAGCTATGTGGCCTTAGTTAAGCCATTATGAGCTCTATGAACATTAATTTCCTCATATGTAAAATAAGGGATCACAAGGGTATAGATTGAGAGGTAGAATGTTACTTCTAGCTCTAATTCCCAAATCTTAATAAATATCTAGCCTTGGAAATTAGAGTCTGAATGTTTACACACATTACATCTCTTTGATCAACTGAAAAGTGGAGGCATTAATTCATAGGATTCAGGACACATATTCACCTTTATTTAAAAATATTTGAAAGCGAAATCACAATCATTGTTTACATAAAGATGGGGTTCCATCTCCATCCCAATTAGTGTAATTTCAAGGTGTTAAATGTAACAGTGGCCAGATCAGTGAAGTTTGAAATTTGTGAATAAGATAGTTTACATCCTCTGATTTCTTCTTAAGGTATAAACTCCTATTTAATTGGGTCAATAAGAGACAAGCACATTTGGCTAACCAGACAAAGCTAACCACAACCCAGGAAGCTTTAAATAGTACAGGAATTAAAACAGTTGGCTCAGCCCAGCGGAGAAGTCAAGCAATGGAGAGTTTTGTAGTGCCTTGAGGAAGCAGAATTTTGTACTTGTATCAAGAAATGAGTGGTGGGTCTTGAGGACATAGGGAGGGTCTTCCCCACCCACCATTGACCAAGTTATTGAAGATATCAGATTAATAAAGAAAACACATTTAGCCAGCAAGGAAAGACAACTTAAGGGAACCTTACAGTACTAGTTATGGATTCTACAAAAAGAATTTGAACCTCTGGAGACCAGAATAGAGTTAGAGTAAGGTTAATTGCATGAATTCTCTACAGAAGTAGGAAAGGATTCTCAATAAACAGGAGCTGTGACTTATCCCCTTTGCTCAAGCCACTACTCAACATAGCTTCATTGGTACTTGGGATATACATATGTTCTTAAAAAAATTCAGTCCCTGCCTTCAGGGGGAATTGAGTAGAGAATACTCTAATATTCACATATGTGTTTCAGTTTTACATGTTTGACAGTGAAAACATATCTTTGTTCTTTAACCTGGAATAAATTCCCCCCCACCCTTCATTTCATTTCCGTCTCTACAGAGAAGAGTTTATAGTACTTTCCTTCCTTGGAAGAATGTTAAGATGAATAATGAAATTATTTGTTGATAAAAGAATACAAAGATAAAAAGCACCATAAAAGAACTAAGCTATTAAGATGCAGAAAATAACTGATATAAATATTTTTGTTTTGTGTATTGCAGCTGTGACACTGATTTTTTTCTCACTAATCAGCATTATCAAAGAATTTCCAAATAAGATAAAATTTCCAAATAAGATAGAATATTAAGTATAGACTAAAAATACGTAGTATGGTCTTTAGGAAATATAAATATAAATCATGCATTATGCACTAGTTGAAATAAAGCCAGTGGGACCATGTTTAATTGAAAGCTGTCACTTGAATCCCACATAGATTGACTGATAAAAATCAGTTGTAGTTAAAAAATAATACTGTTTCTAAGTAAGTTAAACATATTCTAACCATTTAATATAATCATTTTGAAATGTTTTTAAAACATTTTGAGATTGTGAAATTTTGCTAAATGTAATTTTTTTAAAAAGCAAACCATTTTGTTTTTCATATCTAATGTGTAGATTGACTTTGGCCAATCTTTTAGAAGTATTGAAGTATTTATTTAGGCAATTGAAAACCAAGAGAAAGCCACATACTTTTATTTTACTACATTGTAATTGCCATGTGGTCTCAGCTTTTAAATGTGGAGAACAAAGAAAGTGCAATTGTATGTATTTCCAAAACACATGCAGGCCTGAAAACGTTGCTGAGAAAACTTTAAAATACTTTTAAACAAGGAATACCTCGCTGTGAGTACACATAGGACTAGCAATAACATTAATTATGCATGCATATATTTATGCCTAGTTGTCCAGGAATCCATCTAAGTCATCTTGCCTTCCTTACCCCTTACTTCCTTACAGACCTCCAGAATCTGTGCCCTATTATCTGGAGAAGTTAAATTATTCAATTTTGTAACTTACACCCTGGAGTCATCCCTCTTGAGTGGGAACTAAGTGAATGAAAACTTTCTTGCCCTCTACATTTATCTGGCTCCCAGATCATGCTCATATTTACGTGCCATCCAGCCATCTAACAGTACAGCTGGGCCATCTTGCCATCTGGTCTTCCAATGCTTGAATAACAACATTCTTTCTTTCTCTTGCTGCACAATGATAAAATCAATGTTGGCATTATTTATAGAAGGAGCTTGCTTATTGATCCTCTGCCCAAAACACTGCCTGGTTACTACTCTCTATATGTTTTCTCATCCTATTTGAATATAATCTCCAAGAGGGAAGGAACTATTTAATATTTTATATTTGTATCCCCATGGTTAGCACAGTACCTGGCATATAGTAAGTTCTTAATTTTTTTTATTTATTCATTTATATATAAAATTATACTATGTATTACATGAATACAATATAATCATATATGTGTATTATTGCATATTTTAGATATTTTATTATACATTCTTATATATCCATAAGTGATTTATGGACATATAATATATAGCATCATAGGTTTAGAGTTGGAAGAGAATTTAGAGATTTTGAAAAAATCCAATTCCATTATGTTGCAACTGTGGAAACTGAGGTGAAGAGAGATTAAGTGAATTGCCTGAGGTCACACAGTAGGTAATACAGGAAGAATTTGAACTCAAGTCCTCTGACTACAAATCCAATGTTCTTTTCACTGTAACAATTGTTGTAAATATACACAATACTTTCACAGGATGTATATGAGAGATTCCCAGATTTTTGTATATTTTACAGGATCTAAAAATTGAATGTCTAGAGAGATTTTATTTTGATATCAACAATCAGATTATTTGTTTTCCTCCTCAATAAAACTTTGATTTCAATATTTCACGTTGTAAAAAAAAAGTATTCTCTCTTTGTGTGCAGATTTTATCTTTATGTAATTTAATAAACAGTCTTCTAGAGTTTCAGTGGCCAATGTAGTGAGTGACCTTTCCCACCTAAACTAGGCCAGTCCTTGGACAATACACAATCCATCACTGAAGGCACATAGGATTACAGGCTCAGACCTATAAGGTTCCCCTAACTAGTTCCCTTTGGAGCCTTTCCATTTTGGTAGGGTAACTCAGCATTTGTGCTTCACTAGCATCACCACTGAGAACCCAAAGTCATTCTGAGCCATTAGAATAGGAGTTTACTTATTGGAGTAAAACTGTGAAGTTCAAACACACAAATTAATGCCATTTCCCTGCCACTTCTGATGATAAACATATAGACACACAGGAAAATCTTACTTTAATAGCATATATATCATATATACATATACATATGTGCATACATATATACATATATGTATATATCTATCTATCATCTATCTATATATCTTCCCTTATAGTGATTATTCTATAAATCAGCTTTATTTCAATAATCAGTCCATGTCTTTTTGCCTCCCAGTCTAAATTTCAGTTTGCTTATTCCTGTATTGTTTGCTATATTTCAGCCTATATTCTATAGTTTGGAATACAGAAGGCTTATGATTTATAAATGCACAGAGGAACCAAAAATAATAAAATTCATTTTCAAATACTTTATTTCTGTACTTGCTGAAGCACGATGTGTTACAATATATCTTCTACAGGTACACAGAGCTGGGGTGGACTTCAATTTGTTACTTATGATAAAGAGAACAAAAATTATTCTTTCCTCATGTAATTCATCAATAGGCTTCCCTATGACCAGGTATAGATGATGCCAGGTTAGTTAATTCAGCAGATTATTGAGAGTATCTCTCATTTGTTCAAATATATTTAGAAGATATCACTATTGGAAGGAATGCAAATGTTAGGGCATTGAGGAACTGATATTTAAGGTATCTTGAAGGTATGGGGAAAATTTAGAACTTATTAATACCCCAATATGCAAATAAGCCTATCAATAATTACCACCCCATATGCCTACTCTCCTATCTATACAAAATCTTTATGAAGGTCATCAATACATGAACTGAGATAATCTTTAATGGGAGTGCTAGTGCAGAATGACCAGGCTTTTATGAGCAATATTGAGAATGGTATCATAGCTATACTATCTCACCACTAACTAAAACATGTAGAGAAAATAAGATTCCATTGTATTCATTGTTTGTTGATTGAAACAAAATGCATTTGATTTAATGGAACAAAATGTTGTTTTATAAGCTCATTTACACGAAGTATCTCACATCTATTTATCAAGATCTTTTGGAATTTCTTTGAAGATGTAAAAATTAGAGATAATACTATTCAATGACTCTCTAGTAACAAATAACAGGTGAGGCAAAAGAGAAGAAGATGTATTCTTGACAAAATTATTTGCCATTATAACAGAGAATACCTAATGGCAAGCAGAGGTCAAGGAAAGATATCTTATGTGTGGTGAGATTCTCCAGATGGGCCTGTTTACCAATGACCTTCTGTTGATTGCATCACTTGCTCGTGATATTATAGGGAACTCTGGAAGAGATCTGTAATTATTAATCAAAGAAGTTTGTCCTGTCCACCCACACAAGAAAGACATAATGGATGAATAATTTCTGTTGCCAGAGTTTCAACATGCATCTAAGTGGCCGTGTAATAGAATTTGTTCAGGATTATGTATATCTAGGAGACAAAGTACATATGGACAGTGAACAATGTTTAACAAGAAGAGAACAGGCTGGATATTTTTGGGGAGAGGGAACTGCAAAGCATTTTTACAGATCTCAAGACTCACATAAAAGAAAAGGCCCAGATTTTTGATACATTTTATTGATGTTACTGTATGACAGTGAGAACACTACTGCCTCCAAAAAACTAAAGATGAGTATCACACAAGAAGAAGGTCCATGGCGGGTGTGAGGAGCCTGCAGCGTATGATCAACAAGAAATTCTAGAAAAGAACAAGAATAAAGAACATCATCAAGGAATTGAATGAGATGGATTGGGCACATGGCAAGAGCCAGAGTGTTCCCCTGGCTAGAGTGGACAGCCAGAGTACTACACTGGTACTCTCCCAGTGGTGAGAATAAGTTAGACTCACAGGTTAATGAATTGAGATCTGTTGAATTAACTAACCTGGCATCATCTATACCTGATTGTTGGGAAGCCTATTGATGAATTAGATGAGGAAAGAATAATTTTTGTTCCCCTTATAATAATTAACAAATTGAAGAGCCCTCAAATCTGTGTACCTGTGGAAGATATATCGTACCACCTCATGTAGCAGCAAGTCCAGATATCTTAGATTTAGTCTAAGAACCTTAGAGGCCATTAAGCCCAACCCTCTTATTTTACAGGTGAGGAAACTGAAGCATGTAGAGATTGAAGGAATTGACTACATTCAGACAAAAAAGTATCTGGGGTGAGATTTGTCTTGGAGATAGGTCTTCTTGAATCCAAGTTCAGTGACTTATCTCCTATGCTATGCTGCCAGTCCAGTATATTGTGTGGGCCTCTTGTGGCATAATTTGGGGAGAATATGAATGATATTTCACAGAATGGACAGGTATGGATGAGCTGCAATTGTCATCATTGAAAGAAACCTCTAAATGCATGAGATCAAAGATCCATTTGAATATAATTTGTTGGACGTGGAGAGAGATTCAAATGACCAAACTAATCTATAGACTGAGAAAGACTGAAAAGAAAGAAAAAAAGAAAAAAAAGAAAAAAAAAGAAACACAAGGCATGGTATTGACCAAACAGGTACTTATTCAGTTACTTTAAAGTTAAGCTTAAATTTTAAATAAGGCAGATCAATGAATGTTCACAACCTAGCTAAAATATAAGATAAACATCTAGCCAAACTCTTATCAGAGTCAGTCATTTGATTAAGATTGGATTAATTAGGCAGCATAATATAAGGCATAGAGCATAGGACTTGGAATCAGGGGGACCTCACTCTGAATCCTGATTCAGTCGCTTAATAGGTATGAGTCTCTAGGCAAGTCACTAACTTCTCTGTGCCTCAGTTTCTTCATATGTAAAATGAAGAAGTTGGACTTGGTGGCCCCACATTTATTCTTCTGTGCCTGTCTGACCTGAAATTATAGCTAATTATGCCTGACTAAGTATAATGATATATTTCAGGCTGAAGAAAATTTAATATCACTGTACAAATTTTAAAATCTGGTAGTCTACTGCTGAAATGAAATTTCTTTGGATTTCCATTTATTTTAAGTAAATATAATAATCTTAATTCATATTATACAGTACATTATATTGACAAAAGAAATGGCAATTATTCTGCTATTTGGCATTTGGAATTATAGATATACCTTCTTTTGCTAACTAATGATACCCTCATTTAATTACTTCATTTTAAAAATATATTATCTCACTGGAAAGTGGTTTTGCTTGGGTATTGTCGGTTGTGTGATTGAATGACATGCAGAATCACTTGGTATTTTATGGAGATGTGATCCCTGGCATTCAATAATGAAACTGCTCCTCTCTGTTTGTAGAAGAAGAGCATTCAATTTTCACAGAAATGTCAGAAAGATTATTTTGTTTTCTTCTATTTATTTTTTATTGTTTGGGTCTGGAATATATTTGAAAGGCTGTCAATGGTGTCCTTTCCAGTTGCTTCAAGAGCCATGGAACAATTGGTGCAATTTGCAAATGTTCATTTCTTGTTGATTCCCAAAGATAGTGATCTTTTTTCAGTGAGAAATAAAGCAGGATGCATAAAGTTTCAATTTAGAATAAAGCATTTAAAGTTTCAAAGTTTTCCCTAATTCTTTTATATTACTTTCTCCTGGCCATAATGAAAATCCTATAAAGTGGGCTCATTATACAGACTCTCCAAAGTTCCCATTCACCTATTGTGGGTAATAAGTATTATTAGAGTCCTTGATGCCTGGTACTTCCTTCTCCCTCCTTTCCACTTCTCCTTATCCTGCCCATACTTCAAGGCCCAAGTCAAATCCTATTTCTTCTATGAAACCTTTCCTAACCAGTTCACATTGCTCCACCATAATTCTAAGCCTTTTTGAACTGTTAGAATGCATCAAGTAATTGAGAGAGAGAGAGAGAGAGAGATAAAGTAAGAAAGAAAGAAAGAAAATTCTAATTATTGGTAGCAGTAACTTAAAAGTCAAATCCACAATGACTGACTTTTCTTTTGCACCTTGATACAACATAAGCTTCTTGAGAGCAGAGAAATTTGTTTTTGTCATTGTATCTCCATCTCCTAGCATGATGTCTGTCACATAGAGGGCACCTAATAAATGTAGTTGATTGATTTTTTTACTGCTGCATAAAACCACAAGTCAATCAGCTCAGCTCTATGACAGGGAGAAAAAGAAAAGGGAATAATAACGTCAAGGTAAAAAACCAAGATAACAAATACTCCATAAAGTTCTTTTCAGGTACCACTAACAAATTTTAGCTCCAGTTTTTGACTGGAGCCATTTTTTTTATTTATTGTCTTGGCAAAGGCAGACCCTCCCTCACCATTCAGTAGTTATAAATGAAACAATCCCTGCCATCAAGGAGTATGTATTGCACCATGCCTCTCTATAGCAGGGGTTGTCTGATTTTTACCTTTGCGTGCCCAATGTCTAGCAGGGTGGGTTACACATACATAGTATATACATACAACAAACATAATATATGCTTGTTGAAGTACATTGAATAGATAGTATATTAACACTGTCAATAGAAGACTATAAAATATACACACATGTATTTTTTCTAGAGAAAATTATGTCTGAACTTGAACAGAGTAGATAAATACTGCCCTCTTTAGAGTCTATTGTTCAGAAGGCAGCATAGTACTGTGGAGAGAGGACTGAATCTGAAGGAAGGATACCTCTGCAAAAGTATGTCAATACAATGCAATTTGAGAAGAGACACAAATACGAAGTAATGCAGGGGAACTGGAGAGATTCCCAATAGGAGGTCACACATGAGTAGAGCTTTGAATGAAGCTAAGGATTCTAATAGAGGAAAAAAGAGAGTTCATTCCAGACATAGAGAGCAATCTATTCAAAGGCATGGAGGCAGGAATTGCAATATGGTTGTTCAAGGAGGAGTTCTTTTGACCAGAATGTAGAGTTCAGGGACAGATATATGAGAGAAGTCTTGAAATGAACTTGGGAACCAGATTGTGTGAGGTTTAAAATAGCAGAATGACAGGTTTCTAGTTTACTCTTTTTTTTTTTTTATTTTTACTTTGTGGAATAAAACAAGCCTTTCCATAACATACAATAAAAAAAAAAAAGATGATTACACATGAAACTACAAATCTACTATTAACAATTTGGTATTCCTTTCAAATATACAACAAAATTATCATGTAAATTTTTCTTTCTTCCCTCCACCACTTCCTGCCTTAGAGATGGCTACTATTAGATAGAAATATATATAAATATATATATATGCACATACACACATACATACACACATATATACATACATATATGTATACATATGTATATGTAAAATTATTCTATACATACTTTTATTAGTTCTTTCTCTGGATGCAGATAACATTTTTCTTCATATGTCCTTTACAATTAATTTGGGTATTTATAGTAGACAAAATAACTTGTTTGCTAAAAGCTGTTGTTAAAACAATATTGCTACTACTGTATTGCAATATTCTCCTGGTTCTATTCATTTCACTTTTCATTATTTTGTGCAGGTCTTTCCATGTTTTTTCTAAGATCACCCATCTCATCATTTCTTATAGAACAGTAATGTTTTATCACAATCATATACCACAACAGTCTTCTGAATTATGGTCTGAGTTGCATTCCACCATTTTTTCACTCAGGCCTTATATAAAAGTCACTGCCTTGCATCTCTATATGCCTAGCTAAAAATTGCTAATTTAATTTGCATGGATCTTTGCAAATAAGGTATGTAGAATTATGTCTGCAAACTCATGGGGTTCTTGCTTTAATTTATTTGGAAGGAATTTTATCAGTGTTACCAATATGCTATACCAAGCAGCCTATGGTATGATACTTGGTACCTTAAGAAAAGGAGTTAAGTGAAAATAATAAAAATAAAAATGTTACAAATGTCCCTTGTATGGATAAAACAATCTGTCCATAAGTGTGCATAGAGTAATAAGCTCTATGGTCCAAGCACTTAGACAATAGGATAGGATCTAATTTATAATTGTTGAATACTTAGGGAAGGGTCTGTGGGGGGAAAACCAACCAACCAAACAAAAAACTACTTACCAGGACAATTAAAAAATGTCAAATATGGGTTTAGACTAAATGATGTACAAGGCTCTTTGTGTTCTAAATCCTATAATTTTATGAAAGAAAGCTATATTAGAGATAGAAGGGCAGGTCTTTTATGTGGTAAAACATATTCATGTAGTGAAAGATCTGCTTTTTTTTTTTAACAAAAAAAATTAGTCCTAAGCATGTCATGTAACTAGTGTCTGAAAAAGGGAAAAGTTCTCTAACTGCTGAATAAACAGTCCTCTCAACTGAGCTGTGGAGCAGAGAACCAAGTGTGTTGTCAGTGGAAAAAAATAAGACATCCACATTTTAGCGTTGGAATGCTACCTCAGGATAAGGAGGAAATGAGCATGTGCTCATTTTACCTAAGACGTTAAAATGTAATCTCTCAAATAGTTCTCTCAAGACTCATTACCGTGTGTTTTGAGAGCACCCTTGGGCACTAGGGCTCATGTACATCTCACAGTGACACACATACGCACACTTAAATGTGAATTAAAAACAATTATTCAGTCCATATAGATAACTAAAGGGTTGTTGGGTTTTTTCTCTGTGTTTTTCCTTGTGGTAAATGTCCAATATTTCTAAACTGGCTGGGAAATTGCTTTGAAAGGGGCCAGGCACAGTTTGCTAAATGTCTTTTGTACCCCAGTGTCCTGAAATAAGGAGAATCTAATAAGCAAAGAGAATAGAACTTTCATTAGGTTTATAGAAAATAGACACCATGCCAGTGAATATGTTTATCTAGCACATGCAGAATGTGATGGGTTTAATAGGTTCATCTGATTTAAAAAAACATTTGCTTAATTCATTCTTCCTAACTTATTTGACAAAATAGACTTTTGTCACTGATTTTTTTAAATGTCTCCAACTTTCCTAGCTACAACTTGTCATGGGCTTTTCTGTATTTTTCTCAAAACTATCTCTTCTGTCTCCTTTTTTTTTTACCTTTTATCAGTCATTATAGCTATTAGAGGACAAGAATTGCCTTTTTCTCCCCTTTATATTCCTGGTATTTAATGCTAGACCTCAATCATATCATAAGAACAGGGAATAGAACAGAGATTTTATTAACATGACTGTCTTATGGGTGAAGAAATTTCTTTTACTAATACAAAACACAGAATTAAAGGTTTATGGCTAGAGATACTTTACAAGTCAATTGGTGCAACTCTTTCCTTTCACAGATAAGGAGCATCCAAAGAGGTTGGGTGTTTTGCCCAAGGTCACTGAGGTACTACTTCAGGGAATTTCCAGTGTAGAAACTCCCTTTCCAGTGCAGACTAGTAATTTTGTTTAATTTATAACTGTTTCTCCTTTCAAGGAATTCCCACCATGTTCATTTCTGGATGGAGCATCAATGATAGTTGAGTTGCTTCCTTGCTCACCTGGCCCAGCTCCCTTGTAGTATGTAATATCTTAATAGTTCAATCCACTGCCATGATGATTAAAGTAGGTGGCTTCTTAGGGCTGTCTCCTCTCTGGACTCAACTACTCTTGCTAATATCTTGGATGATCTTTGCTACCAAGTATTGCTGTTGTAATAATTCCAATGGATCTTGAAACCTTCAAAAACTTTCAAAACTGACAAATGAGTGAGGCAGCTACCTGGTACAATAGATAGATTATTGGGTTTGGGGTAAGGAAAACTTGAAGGCAAATCTGACCTAAGATATTTATTAACTGTGTGACCCTGGGCAAGTTGCTTAACTTCTGTGTGTCTCAGTTTTTTCAGCTACAAAACAGAGGTAATGATAATACTTACACCTGAGGTTTGTTGTGAGGGTCATATCAGATAATATTTGTAAAGTACTTAGTGTTTGGCACATAGTAGGTGCTTAATAAATGATGGTTTACTTCCTTCCTTCACAACATCATAATTTGGTCTATTCATCTCTCTGGATAGTCATTTGCCTGAAAAAAATGAAAAAATAAATATAAAAGAAAGAGACATCATGTACTCAGGGAAACATAATGGCTGGTGAGATAAAGCAGCCAAAGCCACTGCCTCTGTCCCCACCAGGAGGTTCGTAGTAGCTCTTCCTTACTCTGTGGCTGCAAGGGAACAGAATGATAGATTACATGCTCAAACCTTTTACATCACCCTCAGTCTTAGTTCCTTTGCAAATAAGAAGACTCTTCATCACCACAGTACAAGTCCTTCAGTCACTCATGACCAAAAACAAATTCTACATCTTGAATTGAAACTAGATGGGGAACATTGCACATGCTCTACCTCTGGCTGGGTTCTAAGGTCTGGGCCCTCATCGGTCGGTCCCCCAGTACATATTGAATAGCTTAGAGGTAATGAGGGATTTTTTCGACACACTCACCTCAAGTCCTATGCATGACTATGTAGCACTTTTGCTAAGTAGCACTGCCATTTTTATTAACAAAGTTCTTCCACAAGTGCAATCTCATTTGATCTTCACAAGAACTCTGAGGAAGACAGTGAAAATATTATCATTCCATTTTTGATGAAGAGATTGAGGCTGAGTGGTTAAGCTAACATGACTGATTAAGTGGTAGAGCCTGGATCCTCCTCTTCCTTACTCCAAAACCATACGTTCTTTCCACCATGTTCTTTTGCCTTTCAATGAGAGGATTTGTCTTGATTTGGTATTATCACTCCAGAAAGCATTAGAGCATTGATTCTAAGAGCTGTAGGGCATAATGTACTTTTTTAATTCTTCTAGTTCAAAAGAAAAAAAGCAACAGCCCAATATGTCTAATTGAATGGTCTGGTCTTATGAAATTTTGCTAGCATGCTTTGTGAAGGACACCCCAATCTGCCAAGATTTCTTTTAACTACAGACAAAAAACTTCCCTCTCAAGTTACAACATATATGTATGTATGTATGTATGTATGTATATATGTATGTCTATACATATATATGAGTGTCTGTAAGTATATATGTGTATATATGTATATGTATACATGCATACACACATATGTATATATATATATATTCTCCCATTAGAATTCCTTCAAGGCAAGAATTGTCTTTTTTTTTGTATGTGTACTTAGCACAGTATTTGCCATAATAAATTATCATTCATTCATTCATTCACACACTCAAAATGTATTGGACATGATTCATGGCTTTTGTCTGACAGGATAGTTGAGATTTAAGCAGAAGCCTCCAGTTCTGCACAAATGCCTCCAGGTTTCTACAGGCTCTTTAAGCTGAAAAACTCGTAACACTGACACATTTTCTTATCTTCCCTTGGAATAGCCTCAGAAGTAGACTGGGTTAGGCAGTATCTATATGTCACAGGTAGAGAAACTGGGGTACAGAGAAATTAAATGATTCTTTTGAGTCTAGGTTTGTCATTAGTAGAGATCAGCCTAAAACTCTTGCCTTCCAGGTGGGCACCCTATCAGCTAGATTACATAATTTTCTCTTGCTTTTTTTTTTTTTTAGTAACCATTAGCTTAGATGGCCCACCGTTAGGTGATCAGGTTTTGAGGATTGGATAATATGATTTCATTTTCCCTAGAGGAAGGCTTAATTCCTTCCTGCATAGTAGATATTGGAGAAAGAATAAAGAGAAAAAAAATTAAACCATCATGAAATAATATTTACTTAAATGGCCTCATGTGTGTAGTGCTGGGCTAAACACTATAGAAATATCCCTTAGAGCTGCAGCTGTATACATAGGAGATTACATTAGTTCCTGCTGGAGATAATTGTTTGGGAGTATTGTGTGTAGGAGGCAGGGAGGAGAGCAGGGAAGTTCTGTTCTTTGTTTGCCTTTGCTCCAAGACTGCTTCAGCTCTTTAGCAGTGCCTCTACTAATAAGCACAGATGAGTTCACCATCCAGTACTGTCAACAGAAGAAAAATCAACCTTAAAAATAAGCATTGATTCCCAGGGTGCATTTCACAGCCTCTTACCTTCTGCTACCACAGGAGAGAACTGCCTCCACTCAGAGCTGTAAGAATCAGCATTTTCCTTGGTGGAGCAGATGGCATTGATAGGCCTTGTGCATAATGGCTCAGTAGAGTCTCAGATAAAAACCAGGTTCCTTCTGACTGGGATTCAGATTTGAGCAATGACTTCTTTGTTATACTGCTGTCATACAACTGAACAACAATCACAATCCACTTGTGTTTGAACTGATGATTTATTCATGGTATGGTACTATGGAACTTGATGAAAGTGGACTTATTTTAGCAGTATGTGTATACATCTCTACATACATATGTGTGCATGATGTGTATATCATGTACATATATATGTGTAATATATAATACACGTACACATAACACATGCATACAATATATTTGTATATGTGTGCATACTATATGCATATACACAGAATACACATAGATACATGTATGCTACATTCATGTTATACATACATATATCATACATGCATTATGCTACACATACACACATATGCTCCTAAAATGTGACCACATTCAAGTCCCATAATCCTGTACCCTGAATAATTCAACTGGCTAGATATGATGTGTGTGTCTATATATGTATGTTTAAATATATACATGTATGCATATGAATAAAGTATTCAAGGCATGAGAATATATGATTTGCTAAAAGTAGACTCTTTTTGTGAGTTCATTTGTGTACATCTTTATATGTACATGTATGCATGTATATACATCTATATAAGGCATATATAATACATATGCATATATGCACATTCAGTATATGTTATACGTGTATAAGAATGAAGTACTCAGACTATGAGAATGTGATTTGCTGAAAGTGGATTGCTTTAAGTGGTCTTGTTATATGCCTGTATAAGTATACATATATAAAAGCATATACACACACTCACACAAACACATACACTCACACACACACATTTTAGACTAGACCAGTAATTTCATTGGCATAAGAAACTCCTAGGAAGGAAACTCCATTTACCAAAATAGATTTGTACCTCCTCGGCAATTTATAATCCTCCAGAATTTCCTGGGGTGCTGAGAAATTATATGATTTGCCCATGGTCACAAAGGCAGTGTACAGTGCTAATTCCAGCTCTTTATCCACTTTTCTACATTATCTCACTTATATAATAACATTACAATTATCCAGTGTTGTCAGAGAAATGCTTTCACTCCAAAACATTTATTTCAGAGATAATTGAAACATTCTTCAAATATCAGTTTAAAAATCATTTTAATGGATTCACAATAATTGGATGACTTTCTCTGTCTCTCTCTCTCTGTGTCTCCCTCTCTCTCTGTCTCTCTCTCTCTGTCTCTCTCTCTCCTTATGAGTGCTCCCTCAGTGGTGTAGATCACAACTTTACTACACTTTTTCATTCTGAAGCACTCTTGCCCCTTATACTCTCACAGTGGGTATACCCAGAGTGCTGGGGATCTTCCTCTAGATTCTTGGAATTGCATGCATACAAATGGAGTCCTTTGCTCCCTAGTGTTATATCTTCCTCTTACTCCATGTCTTGTCCATCTCCATTTTCAGTTCTACATCTCTCTGGTGCTATCTCTTATGATCCTTGTGGCATATAATTCTTCTCTGGCAAGTTACAGCCTACTCATCCTCACCATATACCCCTCCCCTGACCTGTTGGTGACCTGC
The DNA here is from genome assembly GCF_900497805.2 of Vombatus ursinus. NCBI lineage: Eukaryota > Metazoa > Chordata > Mammalia > Diprotodontia > Vombatidae > Vombatus > Vombatus ursinus. Next base: position 33,652,525 of record NW_020954608.1, on the reverse strand, counting down.
ATGTAGCATTAATTCTCTGCAGACAGCAGTATTCTATGAGTTTCAGTCAGGCAGCATCACCAGAATATTTATGTTAAAAAGATTGGCCCTTTCTCAAGAAATATTTAATGTAAATCATACTAGAACATATATATAAACACTGCTTCCTTCTTAAGCAAAGTACACTGCATATTAGTTTATGGTGCATAACCTCAGTTTGACTTTGACTACTTCAAACCTTTATCCTCTCCCATCAGCTTCTCACACTTTCAGAAAATTACATAGCCTCCTACTTCATTTAGGAGAGTGAAAACATCTGGTAGGCACTCACTCAGTCACCACCCTCCATCCTTCAAAATTTCTCAGCATTTTCCCAATCATTATTTCTTTCCATTTTTTTTCCAGAAGACAAGATATCCACACTCCTTGCAAAGGCTGATTTTTATTACTTGCACATCTGATCCAATCCAATCTTGACTCTACCAGAATACTATTACAACAATCATTCCTTTTTTCTCACAAGTCTGTGATCTTTCCCTCTCCACTGACTCTTCCCCAACTGCCTACAAACATACTTAAGTCTAATCCTTAAAAAAAAAAAAAAAAAAAAAAAAAGCATTGTTTTTTCCCTTCTGACCCACTTGGCTACTGTGTCATCTTCCTTCCTTTTTAATTGTCAAACTTCATGTTTTCTCCAATGTTTTCTACGTTGGAGGCTATCTATACTTTTTCACTCAGTTTGATGATTTCCATTTCTACCATTCTACTAACATTGTTCCTTCAAATCTAATTGCCGAATCATTTAACAATATGTTCAGAGCTCAAAGGGACTTTCAAGGCCATCTTATCTAGGCTTCTCATTTTATAGAAAAGGAAACTGAAGCCAGTGATATCAGATCACTTGCCCAAGATCACATGGGTTGCATGTGGCAAAGTCAAGGAATTAAACAAAACTTCTTGGACTCCAACTCTACATTCTATTATGCCATGTTGTCCCTCTACCCAATGGTCTTTTAGGTTCTCATCCTTCCTGATCTCCTTGGAGGATTTGGTACTGTTGACCATCCTCTCCCTCCTCAACATTCTTTTCTCTTTAACTTCTGAGATAGCATACTATCCTGGTATCCTTTTTATCTTTTAGACTGCTCTTTCTGTTTTTGTTTGTTTGTTTGTTTTTTACTGGTCTTGTTCCTAACCTTTTAAGCTGAGAAGGGTTAGTTGTTTCCAATGTTCTATATTCAGCCCTAATTTATTTTCATATACTCTTTCCTATGGTAAGCTATACATCCTGCCCTGACTTCTTTCGTAAGCTTGTCAGTCAGTCAACTATTATTTATTATATGCCTATTATGTGCTAATCACTATGTTAAGTTCTGTAGCTCCATTGCTACATTTTAATCAACTTGAAGAACACCTCTTCTTAGGTATCCCACTCATACTTCATTTTAAACCATTCAAAAAATAAAGTTATCTTTCTCCTCAAATTATTATTCAACAAAGGTGTGGGAAAACTGAATATCTTTGGTAGAAAATGGGTTCAGTATTTGTCACACAATAAATTCCATGATAAATTCCAAGTGGATAAATGATATACACATATATACATATACACATATGTATATATGTTTATGTATATATGTACACACACACACATATATATTATATTAAAAATAGAAGAAAAGTCCAGCTTATATCTTTCAGATCTCAGATTAGAGGGGAATTCATTAACTAACATTTTTTATGGTGGGGAGGGGGAAGTGTTATGTAGAACTACTAATTTATAACTTTAGAAAAATCTTAAGAGTAGAAGGTATCATCACTGTTGCAAAATGTCATTTTTTTTTCTATAACTTGCACATCCAAGACAGTCTCCTGGAAGTACTGAAAGTTCAAATGATCAGGCCATGGTCACATAGTTAGCATATTATGAAGGCAGGTGTTACACCATCCATAATACAGAAGAGATCATAAAAGCAAAATAAATTATTTTGATTATATCTACATAAAACTTTTGGACAAAAACCATGAAACTTGAACAAGAAGAATGAAGACTGCAGAAAAAGTTGCATGAAACATCTCGATAAAAATGTGACACAAACCTCAAAGGAATCAAAATAAATCTATAAGATTTAGAGCTATTTCCCAATAGATAAAATGGTCCAAAAATAAGAACATGTATTTTTTTTAAAGAATAAAGCCAAACTACCAATATCCACATGACAAAGTGTTCAAAATTACAAATTACAGAAATTCAAATTAAGGCTGCAATCTTACTTTATCATATTACAGGTTCCATAATTTCTATGTTTTAAATTATCATTTAGATATCTAGAAGCCATTTCCAGGCACCATCTTCTTAGCTATTTAGCCAATTGTTTAGTACCAAAATTTATTAACTTTGAGCATTCTATCTTCAAACTATAACAACAACTTTTTTTAAAAAAAGTACCACCTATATTCATAAAGTCTCAGTTTCTTGCTTAGAACTTTTTAGGCTCCTTCTGATAGCTCACTTGTCCTCCTGGGAATAATTGAAATAGGGTAATGGTAATCAGGTTAACTTTATCTTCCTGCATTAAACATTCCTAACCCACTCTAGTGCATAGTGGTCTTTCCTATTCATATCACAGTGTTTGTTTTCAAACTATTCATTTGATGCTTGCATATAAGCTTAGATAGCTTAATGGTCAGAAGAAATGATATAAGGACACTCTCAAGGTCTCTGAACTTTGGAATTGTGTGACATGGGAGACACTGGCACAGGACCACCCAGGATGGCATTCCCACATCAAAGAAGGCACTGTGCTCTATGACCAAAGCAGAATCAAAGCAGCTCAAAAGAAATGCGAGATGAGCAAATTTAAAGATTCCACCCCAAATATTCACAAGGACTATTTGTACCTGACCTGTGGTAGAACATTCTGAGCTTGTATTGCTCTGAATAGCCACAGTTGGATGCATTGACACTTGACTTTAACATAGTGATGCCATTTTGTTTCTCTTCAAGAATGAAAGACAACAACAACCAACCAACCATAAGCTTAGGTATAATCTTTATAACATTATATATTAATACATCAAATTGTTTTTTACCTCTTGTATTTCAATACGTGTAGGCCTGATCATATGATTTTTTATATTATCCAATCTATCTGGCACAGCTGATTGTACATAGTTGGACTCAATACTGATTGACATAAATTTACATTTTGATGAGGATTTTATAGTTATACAAGTCCTCACACAACAAATTGGTTGGTGGACACATATTTTAGAAGAAAGTAAACTTTTGAATGTCCTGTATAACACATCATATAGCACATAGGTGGCTAATTCTTTGTCTCTGTTTCTCTTTGTCTCTGTCTCTCTGTGTCTATGTCTGTCTGTCTCATTCTCATTTTCAGCATAGTTCTTTGCATTTTCAAGTTGCCATCAGAGTAAATGACAATCCCATGCCTGGACTTCTAAGGCATATGAAGCTTTCTATGACAAGAAAAGATTTCCCTTGCTGGAGACTTCCTTTCCTTCTGGAGTAATTAAAATCCATTTAATAGGTACTAATGCAAGTATTCCATTTACTATTGAGGTTATACCCTAAAGTTGTTTTGGTTTCATCCTCAGAATGTTTTGGTTTCAATATTTAAATATTGATTACATTTAAGTAGAGCTGTAGCTATTCTAGGTGCTGTAAATAGCTATCCACTGCTCTTTAGAGATCGATGAGCCCAGACTTGTCTTGCATTTGTCAAAAATCTCAGTTATTTTTCTAATTTGTTTTAGGTTACAAAATAAATTCCTAAACATATTTTCCTTGCATGTTAAAGCTGATGGGTATTTCAGAAGGATGGAATCAAGAGCTGTCTTGTTTACATCCCCTCCCCCCAAATGCTCAAATTTCATTTCAAAGACATACCTAAATACTGGATTGTGAAATGATCCAAACACACACATATTCTCCATATTTTATCCCTTTCTTCTATGTAGTTCTCCATTCCACAAACCCAGTTAGGTCAGAGTGACTCAATAGATCTATAGCCCATCTCCCTGGCTCTCATCAGCACTTCCCCTTAGTCTCAAGCTGTAATTTCAGCAGAGATAACAGTTGCCACTACAGATGCCGTAGATCCCCTTGGTAACAGCTAGGTGGGAATATACAAATTTCTCAGGGATACTTACTACAGTGTGGCTATGGGTGTGTATGTATGTGAAAAGGTAGTCCTAAGTATTTCTTCTTCCTTTCTTTCTTTTCTTTTTCTTACTTTTACTTTCTTTCTGTCTTCTTGTCCTCCTCTTTCTCTTTCTCTCTTTGTCTCTGTCTCTCTCACATCAGAGAGGTTCAATTTTGATAATTCCTATCATATAGACATGAATAGGTTTCAGCCATTGGCAGATTTCTCCAGGTCATCATTGTTTCTTGTCATATTACAATGCAAGGCTTAAATTCTAGGTAGATTAAGATATTTATGCCGCAGAAGTTGTTCTTACCACTTATGATCAGATAAGGAATAATGTAATGTGATATCTATGCCCTGTAACTTATAAATTCTGTATATATATTTTTTTTACCTTTTCCATTAGCTTTTTCTTAAACATTTTAGGGGGGAAAAGTCTTTGTTTCAGGTAACTAACAGCAAGAAAGTCTTAGCTACCTTTCAGTCTCAAATGCACATTTAATTGAGAACAAAATGCTATTATTTAGGTGGACTTGTATCCAAATTCTCATTCTCCGTGATTCCAATTCAGTTGCCAGTTTAGATGCTACCCAAGTAGCTACTTTAATGGTTAAGCATGATTCAGTTCACATGTGAGAAAAGAAAATTCTGACTTTAGATTTACAAATAGCTTTCCCTTTAGCTACACATTACCTCCCAGTGCCATTGTAATGACCTACATAAGATACAAGAGAGAGAAAGAGACAGAGACACAGAAAGACACACAGAGAGAAAGTATAACAGTCATTGAGTCCTGCCAATTTAAATTCATACCAAACACTTTAAATTTTTCATAAAGCTCCTCTGGAGTAGATACAGCTCTAAAAACAGTGGACCAAAAATGTGTACTAAATACCAGCCTGAATCATAACATTTCTCTTCAGTTCTAACAGGAGAAAGAATAGATGAGGAGATACATCTCCTTCAGAAATGTTGTGACTAATAATTTCTACCTCCAGTTCTGTAAAATAGCATTCTTGTTGATAAATTTTGAAAAGTTCTCATTTGAAATATGTATCATTCAATCAATTATATTTCATAAACATTTATTAAGCTCTTAATATGAATAACATTTTAAGATGCAGTTTGGTGCAATGGATAAAGTCAGGAAGACATAAGTTCAACTTCAACTACTGATATTAACTAGCTGAATGACCCTGGACTTCAGAAAATTCCCCAAGACTGATGTATTAAATCATAAAGAGACAGTATCTGCAGTTGGTGGAAGGAGTTCCCACACTGGGAGTATCCCTACACTGACAAATTTGTGAATGTAGACAGTATCAAGTGGAAAATGTAAATACTAAAAAAAAAAACAATTATTGTGCTCAAGGAGATTAGAATCTAACAGAGGGATACAATATGTAGATAGATATGTGACACAATATAAAAGTATAAAAAGGAAAAAGGAGATTTCTAGACAATAATCTCTAGGAAAGCTGAGGGAGTAATCATATTTGGCTGAAACTATCAGTGAAATATAGCCTGATAGGGTCATGGAAAGAAGAAGATTTCAGTAAGCAGACCTGAATATGGAATATGTTCCAGGTATACTAGACAGCCAAGCACATGCATGAGGGTGAGAATGATGACCAAAACTGTCAAGCAGCAAATACTCTAGTTTGGCTGGAACCTAGAATGTGTAAAGGGCAGTCATATGAAACAAAACTAGAAAGCAAAGCTGTTGAATGATTCCCACTTTTCAATATACATGAAGAGAAAGTCATGTCCAATAATAAGTCAACTGCCAGTTTGGGAATTTAATTCTGAATTCTGCTTTTACTATACTGTAGGCTTTGGAAGTAGTGATTTCAAATATCTTCTCCTTAAGCTTATGTAGTAATAATAATTTTATATACAATTATGGTGAAAATTGCATAGCTTATCTACTCATACTGAACAAACAATAACCAAAATAATTTTGCATTTAGGCCATGCCACAAAAGGAGAAAAGGTACTAGAGTTAGGGAAAAGGCAAAAATTAATGAAGGATAATGGAGTCTTATAATGTCAACTTTGCTTCTTGCTTTTATGGTTTCAGGGGGCAATGAGAGGGAGTACACTGCTGATCACTCTAAATATCTATAGATGGAAGCACTAGATGAACAGTGAAAAAGGAAGTACTTACTTTTTATAGAAGATTTTGTCAGGTATCATGAAGGATTTCAAGATAAGATAATCAGGCCAGGGTGTTTGCCTTCAATGACCTTATAATCAAAATGTGCATGTATATGTATGTATATATATACATATATATACACACATACACACATATACATACATGCAAATAATTTAATTATAAGCAATATATTGTTAATATAATAAGATATAAAACAAATCTGTTACATGAATATAAAAGAGATGAAAATCATTACTTGGGAGATCATAAAAGATTTTATGGAGAAGTTGACATTGATCTGGCCTTTAAAGAATGATGGACAGGTTGTCAAGTAAACAAAATAGAAAAGTCAGTTATATATTTGAAGGAAAAGTGAATAGTCTACTTCTATCAGAGAAAAGGTAGATGTGGAGAAATAGTGGAAAATAGTGAAAACATAGGTTGGGACAAGATCATGGAGAAGCTTCAATACTGGTGTAAGGATATTGGACTTTGTTTTTTTTTTTTTAATAAATTTCTTTATTTTTAGTTTTCAACATTTACTTCCACAAGATTTTGAGTTCCAAATTTTCACCCCATCTTGCCCCTCCCCCGACCCCAAGATGGCATGCACTTTGAATATCCCTTCCCCTAGTCTGCCTTCTCTTCTATCTCTCCCCTTTTCTCTTATCCCCTTTCCCTTCTATTTTCCTGTAGGGCAGGATAGATTTCTGTACCCCATTCCTGTATATCTTATTTCCCAGTTGCATGTGAAAACATTTTTTTAAACATGTGTTTTTAAAACTTTGGGTTCCAGATTTTCTCCCTTCCTCCCTCCCCAACCACCCTCATTGAAAAGTCAAGCAACTCAATATAGGTTATACATGTGCAGTTATGCAAAACACTTCCATAGTAGACATGCTGTGAAAAACTAATTCTATTTCCCTTAATCCTATCCTGCCCTCCATTTACTCTATTCTTTCTTTTCACCCTGTCCCTCCTCAGAAGTATTTGCTTCTGATTAACTCCTTTCTCAATCTGCCCTCCTCTCTATCAGCCCCCTACTTTCTTGTCCCCTTCCACCCCTATTTTCCTGTAGGGTAAGAAAGATTTCCATACCCAATTGAGTATGTATGTTATTCCCTCCTTAAGTCAAATCCTATGAGAATAAGATTCACTCATTCCCTCTCACCTTCCCCCATTTCCCCTCCACTGTAAGAGTCTTTTATTTTCTGTTTTTTTGGTGAGATAATTTACCCCATTCTACCTCATACTTTCTCCTTCTCCCAGTATAATCCTCTCTCACCCCTTAATTTTATTCTCCAGATATGACCACTTCATCTTCAACTCACCCTGTGCCCTCTATCTATCTATCTATCTATCTATCTATCTATCTATCTATCTATCTATCTATCTATCTATCTAT